>NC_053028.1:690260718-690610796 GCF_003073215.2 Triticum urartu
AAGACGCTTCTGTTCTCTGGCAAGAAGAGTCGTACTAGTCTCTTTAATTTGCAGGAATTCTAAAACACAAAAATAGAAAAAAAACACAGTAATAGAATAGGTAAATGATTCTGGCCGGCTGACCAGATGGAAACTGCGCCGCTCGCACCCACGGGACAACACGCGTCCTGTGGGGCCGTGCACACAATGCCCCTCTCCGTTAGAGCAACTCTAATGCATCGATCCATTTCGTTTTCGCGTGTCCGTTTGGATTGAAATGGACATAAATATCAATCCAACGTGCCGACCTAAACGTACACACGTTTACTTTTTGTATGCTTGCATATCCATTCACGAGCCAAATTTGGGCTTCATTTGCGTTGGCGCGGACACAAAATGAACGTGCACGACGCCCCGTACTCATCCGCCAGGCCCGCCGGTCGGCGGCACAACCACCCTCATTCTCTCTTTTCCCCAAAATATCTCCCGCCTACTCACGCTACCTACCGCTCGCCATGGACGATGAGCCGATCCTCGACGCCGCCGTCGGCCATGCCCCCTCGTCTCCGTCAAAGAAAAGACCCGCGCCACGTGCAAGACATTGGCGCCGCCCAAGAAGAAGCCATCGACAGCCAAGCAGCGGGCCATGCAGTCGGGCAAGTGGAAGGACCGGAGGCACGTGTAGGACCACAAGCTCGAAGCCGTGTCCGCCGCCGCTGCACGTCAAGAGAAGACCAATGCCAGAGTCGCCGCGGCAACGAGAAGACCAATCCAAACACTAGTAGAAAACGGAGCTTTATTACCGGTTTGTAAGGGCCTTTAGTGCCGGTTCTTCAACTGACACTAAAGGGTGGAGACTAAAGCCCTCTCCCCCTTTTGTACCGGTTCAGCACGAACCGCCACTAAAGGCCCACCACGTGGCGTGAACTCGCGGTGTGGTATGGGGATCTTTAGTACCGGTTGGTCCGGTACTAAAGATTTTTTTTTATGAAAATTTTGGAAAAAATGTATTTTTTTGATTTTCAATTTTCAATTTTCTGAAGAGTGGCTTTTCTATACCCAGGTTTGGTGCACCCACGTTGCACCCTCTTATCTAGCCCGTCCATGTTCTACTGCTTTCCTCGAGATCTATTCCAAGAACAACTGGTGCGTCAGAGATTAAATCGTGATTGACAGAGGGAACAGTGCAATGTTTGTCCTATGTGTTCTGTCTCGACTGTGCCCTTCAGTTGTTGCAGACTTAAGACACAAAAAGGTAAGGTAGCACACAGGCCACATAAAACTACAGAGAGTGCGTGTAGATTTTTTTTTACCGAGAGAGAACTTGCCAGTGAGAAATTCAGGAGAGAACTTGTCAGAGACAAGTCAGAGAGAGTGTGACGGGAGTGTTTTTTAAAAGAAGTGAGAGAAAGAGTCCATCAGAGACATGCATATTCTACGTTTTCCACTCCAGTTTTCTAAACAAGAGAGACAGAACTTGTGTGTCAGAGATAGGTTTTTGTTTTTTTAGGTGAAAGAGAGCAGCATATGAGAGAGAGGGCATGCAAAAGAGAGTGCTTGTGTGAGAGAGTGGTAAAACCGGGTGAGAGGAGAGAGATGTGCTGGGAATCTTCCACTATTCATGTGGGCATGGAAAATAAGACAGGTAATCAGAACAAATGGTCTGAAAAAGTTCTGCCATGCAACAGGTTTACCCCTCTTAACTGCTCAAGTATGGATCACTGAATCCAAATCATCTAACTACCCGGCCGGTCACCCATCTTCTCACTACCTCAGCCTGAGCACGCTTAACTTCGGAGTTCTATTCCCCCTACTTACCAAGTCTGCATTTGTTGTTTTCCTGACAAATGTAAGCGGTCAATCCTACTAACCCTCAGGAGTTTAGCTTGAGCATAAGGTCACACGTTTCACCGTTTGAGTTTGAAACTATTATTCTAAAAAAAGTAATTATTTTAGTAACACTAATATTTCTAAAATAAGTAGTTTGACCACAGTTTGACCAGATTTGACCAATATTCAAAAAACTGAAATAATTATTTAGTAACACTAATATTCTTGAATAATTATTCAGTAACATTAATATTTCTTGAATAAGTAGTTTGACCACAGTTTGACCAAAATTCAAAAAACTGAAATTTGAGCATATCTTTTTTTCCTTTTAGAATTTGAGGATTCTAAAAATTTGCAAACAGGCCGTAGGCTGTCAAAATCAGATGCGGATTTTCGTGCTGAACATTTTGATATATTATACATTTTTTTCGACATCATATGCAAAAGATATAGTCGTTTTACTTGTTTATCACACTTTTAAATTTAAGTTTTGAAATTTTCCTAACTTGTTTTTTTCAAAACTGAAATGGCGATACACGCGCGTGGGGGGGGGGGGGGGGGGGGGGGGGGGGGGGTAGAGTTTGAAAATTGCCCTATTGTGCCGGTTTGTGTCTCCAACTGGGACTATAGGTTAAGACTATTTAGTGCCGGTTGGTGACACAACTGGTACTATAGGTTAGACCTTTAGTACCTATGACACCCCGATAGTTAAGCTACAGTAAAATCCTGTTAATGATGCCAGGTCATCATAATTAAAATTTTGGCTAAACCTCACTTGTTTCAAACCGACCTCAAATTCAAATTCAAATACAAGTCAAGTTATTAATCCTTCATACATTAAAATAAAAAATGTAGGCTAGGTTGAAAATATTCCCTAACTAATTGTCATGAATTATCCAACATATTTTGAATTAGTGAAATGCCCCTAACCTATTTTAAAGTGGAACCAAAACAACTTTTAAACATTTATAATTAAACCAATTTTCAAATGAATTCGAATAACCCTCAAACTTATTGTGACAGTGCCAGTTATTGCAACATAATTATTGTGGCAAGCTAATCATTTTACAAAAGTCCTTTCGGTACAAAACTAAAATACGAAACAATAGGTAAAAAAATGCATTACTGTGCACTGGAGGCCTAGTGCTACAGCAACACCACCCAAGCCCACCAGAGGAGGCAGAGCATGTACGTGTCGGGCATCCGCGCCGCCATGGCCACTGTGGCTGCCGTGTTGACCATCCGACGAGCCCCCGAGGCGTATAAAGCCCTGCCCGACGCGTGAGACAAACCCTAGGCCACTCGTTCTTCCTCCCTTGCTTGCCCCTTCCGTTTCGTTCGTTCCGGAGCTTGAGGTTGCCACACCACCATCATCCACACACTCTGAAGCCTTCCCTCATCAAGCCAAGTTGTCCAGGGGCCTTCTCATCGCCGACTCCATCATCCCCGTGCTTTCGTTCAACCGGAGCCGCGCCGTACGCTCGGGATTGAGCCTGGAGCCGCCCTATCGTCGTCGTCGTCCTCGTCTTCATCGGCGGCCGCCACCGATGCCCCGCCGCGGATCCATGCTCCGGCACGCCCCCGACCAATCCGAGCTCACCGTCAACCCTCCCTTGGTGAGCAGCACCGATTCCCCTTGTCTCCCACTCTGTTAATCGCGTTGTAGCGCCGTCCCCATGATTTGTTCGTCCTGCCCGGAGTTCTCTGAAGCCCGCGTCCTACCGCGCCGAGCCGTTGCCTGGGCGCTCCTCTGCACCCCACGCGCCTCTGTGCCCGCTTGCGTGCGCGCCCGCGCCCGTTGTCGCCCGCCCTTGCCCTCTGCCGCCGCGTACTGCTCCTGCCGCTGCTCCTCGCCTGCTACAACCCGTCGCTGTCGGCGCTTCCCCGCGCCCCCCCCTCTCGTCGCCCGTGGCCTCCCTTGCGCGCTGCTTCTGCTCTTCTCCAGCCGCGCCCCTGCACGGTCCCGCCGCAAGCGCGCCCAGCTCGCCCCCACCGTGTGCCGTCGCGGCTCTCCCGCCCGCGTTTCCTCGCCCGCTACTGCCGCCGCCTGCAGCTTGCCCCGCCAGCCTTCGGCCGCCGCTGCCCCCCGCCTCCAGCCGTTGCGCCCCCTCCGGCCACCGGCCCTCCCGCTAGTTCGGCCGGCCGCATCGTGGCTGCCGGCGCCTTGTGCCCATGCGAGACTGCCAGCGAGGCCCCTGGCCTCTGCCTGGGACAGCCCCCTTTTCGGTTAGTGGGGTAACCCCTCCCTGGCACTAACCCACTCGCCTATCCTCTCACTGATCCGTGGGCCCAAGGCCACTAACTTAATCTAAGGTAATAACTTAATAATTTAACTAAAAACCCCTGTTAAAATATGTGTCACTTACACTCGGCCCCCACCAGTCAGTTTGACCAGTCAACAGTCAACTATTGACTGCTGATTGGGCTGCTGACTCAGCCCCTGGACCCGCTGACCAGTCAACTGCTGAGTCAGCAGTTGACTGGCCCCACTGGCAGACCCTCTGGTGCACACTTTGTGCAGTGCACCGGGTGCACCCAGCATTTTCTGGAGATTTTCGAGATTAAAAGTAATTCCAGGACTTTTCAAAAATCATTAAAACTTTGAAAAATTATAGAAAATTAACCGTAACTCGGACGAAAAAATTTTGTATATGAAAGTTGCTCAGAACGACGAAACGAATCCGGATACGGAACCCGTTCGTCCGCCACGCATCCCTAGCATACCGAACACACAACTTTCTCCCTCCGGTCCATCTGTCTGGAAACGCGAAACAACGGGAATACGTTCCCGGATGTTTTCCCCCTTCACCGGTACCACCTCGTACCGCGTTAGGGCACACCTAGCATCACGCTTTGTCATGTCATGCATCGTCATGCATTTGTTTGCATTATATTTATTGTTTCTTCCCCCTCTTCTCTCGCTAGACACCGAGACCGACGCCGCTGCTACCCAGTACGACTACGGTTTTGACGACCACTCTCTCTTGCCAGAGCAACCAGGCAAGCTCCCCCCCTTGATCACCATATATCGCCTACTCTCCTCTATACTGCTTGCATTAGAGTAGTGTAGCATGTTACTGCTTTCCGTTAATCCTATCCTGATGCATAGCCTGTCATTGTTGCTACAACTGTTGATACCTTACCTGCAATCCTAAATGCTTAGTATAGGATGCTAGTTTATCATCAGTGGCCATACATTCTTGTCCGTCTGCCATGCTATACTATCGGGCCGTGATCACTCAGGAGTTGATCACGGGTATATACCTATACTTTATACATGATACATGTGATGACTAAAGTCGGGTTGGCTCCAGGAGTACCCGCGAGTGATTCACGGATTGGGGGCTGAAAGGACCTTTGTCCCGACAGCCCTCTGGGTGGATCTTTGTGGCGGAGCGACAGGGCAGGTTGAGACCACCTAGGAGAGAGGTGGCCCTGGCCCTGGTCGGCGTTCGCGGTGTCTTCAAGATAACACGTTTAACGAGATCTTGGTATTTGATCTGAGTCTGGCTACTGGCCTATACGCACTAACCATCTACGCGGGGACAGTTATG
Source organism: Triticum urartu (assembly GCF_003073215.2). Taxonomy (NCBI): domain Eukaryota; kingdom Viridiplantae; phylum Streptophyta; class Magnoliopsida; order Poales; family Poaceae; genus Triticum; species Triticum urartu. The sequence continues at coordinate 690,266,082 of NC_053028.1, forward strand.
GGCACTCGACGTCGTGGTATCCGCCGAAGCCTTCGTGACGTCAGCGACTGAGCGGCGCGCCCCGGGTTGGACCGCGTCACGCAACTTCCTTTGTAATGGAGGTTTCTAGGTCTGCTCACCCGGCCGCGTTCGCAACGTGCAGGTGTGCAAAGGGCGATGGGCCCAGACCCCTGCGCCATAGGATTTAGACCGGCGTGCTGACCTCTCTGTTGTGCCTAGGTAGGGCTGCGACGTGTTGATCTTCCGAGGCCGGGCATGACCCAGGAAAGTGTGTCCGGCCAAATGGGGTCGAGCGTGTTGGGTTATGTGGTGCACCCCTGCAGGGAAGTTAATCTATTCGAATAGTCGTGATCTTCGTTAACAGGACGACTTGGAGTTGTACCTTGACCTTATGACAACTAGAACCGGATACTTAATAAAACACACCCTTCCAAGTGCCAGATACAACCGGTGATCGCTCTCTCATAGGGCGACGAGGGGAGGATCATCGGTTAGGATTATGCTTTGCGATGATACTTGGAGGACTTCAGTCTACTCTCTTCTACATGCTGCAAGACGGAGGCTGCTAGAAGCGTAGTCTTCGAAAGGACTAGCTACCCCCCTTATTCCGGCTTTCTGCAGTTCAGTCCACATATAATAGCTCCAGTTGATACCAATGCATACATATGTAGTGTAGCTCCTTGCTTGCGAGTACTTTGGATGAGTACTCACGGTTGCTTTCTCCCTCTTTTCCCTCCTTTTCTATACCCGATTGCTGCGACCAGACGTTGGAGCCCAGGAGCCAGACGCCACCGCCGCCAACGACTACTACTACTCGGGAGGTGCCTACTACTACGTGCAGCCCGCTGACGGCGACCAGGAGTAGTTAGGAGGACCCAGGCAGGAGGCCTGCGCCTCTTTCGATCTGTATCCCAGTTTGTGCTAGTCTTCTTAAGGCAAACTTGTTTAACTTATGTCTGTACTCAGATATTGTTGCTTCCGCTGACTCGTCTATGATCGAGCTCTTGTATTCGAGTCCTCGAGGCCCCTGGCTTGTAATATGATGCTTGTATGACTTATTTTATTTGTAGAGTTGTGTTGTGATATCTTCCCGTGAGTCCCTGATCTTGATCATACACGTTTGCATGTATGATTAGTGTACGATTGAATCGGGGGCGTCACAAGTTGGTATCAGAGCCGACTGCCTGTAGGAATCCCCCTTCCACACTCCTTGGCCGAAGTTGAGTCTAGTCGATGAAAATTGTTTTACTAACTTGGTTGTGCGGCCCATGGGCCCACGTCGCCATTGGGTGGTATTAGGATCTTTTATTCCTCGTCTTTACTCTGGGACTCTAATCTCTCTTCAATTCGGGTTAAATGATTTTACTAAATCTGACTCTAGGTTCTCGTAACTACTTCTCCCAGAGAGCCCCTTATCAAAGATGATCGCCTACTGCACCAGAAGATTTTGAAGATACTCTTCGATCATTCCCGAGACCCTTGTGCCCTCTGCCTTTTCAATTCCCTATTACCGATATATCCATATGGATAGTGACATACACTTGTTGTTCATACAATTACTCTGAGTTTCTCTTGTTATTACAAGATGCATCGAATTGCTCTCCGACTCTTAAGAATCCCTTGAACCACTGCCTTGTAGTTCCTTGCCGCAGAAATATCCATACGGATAATTCCTCGCACTTATCAAGTATCCACTCAATCCTAGTTGTTCTTGTGTTCCGCAAAAGACTTCGAAATACTATTTGATCTTTTGAAAATCCTCAATAGCCTATTGTTCTGGGAATTATTGCATACTTGCATTCCGGTTAATTCCTCTGGTCTAGTAATTTACTTTTAAAACCTTTGTGATTGTCATTCTGATCCTTTTGATTCAACATGTGTGTGAATGCACACAATCATCAGTTGTCCCCTGGAATTTATCGTTCCAATTCATACGTCATTCCGGACATGAGCTGGATCTCAACCAATCAAATTGTCATCGATAGTACCCCTAAGGCTATTCAACTTATCCATCCCTAATCAGAGCATTGCTTATGATCCCTTGTCTTGGAATTCATAATTCCTTTGCATTGGAGCTTTCAGTTAGTCAGTTGTTTCCATAAACTGATCTCCTTGCATTCCTTCTTCCTCCGGTTGAGTACCGATGCTCACATCAGACTCCTTGTGGACCACCAGATCCTTTGTTGGATTTTATCCGATAGCGTCCTTCATATTCTATAAGCTTGTGAGCCTTTCCTCGGATACATAATGCCTTTGGTAAATTGTATCCTCTGCTTTCTCCAGCATGCTCTACTATCGAGCTTGTGTTATTTATTCCTGAAATTGTGGTATATGCTCCTAAGATGCCTCGATGGGTTGAACCTATGCCTTCCATATTATGTGTGAACTCGAAAGTTTTCACGAGTCATACTCGTTTGGTATTTTGCCAGATAATTCAACACTACAACTTCTTCGAAAAAGAGAAGTGAATGAAAGGTTATGCATTGGAGAAGTGGGAGTCGACCTTGAACCCTGTGATCATGCCCATGGACACGATGTATACCTTATCATGGAAGCTTCTTTTAAAATAATTATTCCCTTGTTATAAGTTCATCTTGTATCTGTGGACGTGGTTCCGACCATGTTCTCCTTTAAATACCATTACTCGTGCAAATTTAAGCATTTGTCTTCTGCAGAGCAATACCCCAGTCCAACCTCCACTTTGGTCTGTCGTCAAGTATTACCCCATGCTATCTCGAGTTATCAGGGGACATCATAACTTCTTATGGGTTCTTCATCAACTATTATTACTCACCGAATCCAATTGTTCCTAGGTTCTGGGTTGTCGTCAACCGAGAACACCGAATAGTGAATCGATTCCGCACTCCGATTCAATAACCCTAAATAATTTTCGTTGCTTACGAGTTCAAATAATCCTTCAAGTCATTCCTAACTTGATCGGCTATATCCTTATCGTGCTGCTCTTAATTGTGCTACCTGGTCCTTCTTCCTAGAGCACAATTTTCGATGATGAGCTAAGCTTACGTCGATTTTCCTCATCATATCATTTATCCTTAATCCACAAGCTTGGTTTTGAGTTTGTGCCGTACCCGTGGTTCCAATAAACCTTCACTTCATCATTCTTTTGACTTGATGTCATCGCCGATGGATTACATCTTCATGAAATCTCTCAACAATTGTGTCGTGATCATCATCAATCTTATGAACTCTTCTAGGATATCATTCAAAGTCATGATGAGAAATACCATCCTTGCCCCTCGATGAATTGTGTTATCATCGACAACTTTATTGCCTTCCCTCCAACACAAACTTGTTCGTGTTCTGTGTTATACCTTGAGTTCCTTGCTATCCAACATTTGTTCTTCTTTACCTTGGAGTATTACCATCTTTTATATCCAGGATGCCGTGCTTAGCACACCCGGCCGGAGGCCCTATGGTTATAGATTCCTTTTCAGCAAGGTTATCTATTCTTCCATGAGGAAATTGTAAGACTTATTCTACAAGTTATTCCTGATGGATCCTTTGTGTTTCCAAAGTCTGACCTTTGCCTGAAGACCATGTCAATGCTATCTCGAAGCATATATGTGTTACTCCAATTATCAACAAGAACATTTAAAGCCTAATGTTAAATGTTTCATGCTCAATTATCCAAACACTGTTGTATGGGTAAAGTCATGAAATTTCTCTTCTCTTACCTAAAGGGTTTTCTATGTTATATACTCTCATGGATATCATCCTCTTTTTGTCCTTGGGAAGGATATACCCCTGAAAATTGTGTTTTAACACATTTTCCTTTCCATTTTTCTGTTTAATACGAAGATCACCTTTTCCTTTCCATTGTTTTGTTTAACCTTTCTGGTGATCTATATGATCTACGCAGTAATATTCTTCTGCTTATGTAAACACCTTGGTGTACGACCGTGTCAGTAAGACCCTATTGCTTTTGTTTATAGCATTCCGGTAACCACCGATGGACGAGAACTTTGCCTGTTGGTCCGCCTCGTTCAACGAGCAGGAAAATGGTTCTCTTCGTCCCTCGCCCTTGGTACCAATGGTTGTTGCCGACAGAATCGATAGTCTATCCTCTGACATGCCTTGCTTACATGATCATGCAAGACGCCATCCCCCTTCCTGTTGGGGAACGTAGTAATTTCAAAAAATTTCCTACGCACACGCAAGATCATGGTGATGCATAGCAACGAGGGGAGAGTGTGATCTACGTACCTTTTAGATCGACAATGGAAGCGTTTGGTTGATGTAGTCGTACGTCTTCATGGCCTGACCGATCAAGCACCGAAACTATGGCACCTCCGAGTTCTAGCATACGTTCAGCTCGATGACGATCCCCGGACTCCGATCCAGCAAAGTGTCGGGGAAGAGTTCCGTCAGCACGACGGCGTGGTGATGATCTTGATGAACTACCGTCGCAGGGCTTCGCCTAAGCACCGCTACAATATTATCGAGGACTATGGTGGCAGGGGGCGCCGCACACGGCTAAGAATAAGATCACGTGGATCAACTTGTGTCTTTGGGGTGCCCCTTGCCTCAGTATATAAAGGATGGAGGAGGAGGAGGCCGGCCAAGGCAATTGGTGCGGCCAGGATGTGGAGTCCTACTAGGACTCCAAGTCCTAGTAGGAGTCCACCAAGAGGGGAGGAAGGGAGAAGGAAGTGGAGGATAAGGAGAGGTGGCCGCCCCCTTTCCCTAGTCCAATTCGGACTAGAGGGGAGGGGGGCGCAGCAGCCCCTTGGCCCTTTCTCCTCTTCCCACTAAAGCCCATCAAGGCCCATTGCTTCTCCCGTAACTACCCGGTACTCCGAAAAATATCCGAATCACTCGGAACCTTTCCGATGTCCGAATATAGTCGTCCAATATATCAATCTTTACGTCTCAACCATTTCGAGACTCCTCGTCATGTCCCCGATCTCATCCGGGACTCCGAACTCCTTCGGTACATCAAAACTCATAAACTCATAATATAACTGTCATCGAAACCTTAAGCGTGCGGACCCTACGGGTTCGAGAACAATGTAGACATGACCGAGACACGTCTCCGATCAATAACCAATAGCGGGACCTGGATGCCCATATTGGCTCCTACATATTCTACGAAGATCTTTATCGGTCAGACCGCATAACAACATACGTTGTTCCCTTTGTCATCGGTATGTTACTTGCCCGAGATTCGATCGTCGGTATTCCAATACCTAGTTCAATCTCGTTATCGGCAAGTCTCTTTACTCGTTCTGTAATACATCATCCCGCAACTAACTCATTAGTTGCAATGCTTGCAAGGCTTAAGTGATGTGCATTACCGAGAGGGCCCAGAGATACCTCTCCGACAATCGGAGTGACAAATCCTAATCTCGAAATACGCCAACCCAACATGTACCTTTGGAGACACCTGTAGAGCTCCTTTATAATCACCCAGTTACGTTGTGACGTTTGGTAGCACACAAAGTGTTCCTCCGGCAAACGGGAGTTGCATAATCTCATAGTCATAGGAACATGTATAAGTCATGAAGAAAGCAATAGCAACATACTAAATGATCGGGTGCTAAGCTAATGGAATAGGTCATGTCAATCAGATCATTCACCTAATGATGTGATCCCATTAATCAAATGACAACTCATGTCTATGGTTAGGAAACATAACCATCTTTGATCAACGAGCTAGTCAAGTAGAGGCATACTAGTGACACTCTGTTTGTCTATGTATTCACACATGTATTATGTTTCCGGTTAATACAATTCTAGCATGAATAATAAACATTTATCATGATATAAGGAAATAAATAATAACTTTATTATTGCCTCTAGGGCATATTTCCTTCACTTCCTACTTTTAACCCACATGGTGGGCCCATATCCCACAGGTCCCAAGATCAAAACCTGACTCTCCTGTACACCCTGATGCCAAAGTTATTCCTCGCGCTTGACTTTGTATGTAATTCACGGGCCACCTTCCTAGAGATCTATTCTGGTATCATACACAATACTTATTCCCGTTGCTCTGAACCCCTGTTCACACTCCGTTTCGGGCAACGAGCGATTGCATTCCCGCTTGAAACTTCTCATGCTACCTTCATACTTTGCTCTCGTTATTTTATTAAGTTTCAATTCGAGAGTTACTTCCTGCCACTTTCCCTGAGCTATCTACCATACAATCAACCTTGATAGGTCTGTTCTCCCGTAACAACCCTGCCTTATTCTACTGTAAGTACGATGGAGTTCCCGAAGAAAGGATGTCGACTTCATCATGATGACATGGAGCAGAGAAATGAAGACATCAACGTAGTGGATCTACCTCTTCGAGAAGAGCAACCAAGACCGAGAAGACTCGTTAGAATTTCGTAACCAGAACCTTCACCCCTAACCGCCTCCTAAATCTCGGGACGAGATTTCTTGTAGTGGAGGAGATTTATGACACCCTGATAGTTAAGCTACGTAATACCCTGTTAATGATGTCAGGTCATCATAATTAAAATTTTGGCTAAAGCTCACTTGTTTCAAACCGACCTCAAATTCAAATTCAAATACAAGTCAAGTTATTAATCCTTCAAACATTAAAATAAAAAATGTAGGCTAGGTTGAAAATATTCCCTAACTAATTGTCATGAATTATCCAATATATTTTGAATTAGTGAAATGCCCCTAACCTATTTTAAAATGGAACCAAAACAACTTTTAAACATTTATAATTAAACCAATTTTCAAATGAATTCGAATAACCCTCAAACTTATTATGGCAGTGCCAGTTATTGCAACATAATTATTGTGGCAAGCTAATCATTTTACAAAAGTCCTTTGGGTGCAAAACTAAAATACGAAACAATAGGTAAAAAAACGCATTACTGTGCACTTGAGGCCTAGTGCTACAGCAACACAACCCAAGCCCACGAGAGGCCTTTCTCCCATCTCTGTACAGAGAGGAGGCAGAGCATGTACGTGTCGGGCATCCGCGCCGCCATAGCCACCGTGGCGCCGTGTTTACCATCCGACGAGCCCCCGAGGCGTATATGGCCCTGCCCGATGCGTGAGACAAACCATAGGCCACTCGTTCTTCCTCCCTTGCTCGCCCCTTCCGTTTCGTTCGTTCCGGAGCTTGAGGTTGCCACACCACCATCGTCCACACACTCTGAAGCCTTCCCTCATCAAGCCAAGTTGTCCAGGGGCCTTCTCATCGCCGACTCCATCATCCCCGTGCTTTCGTTCGACCGGAGCCGCGCCGTACGCTCAGGATCGAGCCTGGAGCCGCCCCATCGTCATCGTCGTCCTTGTCTTCATCGGCGGCCGCCACCGATTCCCCGCCGTGAATCCATGCTCCGGCACGCCCCCGACCAATCCGAGCTCGCCATCAACCCTCCCCTGGTGAGCAGCACCGATTCCCCTTGTCTCCCCCTCTATTAATCACGTCGTAGCGCCGTCCCCATGATTTGGTCGTCCTGCCCGGAGTTCTCTGAAGCCCGCGTCCTACCGCGCTGAGCCGTCGCCTGGGCGATCCCATGCACCCCGCGCGCCTCTGTGCCCGCTTGCGTGCGCGCTCGCACCCGTTGTTGCCCGCCCTTGCCCGCTGCCGCCGCGTACTTCTCCTGCCGCTACTCCTCACCTGCTGCGACCCGTCGCTGCCGGCGCTTCCCCATGCCCCCCCTCTCGTCGCCCATGGCCTCCCCTGCGCGCTGCTTCTGCTCTGCTCCAGCCGCGCCCCTATGCGGTCCCGCCGCAAGCGCGCCCCGCTCGCCCCCACCGTGTGCCATCGCGACTCTCCCGCCCGCGTTCCCTCACCCGCTATTGCCGCCGCCTGCAGCTTGCCCCGCCAGCCTTCGGCCGCGGCTGCCCCCGCCTCCAGCCGCTGCGCCCCCTCCGGCCACCGGCCCTCCCGCTAGTCCGGCGGGCCGCATCGTGGCTGCCGGCGCCTTGTGCCTGTGCGAGACTGCCGGCGAGGCCCCTGGCCTCTCCCTGGGATGGCCCCCTGTTCGGTTAGTGGGGGTAACCTCTCCCTGGCACTAACCCACTCCCCTATCCTCTCACTGATCCGTGGGCCCAAGGCTACTAACTTAATCTAAGGTAATAACTTAATAATTTAACTAAAACCCCTGTTAAAATATGTGTCACTTACACTCGGCCCCCACCAGTCAGTTTGACCAGTCAACAGTCAACTATTGACTGCTGACTGGGCTGCTGACTCAGCCCCTGGACCCGCTGACCAGTCAACCTTTGACCAGTCAACTGCTGAGTCAGCAGTTGACTGGCCCCACTGGCAGACCCTCTGGTGCACTCTGGGTGCAGTGCACTGGGTGCACCCAGCATTTTCTGGAGATTTTCAAAATTAAAAGTAATTCCAGGACTTTTCAAAAATCATTAAAACTTTGAAAAATCATAGAAAATTAACCGTAACTCGGATGAAAAAACTTTGTACATGAAAGTTTCTCAGAACGACGAGACGAATCCGGATACGCAACCCGTTCGTCCTCTACGCATCCCTATCATACCTAACACGCAACTTTGCCCCTCCGGTTCATCTGTCCGAAAACGCGAAACACCGGGAATTCGTTCCCGGATGTTTTCCCCCTTCACCGGTACCACCTCGTACCGCGCTAGGGCACACCTAGCATCACGCTTTGTCATGTCATGCATCGTCATGCATTTGTTTGCATTGTATTTATTGTTTCTTCCCCCTCTTCTCTCACTAGACACCGAGACCGACGCCGCTGCTACCCAGTACGACTACGGTGTTGACGACCACCCTCTCTTGCCAGAGCAACCAGGCAAGCCCCCCCTTGATCACCATATATCGCCTACTCTCCTCTATACTGCTTGCATTAGAGTAGTGTAGCATGTTACTGCTTTCCGTTAATCCTATCCTGATGCATAGCCTGTCATTGTTGCTACAACTGTTGATACCTTACCTGCAATCCTAAATGCTTAGTATAGGATGCTAGTTTATCATCAGTGGCCATACATTCTTGTCCGTCTGCCATGCTATACTATCGGGCCGTGATCACTCGGGAGTTGATCACGGGTATATACCTATACTTTATACATGATACATGTGATGACTAAAGTCAGGTTGGCTCGAGGAGTATCCGCGAGTGATTCACGGATTGGGGGCTGAAAGGACCTTTGTCCCGACGGCCCTCTGGGTGAATCTTTGTGGCGGAGTGACAGGGCAGGTTGAGACCACCTAGGAGAGAGGTGGCCCTGGCCCTGGTCGGCGTTCGCGGTGTCTTCAAGATAACACGTTTAATGAGATCTTGGTATTTGATCTGAGTCTGGCTACTGGCCTATACGCACTAACCATCTACGCGGGGACAGTTATGGGCACTCGACGTCGTGGTATCAGCCGAAGCCTTCGTGACGTCAGCGACTGAGCGGCGCGCCCCGGGTTGGACCGCGTCACGCAACTTCCTTTGTAATGGAGGTTTCTAGGTCTGCTCACCCGGGCCGCATTCGCAACGTGCAGGTGTGCAAAGGGCGATGGGCCCAGACCCCTGCGCCATAGGATTTAGACCGGCGTGCTGACCTCTCTGTTGTGCCTAGGTAGGGCTGCGACGTGTTGATCTTCCGAGGCCGGGCATGACCCAGGAAAGTGTGTCCGGCCAAATGGGGTCGAGCGTGTTGGGTTATGTGGTGCACCCCTGCAGGGAAGTTAATCTATTCGAATAGTCGTGATCTTCGTTAACAGGACGACTTGGAGTTGTACCTTGACCTTATGACAACTAGAACCGGATACTTAATAAAACACACCCTTCCAAGTGCCAGATACAACCGGTGATCGCTCTCTCATAGGGCGACGAGGGGAGGATCATCGGTTAGGATTATGCTTTGCGATGATACTTGGAGGACTTCAGTCTACTCTCTTCTACATGCTGCAAGACGGAGGCTGCTAGAAGCGTAGTCTTCGAAAGGACTAGCTACCCCCCTTATTCCGGCTTTCTGCAGTTCAGTCCACATATAATAGCCTTATTCCAGTTGATACCAATGCATACATATGTAGTGTAGCTCCTTGCTTGCGAGTACTTTGGATGAGTACTCACGGTTGCTTTCTCCCTCTTTTCCCTCCTTTTCTATACCCGATTGTTGCGACCAGACGTTGGAGCCCAGGAGCCAGACGCCACCGTCGACGACTACTACTACTACTACTACTCGGGAGGTGCTTACTACTACGTGCAGCCCGCTGACGGCGACCAGGAGTAGTTAGGAGGATCCCAGGCAGGAGGCATGCGCCTCTTTCGATCTGTATCCCAGTTTGTGCTAGTCTTCTTAAGGCAAACTTGTTTAACTTATGTCTGTACTCAGATATTGTTGCTTCCGCTGACTCGTCTACGATCGAGCTCTTGTATTCGAGCCCTCGAGGCCCCTGGCTCGTAATATGATGCTTGTATGACTTATTTTATTTGTAGAGTTGTGTTGTGATATCTTCCCGTGAGTCCCTGATCTTGATCGTACACATTTGCGTGTATGATTAGTGTACGATTGAATCGGGGGCGTCACAGTACCGGTTTGTGTCACAAACCGGGACTAAAGGGGCTCGTGGGGCCCCGGCCTGACGCTAGCCTACCACCACCCCTTTAGTACCGGTTCGTGGCACGAACCGATACTAAAGGTTCAACACGAACCGACACTAATGCATAGCCGTTCGAACCGGCACTAATGGTCACATTAGTGCCGGCTCAAATGCAAACCGGGACTAATGAGCTGAACATTTGACCCTTTTTCTACTAGTGAAAGGAAGGGGCTTGAACTTGATGCGGAGAAGCAAGGCAAGATGCTGGAGATGGAGATGGAGGCGGAGAAGAAATCAAAGATGCTCGAGATCGGTGTCGCCAATGCCAAGACCTAGGCAAAAGAAGTGGCGCTCGCTAGCATGATGACGGGGGTAGAGATCATGAAGGTGGACTTGAGCACGGTGACCAAGATGAGTAGGTTGTTGGTGATGTCGATGGCTTCGATTTCCCCCTCCCGAAGAGAATGAGAGCACCAGGACTTGAACCCGGTGGGCTAGGGATACTACTGTCCACCGAACTATCCAACCACAGGTTGGTGCTTACTCCCTCCGTCTGGTGAAGAGTGTACATCTAGCTTTAAAATTTATCCACAAAAGAGTGTACTTCTATCTTCCCAATACATTTTAAAGTGGGAAAAAATACTTTTCTCTCATCACACGGTAATCAAGACCAATAGCAATCTACATATGGTCTTATTAATTTCTACATGCGCTTAGCTCATTGGGGGTTGGGTAATTAAAGAGGAGCGAGATGGTGGCTTGCACCTTTGCAATGCATTTTTTACTTAACTCCATAATCTATCTATTATATAATTAAAACAGAAGTAAAACAAGCAACCACGTTTAACCACATAAGCTTAAATTATTTTATCCGTTGATCTAAATTATAATGGCTGGGATTTAACGATCTAAAAGTTACGCACAATATTTTCATGTGCAGCTATGACTAGATCATGTCACGTATACAACCTTTTAAAAGAAAAAACTCACGTACGCAACCGTAGCAATTGAGTCCAAAAAAAACATAGCAATCGGATTGTACATGCATTAGGACTCCTATTTTCATTAGGACACATACACAAAGGAAATAGTCAAACGGTGTGGATTCGTTAAGATATAGCACGTCTACATGCAAACTCCAGGAGCCACACGTATGCATGCATGTATCACATGGACAAGTACGGACTAAGCAATAAAAAAAGCAGGCAATAACCGGCCAGTAAATACAAGGATATCTCCCGCAGAATTTTAAAAAAAAAATGAAAATAGTACAGCCACCTGCCAAAGAAAAACAATGCCAAAAGAAAAAAAAAACACAGTGCTATGCACTACATGTACGTCAAAGAAGAATGTCCTACAGGAGACATGCTATATATGAAGTTCAAAATATAAAATAAAATAAATATAAAATCAGTTTTAATTGTAATTTAGGTAGTCTTCAAAAATATAATTTGGTACATATAGTTTTTTTCCAGGGATTTAGATAGTTGAACGCGAAACAAGCAATCAGATTCCCGGTTGATTAAAATACAATCGGTCTATATCTTCTATTGAACGAGCGTCCACGTTCATCCACATAAACCAAAAAAATAATTAATCTATTGATGCTAATTATAGTGGTTGAGATGAAAATATGAAAAACAAATGTATCCACAATATTAGTCATGTACAAAAAAAAAGTCTGTCATTGACACTTACACATGAGCCTATCATTGACATGTACTCCCTCCGTAAACTAATATAAGAGTGTTTAGATCACTACTTTAATGATCTAAATGCTCTTATATTAGTTTACAGAGGGAGTACAAACCAAGTCCAGCATGGACGTCCAAAATAAGATCACGTAAAAATATATAGGCAGGGCTTTCATGGTAAGAACTTGCATGCAAGAAAACATGGATTGTTAGCCATAACAGTAACCATATCAATATTGAATCAGACTATGCGTCCCGTAAAAAGGAAAAAAGGAAACAGATTGCGTGTTGCACCATCCATATAGCACAATCACGTAAATTAGTCTTGAGTATGCAGCATCTCTAAAAATAAGTCTTGAGTATCTAACACAAAGACTTATTAGAAATGAGATTACTGAGGGCTTCCGCATGCCACAACTCCTACAACGGCGATTATGCCGCAAGCATGGCAGCTGGCGGCCTTGCAACTTCACGTCTTGGTAGTGTCTTTCGCACCGGCATGATCTGCCTTATCACTTGCGATAGGTGAGATACTCAACATGTTATGAAAGCATCGCACCGGCTTGATCTGCCTTATCACCTGATGATAGGTGAGATACTCAACATGTTATGAAAGCATACGCATGCGACACAAGTCCATAATATATTTATGAGCCACCTTTTGCGCAAATGAAGAGACGAGAAGCAATACTATAGATGCGTAGGCACTGGACCTCACTGCTACCAAGTTTAATGTGTACGGTCCTGCTCCACGGAAGCCAATGCGTGTATGGATGATCAAGCTCACATGTACGTGACTAATCATTCTCCTCTCTAAACAAAAATAATCAGGCTAAGACGGCTGATTAAATCATCAATATCACACTGTAGCCTAAAACAAGTAAAAGGTACACGCAATAACAGACTGAGGAGTGAAGACATACATTCTATACACTGAGAGAAAAAGGATGAAAATTCTTCGACTGATGGGCAAGGCTAATATAATTATTTGAGGAAAATAAAAAACCGTGCAAGAGGGTTATACACATGCCATGGGAAAAAATGTATTAACTACATAGATAAGGTTATATTTAGCAGGCGAGGTTATCTTAGTACTTCTTAATATACACAAACAAAAGTTTATGTTGTTTTAGACATTAATTGGAAGCACACACGGATATTATATTGCACAATGCCACTGAAATAGCGATCAGATAACTATACTAGACATTAGTGTTAGATATTTTGTTTTGCTGAGATGTTTCTTGAAAATTGTGGTTAAAACACTGACACCACTATATAGTTTGGCATGACATCAGCGGACCACAATATGGTTTAGATGATAAAACTAATTGACTTGAGTCCATTTATATTTCCTAATGATACAGATACCGACAAGAATTGTTTTCTTTTGACAAATGAGTATCCAAATTGCTTATTTTGACTATAATAATTTAACTGATTTGCAAATCTATCTTTTCCAAATTGCAACTCTACTTTCCTATACAAACATCCTAATGCTAATTTAGATATGAGAATACACAGGAAATCCAGCCGCATAAATGTGCACCAACTAGAAGTTAGATGATATGACACCTTCAAAGCTTATTGCCACCTAATGTGGTGCTCGATCAGGAGTTGTTGCTATTAATGTAAGGGTCAACTCAGTATAAAGAAGGCCGAGATGAAGTTGTAGAATCTCAAAGGAGCTCAGTCCAATGATATTACAATGTGAGAGTGAGAAACACAAGAGATGGACGAGCATTGATGAAATTAGATGGCTTGCCGGTTGGATGCGGCATAGATACCAGGTGCCTCGATGGAACTTCATGACAAACTTCATGATAGACATGTCGCACAACTATTACACGGCTACAAAACTATTAAATGATGATTATTTTGTATGTGGACTCCAAATTGGATACATTATTTGTGGAACAGTAATTTTAAAATGCCAAAAGTGGAATATAGTTTTGAGCCCCACATCACTAATATTATAAAAGGATGATACAAAGTTTCACTTCAAAGGTAGGTTAAATTTATAATATCTATTGTAAGCATTAAAATAAGTGGACTTTCAAATAATGTCACAATACAAATCAACAATCTAGCCGCGTAGATGCGCGGGTGACCCTGCTAGTTTATCCTAAAATTTCGAGATGTACAGTCTTCACCGGATGGAGAGAGTAGATCCAAATATTTTATCTCTGAACATAGAACTGATCCTCTTCCAGTAAGGTCGTGTATCTGAATAATCTTGAGCAATAAAGGTCATCTTCTCGCTAACGTTTCCTTCTGGGTTTTCCAGTATTTTAAAATTTTACTTTTTACTAGTTTTTGGTAGGTTAATTGTCTAGTTTTCCGAGAAAACAAAGCTTGTCTATTTTTAATATTTATTTGTAAGATCAGAAAAAGTAAAAAAATCAAACATGTTTTGAAAAACATGAATATTGTTTGAGAATATGTAAACATTTAAAAAAAAATCTCAATCAAAATTTTGAAATTTCGAAAACATCATTGTAAGATTAGGAAACATATTATAAAAAATAGAAACATATTTTACAAATCCAAATAGTTTTTTACTGTAAAAAGAAAGAAAAATCCAAAACTCAGTAAAGTAAAGAAGGGAAAATAATTAATCTAAAACAAGGCTGGAACCTTATAGATGGTTCCCGAAACCAGATCATGTAGTACATGTGCTATCTAAAATGAGCAGGCTCAAACAACATCGCTACACCTATGCATTTGTGCAACAATTTGACGCATAGAGGGTCAAATAGGAAACACCGAAACACACATGCAAACATATGCGCTGCTAGCCCACTCGCAGGCATACATAGACCTAGGCAGTCGATCTTCGCAGCTTTATTATTTTGTAGAAAGGCCAAACTTTATTACTCAAAGTTTACAGAAATTGAAATGCAAACTGGGTTATGGGGCTGGCCTAGCCAAATATGGCATTCCCTGACCTAAAGAGTGAGAGAATTTTGCTAATGAATGTGCTTCAAAATTTGATGCTCTCCCCTCAAAACAGAACATGCAATTGAACTTACATAAGCCTAGGCAGTCGGCCTTCCCAGCTGGAAGCTTCTATTTGGCACACAGCGTGCTGGTTGACCGCAAACACACGTTCAAAAAATGTTCAGGAAATTGAAAAACTGTTGTTGAATTCAAAAAATGTTTCTGATTTTGAAAAAAATGTTCACAAAATCACAAAATGTCGTTGGATTCAAAAAATGTTCCTATCTTTAAAAACTGTTTGCAAATCCAAAAAAACGTTCGTGGGGAGAATATTCGTGTGTTGAAAAATCATCTGTGAATTTAAAAATCAGGATTTAAAAAATGTTTATTAATTTTGAAAAATGTTTGTAAGTTTGAAAAATGTTTGCAACTTTCAAAAACAATGTTCGGGAGTTTGTAAAAAAATGGGAGGGGGCAGAAGATTAGCCCCAGCAAGGCAAAACTTGCATGTTGTTGTGTGGTGTGGTCCTAATTTAAACTACCACGAAACCCACAGAAAATTTAGGTCAACTTACATATAGCTGATTTTGCATGGTTTTCTAAGTCAAAGTCAAGATAAAATTTTCTAAGTCTTGCGAAACAATCTTTGTCGAATTTTACTTTGACGTGGCTTTGTGGAAAACTAGTGCGTTTTCTGCAAATAGTCACTCCTCATTTACTTTTTGCATGGTTTTCTCTCTTGTTTTCATTTTAATTTTTTTGTAGTTTATATTAAAGAAAATATATATTTTAACTACGTGTACATTTATTTCATACCCACATTTTTTTGCTCTGTCATACGTAAGTGACTCTTTTGAGTTGTGTAAACATACTTTTTCAGTACCACGTGCAACTTTGTGTAGTGCTAAACCTAATTTTGTTTCCCCTCCCAGACCACCATAACAATATCCCTTGTATGCCGTATGAGTCTTAAAGTGTCTTTTAATTTAATCTTTACTTGCATGCATGGTTTTCTAAATTGAAGTCAACAGTAGAGCTTTTTCCAAGTCTCCTTAAACAACGAGTTTGAACATTGACGCCACTCTTCGCGGTAAACGGAAGAGTTAATTTTGTGGAAATATTCACTCTTCATTCACATACTTTTCTTAATTACCCCGGCTACTTATACAGTTGAACTGTGGAAGCTATACCTTCAGGCAGCCATGGCGCAGCAAGATCAAGACGTCATCATGTACTACCGCAATGGCCTCCTCCTGGGCGCCGCACTGCTAGTCCCTCTCCTCCTCATCATGAAGCTCAGGCGGCTGCGCGGGGAGAACCTTCCTCCGGGGCCATGGCGGCTGCCGGTCATCGGCAGCTTGCACCACCTGGTCGGCAGGCTCCCGCACCGCTTCATGCGCGACCTCGCCCGCCGGTACGACGCCCCGCTCATACTGCTCCGCCTGGGGGAGCTCGATGTCGTCGTGGCCTCCTCCGCTGACGCGGCGAGGGAGATCCTCAAGACCCAGGACGCGGTCTTCGCCACCCGCATGCAGACGCCCACCATCCGCGCGCTCACGGTGGACGGCGCCGGCATCGCCCTGGCGCCGCACGGAGAGCACTGGCGGCACGCCCGCAAGCTCGGCGTCACCGAGCTCCTCGGCGCGCGGCCGGTCCAGTCCCTCCGCGGATCCCGCGAGGCCGGCGTTGCCGCCCTCGTCGCCTCCATCGCCTCGGCGTCGGGGCCTGTGAACGTCAGCTCCCTCCTCTCCACCTACATCATCGACGTGGCGGTGCGCGCCCTGGTGGGCGACCGGATTGGGGACGACCTCCGCGGCGAATTCCTGGAGCGCCTCGGCGAGGGCGTCAGGCTGGCCACCGGGTTCGGCCTCGCCGACCTGTTCCCGTCGTCGCGCCTCGTGCGTGCCTTCAGTGGCTCGCTAGGCCGGCTGGAGGCGCTAGGCCGCGAGACGAGCCGGGTCATGGACCGAATCATCGACAAGCACCAGCACGCCGGCGACGAGGAAAAAGACTTCGTCGACGTGATGCTCAGGATCCAGAAGAATGACGGCAGCCTCCATGCTGGAACCATGCGTGCCATGATTACCGTACGTGAAATAACCTCCACCATGCATTACATCCATCCGAAACAAAACGTACGTCGTACGTGTTTGACGGACAAGGTTGACAGTAGACTTCTTTGCATGTATTTGCTCTATGTAGGACCTGTTCGGGGCAGCGAGTGACACCTCGGCGACGACGCTCGAATGGGCGATGGCCCAGCTCATGGGGAGCCCGGCGGCGCTTCGGAGGGCGCAGTCGGAGGTGCGTGCCGCCCTCGCCGGGGAGAGCCGCGTCCGAGAGGAGGCCCTGCCGGAGCTGCACTACCTGCGTCTCGTGCTCAAGGAGACGCTCCGGCTGCACCCGGCGGCTCCGCTGCTGCTCCCGCGGGAGTGCCCGGAGTCCCGACATGTCCTCGGCTACACCGTGCCCAAGGGCGCCATGGTGCTCGTCAACGCGTGGGCCATCGGCCGGGACGCGGCGACCTGGGGCGCCGACGCCGAGGAGTTTAGGCCGGAGAGGTTCGAAGAGGAGGCGGCGCTGGACTTCAAGGGAACCAACTTCAAGTTCGTGCCGTTCGGCGCCGGCCGGAGGATGTGCCCTGGGATCGCCTTTGGCCTTGCGGTCGTGGAGCTCGCACTGGCCAGCTTCCTCTTCCATTTCGACTGGGAGCTCCCCGCCGGTGGACTGGACATGGCGGAGCAGCTTGGGGTCACGGCCAGGAGGAAGAGCGACCTCTGGCTGCATGCCACAATCCGCGTGCCTGCTCCTGCTCCTGCTCTATAGACATTCAACCGTGGAAGTGCTGAATTGTAGTGCTTCGGCCGTGGAAAAATACCTACTAGCTGACTAATAAATAAGTTGGTTGTATTCCAGAATTGGTGTGCCTGTTCCTAGCTAGTCCCATCATGTAATTGTCTTGTGCTTGTCATTTTATTTTGACCATGAGCATTTACCACCGAGAAAATTAAGCAGACTTGTTTGTCTAAACCTATCACCTGTTGGACCAATGACTTCTCTTGAGGCATCAACGTCTGCTTGGGCAAGTGGTGGAGCCAACACGCGATGACTTCGGCTGGTGGTGCTTGTAGAGCACCAGGTCTTGAGCTCGGGGGTGAAAATCCTTGGTTCAAAATTGGATGGTTGCACCTGACCATGACTGTGTTTATGCGTCATGTCCTTGTTGAAGACATTGCTTCGGAGTCTGCTAAGACGTGCTCTTTAGAGTGAAAACCCAAGAGCTGACCATCGGCTGTTGGATATGACGACCATGGCCCTTGTATGTCGTTTCATTCCTGGAGGCGCTGCTTGCGGAGAACTTATTTCGTAGCACTTTACATACATGTATTTTGACCGAACTTTAAATTTAGGTAAAACTCAATTATCTGGCCATTGGTTCTTTTGTCAAGATTTGTGCTATTCTTTTTCTTGTCTTGCTTAAGTTGGATTTTGACTTGTCGATTTTTTTTTTCTTAGGCTGAATTTTTTACTTGCCCCTGTTTGGGGTAAGTTGATTTTCTTCTCAGATTGAAATTTTGACTTGTCCCTGTTTAGGATAAAACGGTTTTTCTTTTGGGCTTGACGCTCGGTACACATTGCATTTTTTGTTTATATGGTTTTTTTGCTTTTCTATTTAAAAAAATATGTATTTCTACATGGATTTGTTTTGCGTTTGGATGGGAGGAGATGTATACACACAATTATTATACAATATGTGTGTGTGTGTGTGTGTGTGTGTGTGTGTGTGTGTGTGTGTGTGTTAATTACACTAGATTGTGAAGTTGCACTATTATATGATTATTCTCTGCATATTGAAAAAGTGCAAAGTTGTGTGCAAGTTTTTTTCAAGTTTTTATTTCAATTTCTTTCTTCTTAAAGGGTAATACCAATTCCACTAATTAATTGTTCATTATAAAATTTTGTTATGTTTATTTTTTATTTCTTTCATAAAGAGTAATGATAAAGACACTAATTCATTCTTCCTTAGAAAAATTCATTTTTTGATATTATTTTAGTTTTTATTTCATTTTCTTTCTTCATTAAGAGTAATACCAATGTCACTGATTCATTAATCCTTACAAAACTTCATTATTTTTGTTCTCCTTTAAAGGGCAATACCAATCCTAGTAATTCATTAATCCTTGCAAAACTTCATTATTTTGATTATGTTTTAGTTTTTTTTATTTCATTTCCCTTCTTCATTAAAGGTAATATCAATGACACTAATTCATTCCTTCTTAGAAAACTTCTTTCTAAGAAAGTCCACTCCCATACGCTCCCCCGTGCAGCTTGGGCTTCATCATGCCGTGGGAGTAGGCCTTTAATACGCTGGGTGTTGTAACACAAACATTAAACTCTTTTTTCCTCTTAATTAATAAATGAGGCAAGTCTTTTGTCTCCTTTAAAAAAACTCCCATGCGCTTATTGTTGCATATTATGAAAAGGTGCAAATTCTGTCATTATGTGTTTTATTTTTTTATGTTCTTTCTTATGAAAGGGTAATACCAATGTCACTAATTTTTTTATGTTCTTCCTTAGAAAAATTTATTATTTTAATTTTGTTTCATTTTAATTTCATTTTACTTGTTCTTTAAGGAATCTTTTAAATTTGGTGGAGAACTTGGGAAGAAAAGGAGGGGCCACTGCTCTATGAAAACCAAAGACAAAACCAGAACTGCTACGGGAGGAGAGAGGAGGGAGTATACTCTGCTAGAATCATTTTGTTGACGTGGGTCTACGTGGTGGATACTATGCTGCTTCCACATATACGTCGTCTACTTGGTCTTCGATTCTTCTATTTTTTATTCGTGACATTATTGCGGCCGAGGCCGCTTAGAGCATTACTAGTAGAACCCCTAAACCCTCAAACCCTTGTAGCAGTTTTAAAGGTTGAGAAGTGCCACTTTTTGACACTTTTAAGGGTTGAAAAACAGGGGCAAAGACTAGAACCCTCAAACCCAACCCTTAAACTGCTTTAAGGGTTG
Source organism: Triticum urartu (assembly GCF_003073215.2). Lineage (NCBI taxonomy): Eukaryota > Viridiplantae > Streptophyta > Magnoliopsida > Poales > Poaceae > Triticum > Triticum urartu. The sequence continues at coordinate 690,286,247 of NC_053028.1, forward strand.
GATTTGAGGGTTCTAGTCTTTGCCTCAACCCCAACCTTTAAAACTGTCATTTCATATATCACACATTTCATCATATGACATATCACAAATTCCATCACATTTGACATAAAACAATAATCATTCTAGTTATTATTACAACACCGAATAAAACAATAATCATTCAAATTATTACAACAATGTTTGAGCAAATTACACTAATTGTTCGAATCAAATAGGATATAGAAAAGTAAAACAAAGATACATCATGGGCCAATGCGCCGCCATCCAACTGCCAGTGGTGCTCTATTAGATCATCCCGGAGCCGACCATGAGTGGTTGCATCCTCAATCTCACGATGTGCTTGAAGAAAAGCGTCTATGCGAGAAGGATTTCTTTCCGGTTGCACACAGGTACCAACATTGTCATAGAAACAAGGGAGGTTTAACCCTCTTTCATCCTCTAGGATCATGTTGTGTAGAATCACACAACATTTTATGATGTTCATCTCGACGTCGTCGTCTTGCAACAACTCGTTGATGTCCGAGTCGTCGGATGACGACCAACCCGATGAATCGGACAACGAGTCCATGTCGTTTTTGTTCACCTCCATCTACACAATACAACAAACAATAAATTGTGAGTGCCAACAATGAATCAAAAAGGAAAAAAATAAAACAAAAAGGAAGAACAGGAAGCATACCTGCGGGTTGGGGGCGGACGACGGCCGGCGTCAAGGGGAGGCGGGGGCGTCTGGCGCGGCGGCTCGAGGAGGCCGGCCTGCCTCTGGCCTCTGGGAGGGGGGGCGGGGCGGCCGGGGCCGGGGCGCGGGACGGGAGGCAGGGGGCGTCGAGGGGAGGCGGGGAAGGATGGATCCGGCGGCGGGGAGCGTGGCGCAGGGGCGGGACGGCGGCGGCGTCGAGGGGAGGCGGGGGGCCGGCCGGATTGGCGGCGGGCGACGGCCGGCGGCGCGGGAGGCCGGGAGGCGGGAGGTTGGGAAGGGAAACTTCCCTCCCGCGCGACGGGGGAAGGGAGTGCGGGCTGGGGTCGAGTGCCCCCCTCCAGCCCTCACTTCTACGGTTCGAAATTGGGTTTGAGGGTTGGACCCTTACTTTTTTTTGAGGGTTTGAGGGTTTAGGGGTTCTAGTCTTTGCGTTTTTTTGTTGCAATCCGCAAAAAAGCGGTTATTTATGAGGGTTTGAGGGTTTAGGGGTACTACTAGTAATGCTCTTAGTATTAATAAAAAGGCAACAGTGTTCCCATAAAAAAACGATTTTCGAGCAGCGTGAAGCACACTCATGTTTTGAGTCAGTGTGCTACTACTAGTATAACTTTTTTGACCCGAACCGACAGGAGCTCTGTCATTGCATTATAGGAGAGGGAAAAAATTGTACATTTTAGAGATTACAAAGGAGCGTAGAGCGAAGGAGGAGGAGAGCCTAGGCCACTGAACATCGGGAGGCTGAGCAGTGGCCACAACTACGGACTACTCTCTGAATGCCTCTTTGCAGAGACTGATATCCTCGGTCACCAGCATGAAAACTTGATGCGGCAGTAGCATTTTGCTTTGGAACACCCTCCTGTTTCTTTCATTCCAGAGATGCCAAGCCACATATGCAGCAAAAGCAATCTGCTCCTTACCAATTTCTTTTGGAGCGATCAGGTGCAGCTTGCGCCACCAACATTTGACGGAATTGGAGGAGAGGGCCACGTCCGTCATCTGGGGGTGGATGGGGGCAGACTTGTTCCAGACTTCTTTAGAGTAGGGGCATCCCAGAAGGATGTGAATTGCTGTCTCTGGGGCCTGGTCGCAGAAAGGGCAGGTCGGGTTGCAAGGCCAGCCCCTGGTGGATAACCTGTCCGCGGTCCAGTTACGGTTCTGGAGCAGTAACCAAAGGTAGAATTTAATCTTGTTTTCAGCCTTCACTTTCCATACTTTCTCTAAGAGTGGCTGCCTAATTCGTCCCAAGAATTGGGCTTCATAGGCATCTTTAGCCGTGTAAATTCCTTTGGAGTTAAGGGTCCACGTGACGCCATCATCGTCATGAGACAACTGCACTTCCTGGATCTTCGCCCATAAGGAAACAAATTGCTGCACTTGCTCTTCGTTGTTCATCCTATGTAACCCCTTCATCCAAAGGTTGTTTGTCAGAGCATCAGCGACCTTGAGATTCTTTTTCCATGCCATTTTTGCAGCTTCGGGTGCCAGTGCAATAGGTGCAACTCCATGCATCCACCTTTCCTTCCAAAAGTTGATCTTTTTCCCATTTCCCAAGGAGATCTTGGTGCAGGCCGCGAATAGACTTCTGTCAACTGTGTCACAAGGGATTTGGGTGCCTTTTCCAAGGTCTGTCAATGTTGTCCCATTCAAACCAGCACCATCTGAGTCTCAAGGCTCGGCTATAACAAGTTAACTCTTTGATCCCGAGGCCTCCGAGACTTTTGGGGGTACAGCATTGTTTCCAGTTTACAAGGCATTTGCTTCCCCTTGCCTCCTCATCCCCAGCCCAAAGAAAGTTCCTCCTGCACTTATCAAGCTTCTTGATAGCCCATTTATCCATTGCGAAACACGAGAGGAAGAATGTTGCCATTGTCGTGAGGACTGAGTTGATTAGAGTTAGCCGCCCAGTTCTATTCAGAAGTCTTCCTTTCCATAGCTTCACTCTTCCAGCAGCCTTGTCTATCATTGGTTGCAATTCAGCACGCGTCGGCTTCCTCCTGTTCAGTGGTAAACCTAGGTATTGGCAAGGGAAAAAACCCTCCTTTCCTCCAAAGTCCTGTAAAACCTCTCCATGCTCTTCATCGTTGCACCGGATCTTGAATGTCGTGCACTTCCCTAGGTTGATCATCAAGCCAGAGATCTCTCCAAATCTAAGCAGAATTCTATGAGTAGCTGCAATTTCTTCTCTGATGGGGTTCACAAAAAGTGCCGCGTCATCCGCGTACAGGCTGGATCTCAAACTGGCGGCCTGATGGCTTAAAGGAGTGAGCAGACCATCAGCCGCTGCCATGGTGATCATTTTTTGCAGTGGTTCCATTGCAAGAAGGAATAACCTCGGCGACAACGGGTCTCCCTGGCGCAACCCCCTCCGGTGTAGGAACGGCTCACCTGGACAGCCGTTGAGGAGGACCCGTGAAGAGGAAGTCGAGAGCAGCAAAGCAATCATCTCTGTCCATCTTTGTTTGAAACCAAAACCCTTCAGAACCTCCAACATGTAGCTCCAATGCACAGAATCAAAGGCCTTAGAGATATCCAATTTGAGGAAGATGAGCGGTGAATTTTTTGTGAATGCCCGTCTTATGACATTCTGGACATACAAAAAATTATCTTGAATGCTACGGCCCTTAAGGAAGGCACTTTGACTTGGAGAGATCATATGTTGTAATTACGGGGCTAATCTGTTTGCCAAGATTTTGCATAGAATCTTTGCCACACTATGCATGAGACTAATTGGCCTAAAATCAGCAGCATGATCAGCATTTCCTTTCTTTGGCAGCAGCACAATGAAAGCATTATTCAAAAGATTCCATGTTTTCCCTCTAAGATGAAAAAATTGATTGATGGCCTCCAGCAAATCTCCTTTAATGAGCTCCCAATACTTCTTGAAAAACCCCCCCAATAAAACCATCCGGGCCAGGGGACTTCTCATCATGCATTTCTAGAACCGCCTTTTTTAACTCCTCCATGATGAATATGGCATCCAGGTGCTCAAGGTTGAAGGAAGGAAGCTGCAGATATTCCCAATTTAAGCTGAAGTTACGCTGCCTAGCAGTTCCCATCAGATTGTTGAAATGCTCCCATAGGATTCGAGCCTTTTGCAGCTTTTCAAAGACAATGCCTTCAGTCCCTTGCAAGGAGGGGATGTGGTTTTTGCATCTGCGCCCATTCGCCCTGAGCTGGAAAAGCTTTGAGTTTGCACCCCCAACCGTAATCCAAGTTAACCTGGACCGTTGCCGAATTTTAATTCTCTCAATAGCTGCAAAACCCAACAACTTCTTTTTCAGTAGGTCTCTTAAGAGCCTCTCTTCTTCAGTTAGCATTCTTTCCTCTTGGGCAAGGTCAAGATGGAAGATCAGCTCAGTGGCAACGTTGTACAGCAGTCTGGATCTTTCGGATGCCTTTCTGTTCCATTTCTTCAGTGCCTTGGCAGTTCTGGACAACTTGGTGTGAAGCCTCCTGCAAGCATCCAAGGATTGAACTGGTTTTTCCCAAGCTTTAGCTACCACCTCAAGGAAGTCGGGTTTTGCAAGCCAAAAGGACTCAAAACGGAATCCTTTGAAGTGTTGCAGCTCCATTGGCTTGAGTAACAGCGGGCAGTGGTCGGAGATGGACGATGAGGCAGGAGTGAGCTGATAGTTTGGAAATCTCAGCTCCCAGGCTTCAGTAACTAGCACTCTATCGATCTTTGTCAAAGTCACATTTTCCCTCTCATTAGACCAGGTGAATTTTCTCCCAAGCATAGGAAACTCCAGCAGCTCAAGCTGGTCCAAAAGCGGCCCTGAAGCGGCCCATCATTTGCAGATTGATATTACCATTGTTCTTCTCGTCAGCCTTCTTTATCAGATTGAAATCCACAGTCACCATCCAGCAGGCTAGAGCAAACTGCTTGATGTTTTTGAGCTCCTCAATGAATAAAATCTTATCCGAGTCTGTTTGCGGTCCATAGACAGCAGAGATTGTCCAGGAATCATTGTTAGTTCGATCTCTAACAGTCCCTGAAATTGAATTTGGTCCATCTGCCAGTGGTTCATGGCTGATCTCAAAATCAGAGGAGGAAGCGATGAGAATTCCGCCCCGAATGCCCACGGCAGGCTTGTAAATGAAGTTCTCTCTGAACTGGGTGCCCAAGATTTCAACAATAATAGCAGGAGTAATCATAGCTAATTTCACCTCTTGGAGGCAGATTATGTTGCATCCAACCTCAGCCACAAACATTAGAGTTGCTCTTCTCTTGGCCGGGCTGTTTAAGCCCCAAACATTAGTGTTGTTATTTAAAATTTTGTAATCCATAAGGAAACCAGGGTCACAACAGGATGGAATAGTAGCGTGGATTGACATCTAGGCAGTGGGTTGCAGGGCAGAGCCAATTGATCCGGACTTCCCAATAGACAAATAACAACACTAAGCACTCCAACAGCAATTTGGGGATACATCAACACCACACACAGACCTCTAAGAAACATCAGAAGAACTAACATATGGAAACCAAAGAACTACCAACATCGATAGGAGCAGCCGGCCTAGGACGCAGCGAGTCCTGGCACCATAGCAGGAGTCTTTCCTTTCTTATCAGGGCTGGAGGCAACCACGAGGGAGGATATGGCAGCCATAAACGCCGAGGGAAACGGCTTCTGGCAGATATTCGTGATTCGCTCGATCCCCTCAGGCATGGCAGTTGTCAGCTCAGGCGGAGTTCCCTCCTTTTTCAGAAGCCCCCCCCCCCCCCCGCAGGAGGGCGGCTGGCCGGGGTTGTTGCCTTGGCCGTCGGCGCCACGGGAGGAACAGGGATCAGAGGGGCTGTTGTCATGGATGAACATTTGCTAAGGAAGAGCTCGACCTTATCCACCCTTGGCACCGACAGGATGGGCTGAGCAGCAGACCCTGGTGGGCCCTCGATGGTAGGCTTAACTCCATTCAGGGCTGGAGCGCTTAGGTCTTCAGGGCCGAGGACTTTTCCAGGCCCATCTCCAGTCCCGAGTCCCAAGATGGCTTCAAGCCCAGGCCCCATCTCAGCATCCAGGTCTTTCAAGGGCATCAGAGGACCGCCCGTGCACAGACGATCTGGCATTTCTTCTGCTGGTGAAGACGTGGGCGTTGCTCTTGGTCCTGCTGGTGTGGGTACCAGCTTATCCATGCTTCCCCCAGCCCCGCGCTCCTGGACGTCCGGCAGGTTTGGGCAGAGGGCGGGAGACATGGAAGAGGGAACTGGCTCTGAAGCAGCGTCCGACCGAGGAGACCCAGGAGCCAGAAATACACCATCGTCAGGCACGCCGTCTTGGACATGCACATGGGTGCCCTCCATGGCCTCGGTCTGCGGTCCAAGCACTTCACCCGTGAAGCAGCCTCCCTTCTTCATGTTTGTTGCTCCGTCTTCAGCATGGACGGAAACCTGACGGCTCTCATGTCGATGGCCTAGGCCACCGCGTCCGCCCGCTTGAGGACCACCACTGGCCGAGCTGTCACCGCCACCGACATCAGCATATCTCCTCCGGTGTGGTGGTGCGCCCCCTTGGCCAGGGTCTCGCCGGCCACCGGACCCGCGTCCACCGCATCCCCGCCGCCGCCGAAGCTGAGCCGAGAGTGCACCGATCCCCGGCGCTGGGGTGGCGGGAAGGTGCCATCTTCGTAGTGGAGGAACCATCGATAGCCCCATTTGATGCAATCCTCCCTCTCCGGCGAGACCTCAGAGGGGAGCCCGCTGATGTCGCTATTGAAACTGTCCATGCTCTCATCTCCGGATCTCGGCTCCACGGTGTAGTCATGGATCTGGTCAAGGTGCAGCAGAACCGGATGTGCAAGAACATCGACAGGCTTGGAGCTGTAGTTCACTGCTTCGTCTCGTGCCTCACCGAGGAAGCGCCGGTGGAACCCCGGGGATTCCGGGCTTGGCGGCTCCTCGACGGTGAGATTGCCCCTGGTAGCGATCTTGGAGGGGTCTTGGACCCATACCCAGACACAGCAACATGCAGATTCCTCGTCACTGAACACGCCGTCTTCAATGTGGTCGATGATGGCCGGCGGCGGGAACAGCTGCCTGACGCCTTCAATGGACCAGGCCTGCCTCGGGGTACCCTCCAAGCATACTCTGGCCTTGTATGGAAGGCGCACCAGAGTAGCTCCGACGCGGCGAGACCACGCCGAGAGCCTGAGCACTGCCCCTCCAATGCGCAGAGTGGAGGGTTGCACGAGAGCGACGTCGTGCAAACTCCGGTCGGTGAAGCGGATGAGGAAGTCTCCGGGAGAGAAAACGGACATGCATCCTCACGCGCGACACCCCAAACTGCATGGATGCCGCCACGGAGACGTCCTGCACCGTGAAGTGTGGGCGGTTGCCCAGCACAGTTGCCACCACGGCGTGGGTCTCGAAGTCAGCCTCGGCGCTCGCCAGGGCCGGCGACCATGGCACGGTCGCCGAGACCATGCGCGGCCTCATGCCCACATCAGGAACCGGGTTCTCCATACAACCGGTGGCGCGAATGGGAGCGGCGTTGCGAAAGGGACGAGCGGCGGCACCGGAAGCGCCAACAGCAGCGGCTCCGGGCGTCGGGGCGGCAGGAGGGGGGAGGGGGGGGGGGGGGGGGGGGGGGCAGCAGAGTTGGAAGGCGCTGCGGCGGGCGGGGCAACGGCGCTTCGCGAAGCTACGGTGGAAGGCGGGACTGTACCAACCAGACAAGACTAATATGTTGGCCGAGTCTCTACATCGTGTTCTTTCCGGCGATGGTGACACGCAACGGCAACGAGCGACGAAGCAATGCTGACTGTCTTGGTCTTTGCCCCCAGCCGGCTCAATCCACACATACACGTACACACAACAGCCGAAGATCCCTTCTGGAGGTCGATTCAGGACAGAAAACACTAGCACATGCACGCACACGTATCAGGTTGATTGACACATGCACATAATGTGCGTGGTTGCTTTGTATTGACCTCGACTAGCACCTAACTAAGTAGGATATTGTCGTGAAGTCTAAACCTCCTTGGACCAGTACTGCAGCAACTCCAACATAGCAGAGGGAGACTGCATCTGCATGCATGTAGCATGCAGCTGGTTGTCAATGAAAAAAAAAGTTTGTGTGCTTGTCAAGGGCGATGGATGGCGCAAACCAATCTGTAGTTGGATTTGGATGGTTAGAAGGATAGTGGTATCCTTAGGACGTGTTCGGCAATGCTCCAGCTTCTGCAAAACTTCCCAAATCCGGCTTCTCGCGTCGCTTCTCGCTACAGGTAGCGACCTGGAAATCGTTCGGCAGCGTCAGCTTCTTGAAGTACCAACTCCCAGTCGATAGCCCATGTATTCGGCCAATTTGGTCGCAGTTTTGGAGTGGGCTGAGGGCCCAAGTGGCTGTGAAAGAGGCGTGGGCTATAGGCCCAGTCGGATTTGGTGAGTGTGAACGTTATTTTCAGCCCAAGTGGCAGGTTGGCTAGTGTATGTTATGTTCGCTCGTGACGATTTCTCTCGTACCGGTTCGATCCAGTCACTTGGCGGTGGCACTGCCTTGTAATTTCAGTCAACTCCAACTTCATCGTTTTCTGAGATCCGGAAAAGGCCAGCTTCTCCAACTCCTCAGTTTTTGCACTTGGGACGCTCGCCAGCTTCTTGATTTCTACTCCATGGAGCTAATGCGTTCGGCTCAGCTTCATGCGTGGAGTAGAGGAAGCTGGGAGCTGGATCGTTGCCGAACACGCCCTCAGTCCGTCAGAGTTCAAGTCCTAGACTTGTATGTGTGCTTGTGTTCATATGGATGAGTGTATGCTTATGTATGTGTGAGACTTCGATTGTACTATGTTTAAAAACGGGTGATGGATGGCGTTATTTCCTATCCAATGTCAATAGAAAAGCCGTGTCCCCTATCTTAGTTTTCATTCTTCTTCTTTTTGTCTTGCCGGTTGTGTGCAACCTTAATATTTTGCTATTGTATCGTTACAGAAGTTGGATGTAATTGATATCATTTCTGAAAAATACGCCGTTTCCAACAATTGTAACAACATTGCTTACCCCACACAAAAAGGGAAGGCATGGTTTGTTCAATGCTAAACAATGGCTACCGATTGCCAACCTCGTGAAATTTGTGAGGCCTGTGTGCAACCCTACTTTTCCTTTGGCTTTACTATCATGCATGCATCGCGAGATATATAGCTGGATCATGGGGATGAGTACCTACAAGTTTATTCAAATTTTTGGGTGCACTAGTGTAATTCACGCGTAGCCCTGACAAGGGACGCCACACAAACTCGATGGTGCTGGAGCTCGAGAAGGGGACGCCGTGGCGGATGAGCACTCGCTAGGATTTCGGGATGAGGTACGTGGCAATGGCATCAGCGCAGGAAGAGAAGCACGGGTGGAGAAGTGGGCTCGGGAGCGGAGAAGGAAGACGAAGGACGGAGTTAGAATTTGATTCAACAGTCCGGGCAAATTTAACTGAAGGTCAAAAGAAAATTCAAGCTGGATCCCGCATGCATCCAGCGATCTGCTGCCGTACATATAATATACCGATTGATGCCTAGCAAATTATTACATGCATGCAGCACTGCCCCTGCGGCTGGATGATCTCGATCGATCACGAAAAGATGAGCACGAGGATGATCAGCACCACCACCACGACGCAGCACACTGCAGCTTCCGTATTGCTCTGCACTCCAAGAAAAAGCAGATTAACCTACAAATTCTTCATGAAATTCGTGCGTACGTACTACGTGAGCACCACCATAATTTTGCACTAGTAACTAGCCTGGCCTAGAACATAGGAGCATATCACGTGCGTGACTGTGTGCGAACCTTACAACTCTGGTCGTCGGTCTCGGCCTCGGGCTTGATGAGCGCCGCCGCTGTTGACGCCGGTGGCCGCCTCTTGCTCTCCCTTGCCGATGATGTGGACGGCCAGATCGGCTGTCTCACCGACTCCAGATCGTTATATTGCTGGTCCGGCCACCATCTGCCGCCTGCGTCGTCGCCGCTATCCGCCGGGCAGTGGTGGTGGTGGTGGCAATGGTCATGCGGGTCGCAGTGGTCGTCTACATGATCGTACGAGTCGCAGCAGTCGTCGACATGATCGTACGAATCGCAGCAGTCGTCGTCCATCTTCTTGTTGATGTTACAGTCGCCGCCGCCGCCAGAATAAACAGATGGAAGATGCGTGCCTGATTTATTTATATCTACCCGAACTGGTGTACGTGTCAAGCACGTCGTTCGACTTGTAGAACCACGGCTTGGGCCTATTTCCGGCTGCACTAGGCCCGAGAACTTTGGACGTGTCAGGAGGAATAGCGTCATGGCTATATATCTGGACCGGCCCATCTTCCTTTTCTCTTTTTCTTCTTTCTTTTAGACCCTCCATCCGCTAGAAAGTGTGCCTCTGGCTGAAAATAAGTGTACGTCTGGCTCCAAATTACATTCACCCCCTCGGTCTATGCCTCGAGGTAACCGCAGACATCCACGACCCAACCCACTCGCTCTCTCCCCCAACGATCGAATGCAGTCGTTCTCTCCTCCAAATTTCATCATAGAAGGCAGCTTCATCTTCTTCTTGTACAAGTTGCTCAAGCAAGGCAACTTCATGTTCTTCCTCAGCTGGTGGTGCTATGTTCAGGTCCAGGGCCATGGATAGTGTGTGTGTGGTATACTGTTTGCTTCATGTGAGCTGCCTTTTATAGCTGGGTTAGATGCTTGGGTTCCAATTCTTAAACATGACGCCTCTTCAAATTTCTCTGACGCCAAGTACTAGTTTTACTAGTTTAACTGGCTAGAACAGTGAAAATGGAGCTAAACTCTCTGGCGCCAAGTACTTTCTCGTGTTTAGAATGCTTTTTTTTTGCTTTGGTTTCCATTACCTGTACACTTGAATCGAAGCAACACCATAGAAGCTAGTAGCTTAAATGAGGGGTGGAAGGGGCTTACTGCAAAATTCTTTAATTTTTCTTGAAATACCCAGATGCACACTTTCTAGCACACCTCCACACACCCACCGACAATACTAGATGCACCACTGGGATGGGGGCTAGGCGGGAAGATCCTTATTCCATCTTTAGAGAGCTGCCTCTGTCTCGCCTTTCTGAGAAGGACACAAACCCTAAAAAACTCAAAGAAACGTCTAAAACGGAGCACTCCACCAACATGGGCCAGGATCTGCCGCGCCCCATGGCCCTAAGGGAACCGAAGACGAGGCGGGCTGACGGCGACGCATACTTTGATGTTCCTTCAAATTTGATTTATCTATTATTTTTACTGCATGATTGCACAATCACTGCTCGGTAAAATACTTCGCTGTTGCAAGAAGATCCTACTCCTATTTGTTTCATCACGAAAAAGGATTTCCCCCCGCTTTGTATTACAAAGCAATCATCGATACATCCAACGATAGGTGCTGAGGCCGCAGCACAAACAAGCACAAAAAAACAGAGAAAAAGAAAGAGAAACTAAGGCCAACAACGGCAGATCAACGAACAAAGACGACCGGCAACCGCTGCACCCTCCAGAGAAGTACCACCACGCTCCCAGCACTCCGAAGCGCCGCGTACCAAGCAACACCTTCAAAAAGGAGACGACGACGACGCCGCTATTGCCCAGACTAGTCCTAGGGTTTCCCTCGGTACGCGGGGGGCAGTGGGGGAAGGGTGTACCCAACACCCTCCAGGAAGGTCCGGCGGCACCCACATGCGTCGCCGCGTCGGGGCCGAACGAGCCGCCAGAGATTTCACCCAACCCAAACCCCCACTACCACCCTAGACGAATCATAGTGCGCCGCCCATCATGCCGCCCACCAACATGTGCCACCACGATCACCGAATCAACTTCGCCGTCTCCCTAAGGTCATCGACACGAGACCTGGAGGGCGGGAGAAGAGCTAGAGGCCTCGGGGGCATCCGCAACATCGCCGACGTGAGGGGACAACCACCGCCGCCGCCGCGGAGCCGACCGGACGCACGGACAAGGGGCTTGCCAGGTGCCGAGGCCCGGCCGGACCCAAAAGGATCCAGACAGCCCTTGCCGTCACGCTACAGCTCGCCGGCCGACGAAGCCGCCACCGCCCGCAGACCATCGCCTCCTCGCCACCAACCAGGAAGCAGCGTCGCCGCGCACCGGCCCGCCGGCTCGCCCAAGCCCAGATGGAGCCCGAAAGGGCCCAGATCTGGGCCGCCCGGGCGTCGCCGACCACCAGCACTGCCACGCTGTCTCGCGACCAACGGCCGCGCCGCTGCACCGAGAACCCTGAGGCCCGCCACCGAGCCGCACCGCTGCTGGCCGAGATGCACTGCCGCCCTCAGGAGGTCGTCCCCGCGCCTCCCCTAGCGCGCAGGGGGAAAGAACGGCCCACCACCGCCGGCGTTGCGCGGGCAGGGCCCGGCAGACCTCGCCGACGGCGGGGGGGGGGGGGGGGGGGGGGGGGGGGGGCGCTCTCTCCCTACTATATTCCTTTTTTGTGAGCAGGCTGACATGTCAAGCCCGATGTAGAGTGGCCGGTTAAAGGTGAGATGGGTTCTCTCTTGCGATGAACATTTTGAGACTAGGCCCAGATTTGTTTCATATCTTTGCATGCTACCGCGCTTACTGAACTCCTACAACTGCTAAACAAGTTAGTGGTATAAGAACTGGCCCAGATCTCTGCTCTGTTGTTTGGACGGGCGGTTGTGATAACAGGGTGCGATGGCACCCGGGGGTCCCGACACCCCTTATCCGGTCCATAGCTTGAGATCTTCTGCAGTACGACACCGTGCTGTAGTGCAAATGACAAGTGGGGTCGGCTCCACATGGCAGCGACCGTACTGCATCGTGTGCTATTGCAGAGATCCTAACCCCCGGTCCTTTCAGCCATGTCGAGATTGATTCTACAGTATAGACAGGCGAAAAAAAAATAGAAGCCAGAGGTAGTTTTCTCCGACGGTGATTCCCGTGCTCAGCTCCGCTTCCGGCGGCTGTTCCGGCGCCGCGAGGCTGGGGGTAGCGCGGATCTCTATGCGGAGGGTAGGACTAGGTTTCTATGATATTGGCTTAGGTCCCTACCGGTGGTGACCAAGCAAGGATGGCTCCGCCGTGCGATGGAATAAGAGGATCCTTCGTACCTCTTCTCGTCCTTCCGGCATGTGCTCCGTTGACGGCGGAGATCCAGCGAGGGTGGAACGCTTGGCTATGGTTTGTTTGTTGGCGCTTCTATACAGGAGTTTTCATAGGTTGTCCCAGATCGGAGCGGCGGCGTCTTCTGGCTCGACCTCCGGTTCGTCAGTGCCCTCTCTCCTACCTTTCTCCCTGTGGTGGTGATAGATTGGGCCGGTGCCTGGCACAGAGTCCCGGGTCGATGTTCCGTACGTAAGTTACAGACGGCTCGCCAAAGTTTTGTTTACTGAATGGTGCATTTTTACCCAGGGGACCGGTAAACGTGGTTATCATGGTTACCACGAAATTTCAAGCAAATTTCGAACGAAATTTATAATTAAATTTTGAATTCAAATTCTTTCAAAATAGATATGTATAGCACTTGAACTTATATATATATATATCATAAAAGAGCTACTAGCTAGTGGAATGTTGTCTACACGCGTGCTGTCAAGTGCTGCCATACTTTACTATAAATTGAGCGTTTGAATTCAAAAAATTTGGAACATTCGATTTTCTTTGCTCCAAATGCCCATTTACCGAGGGGGACCGAAACATGCGGTAACCATGATAAATCTCGAAATTTCGATCGGTAACCGAAGTCCAAAACCCTGCGGCTTGCACAATCCATCACCACCGCCATATTGCTTGGATTGAACCAAAAGTAGCAGGTCGATATACAGAGCTATATATCATACTGAATATATGGTAAGTTACGTGAGTTTATTTTCAGAGTTACTCACATTGATTGGCTTGATCATGCTGAAATCATCTCTATGCTCATCGATTCCCTACCTTGAGCATCAAACGGGTAACAAGAACCTTAGCAGGTCTTAAAAGAAACTTCCCCGGATGTACTAGAGAACATGTTGATAAGAGATTTATATTTCGATTGGCTACGAGTTGTTGCTTTTACTCATGGTTATTGGCCTGATTCTTGCAGGTAGTTTGACCCGTTCGTCCATCGCATTTTGGCGTTTCTGGATTCTTCTCCTTTTCTTATGGCTATCGGTGTGAATTTTTTGTTTTGCTGGTTGGCTACGATCTGGTGCGCAGCTTAGGTGCATTTGGTACACGTCATGTTTTGGTGTAGCCGATTGTCAGTTTCTTGCGTGGGATTTTTTTTCATATGTGGTCTACTAAGATGAACATCATTTCCTTTTGGTACAAATGTCTCAGGTGGCATATTCATTGGCACTTGAACTGAATGCTATTGACCGGAGGTGGCATCTTCGTGTGAGGATTCCATGATCGAGGGAGCATCATGATGTTAAAAAATATCATCATTGGAAATCTTAGAGGTATAAGCATAAACTTGTTCTTGCAATCATAGGCTAGCCTACATGTACCTTAAATCAGTGTTACAGTAAAGAGACACATATATTGATTCAGATAAAAACAGTAGAAGCATGCGTGAATTGATAATTTCCTTTAATTTTTCAAATATGCTCGGTGGTGTTGCTCATAGATTCGTTCTTGAGCAGATTTAGCTTTTCGATGAGTGGGTTGACACGATGCAGTTCAGAGTTTAAGCCAGTAAATGAGATTTCTGCACTTCTATTTCTGTAGGTCTTACAAAGATTCCATAATAGAAAACTATGTTACAAAGTCTGACTGCTTCTCACACAATGGAACTACACAATTGTATTTGTCTTGGTCTTTTCTGCTCTTATTTGTATAATTTTGCAGCCTTGAATTTTGCAGCACTCTCATCAATGATATAACTCAGCTGCTGATCTATTTTTATATTATGTTAGGTCCAAGAATGACAGATATATATTGTATTTTAGCATCATGGAAATTTATCCTCTTGCAGTAGGTTTCTCAATGTTACTCCAAGTATAGCTGAAATCAAGCGTACTGAAGTTTAGGTCATTTTGGTTATATGCTATGTTGATGTGTTCATTTTGGTAAAAATTTCAAAAGAAACAAGTGTCACCACGAATAAATCCTCAGCGTCTTGATGTTTCAGTTCCGTTAACTTATGTTTTTGTGCTTTCAAGTTGCGAAGGCTGATGGGTTGTAGAATTTCACGCGCCTGACTAATCCTATGGTGACTGCTGTCTCTTATAAACAAATGTTCAGCTCCATAAGAAAACATGCCTTGCTGATAAAGTGTATCATATAGTATGTTGGAGATTCTTCCTGGATCATAGGTATTTTAAATCAATCAAAGAGTTCTAAGACCTCAACGCAATTTGGCAGTTGGCACACTACAGGGGTACGTTCAGTCAAAATGGTATGCTAGAATTGCAGCGCATGTTGGCAGTTGGCACACTACAGCAGTAGGTTCAGTCAAAATGGTATGCTAGACTTGCAACTACTGAGATAAGTCGCTTGATGCTAGAGTAAATATGGTGAATGTCAGAACCTCTCTTCACGCCAAGTCCATCTCTATGTTTGATTCGCACATTTATCTAATCACCCTCTCCTCACTGACGATAAGCATATGCACAGAATCGAACCATTTACCTCTTCGTCCACCCAGGCAAATGTGGGTCCATCTTCCATGTCGACATCACTGAACCTGTATCTGCATGGTCATCATGTTCTTTAACCACGGCAAGCTACCTACCCCCCTTCCTGCTCGGCCGACGCGAACACTCCATTCTCTGCCTGGCTTTCCCTGTTCACATACCCGTTGCGTGCTAGCACAGAGGGATGTAGCCATGATGGCCTTCCCCCAAAAAAAAAAAAAAAGCACAGAGGGATGTACTTACACCCACCCACTATACTCTCAGCGTCATCCAGCAACACCGTCTCCGCCACCACAACCCCATCCTCGTCGATGAAGATTGGTAACCTGCCCGAAAACAGAAGAATTATTCAGAACCTGGACGAACTCGAAATTGATCCCAGTGAAGCATCAAGTAAGAATGGTTACATGCTTAACACCTTTTCCAACCCAATGAAACTGATGTTGTAACGCATTACGTATGGTATGAAAGAAATTGATGAGAACAATACTACATTTCCTCTTACTGCAAATCAACACCAACATATCTTCAGCAGCACATGCACCATATAAGAGATCAAAATCTTGATGATAGGTTCATGTATAAAGCAAGAAAATTCGAAAAAGACGACAGAGTCTTATTAAGTGATCCTAATTTCATGCAAAGTTGCCTAGGTAAAATATCAGCGAAGGATCAAGGTGGACAACAAACAACAGTAATACATGCTGCTTGATGGTAAATAAAAATAATGAAATCTTAGTGGTTACAAGTATTTTGAATAATGAAGAAAATTAAGAACTAACCATATAAAAAATATACAGCAACACCACAGTAATCATATTCGTAACACATGAAAGAACTACCCTCCTAAAAAACATGAAAGTACTATATATGGTGTATCATATGACGCAAGCCATTCAGGTTTAACTCACAGGAAGGAAACTAATCACATCACATCCTAATAAAGTCAACGAAGAAATCAGCACCCCATATCCCATGGCCACGCAGGACTTGCTGAAACTGCATTACGGTGAATTAGATCCATCTTAGCTGTAGAATTTCATGTGGTGTTGATTTGTCCATGTTCGTTTGTTGGGGTGCGTGTACATAAAAAAGAAAATGTTCACTTGTTTAATACAAAAGTAAATAAATAAATATAGATATGGATATAGTCATAGATACTCACAGCATATGTCTAGTCAAGATCCATGATTTTTACTGATATCTTGCTCACCAGGCAGAGCTATGGCAAGGCTAAATGGGCCCTTGGCCAGTCCAACATTTTAGACTTTGTACGCAGATTTTTTCACTCGTGGACCTTAGAACACCCGGCCACGCACTAGTAGAAAAAGGGTCGAATGTGAGACACATTAGTCCCGGTTTGTAACAGAACCGGCACTAATGTGTCCATTAGTGCCGGTTCCAACGGCTAGGCGGGAGGAGATCTTTAGTACCGGTTCGTGGCGAACCTTTAGCACCGGTTCGTGCCACGAACCGGTACTGATGAGAGTGGTGGCAGGATGTTGTCAGAGTGGGGCCCCTCCAGCACCTTTAGTACCGGTTCGTGCCACGAACCGGTACTAAAGGTCGTCCTATATAAACCCTTCGTCCACCAGCACTCTGTTCTTCCCCCTTTCCCCTCTCCCTCTCCTCTATTCTTCCCTTCTTCATCTCGAGTTCATCACAAAATTTGCCTCAAATTTGTCAAGATTTGCAGGCCCCCATCCATTCAAATGATCACAAAGGTTAGCAGCTTTGTCCTTTCATCTCTCATTGCTAGATTAGCTCTTGCATTGGTTTATATTGTGATTAATTGTGGGTTTTAGTAATTTGGGAGGAATTATATGTGGTAGTATTTGATTTATATGCAAATTGAGGTCAAAATAACACTTAGTTTGCATATGTAGGTGTGGTTTACTTAGTGCCTTCTAAATCTCCGTCCTAACCACCGTCGATCGCCCGTACCGTCCCGTCGCCGGCACCACCTTGTGGTGAGCCTCTTGTTCATGAAATTTTATATAAAAATTGATGTTTGTGTGATTTGAATATATAGTTACTCGTATAATTATATTACCCGTATGTTGTTTGTTATACATAGTGCCATGGTTTTGATATCCGTCCCCGTCGGCCCTCGTCCTTGTTATGATTCAGATGTGGTATATTCTCTTTTAAAACTATTTGTTGCATTTCGTGTCTATGAAAAATTATGCCCATCAAGCTGACATAGATATTTGTATGTAGGAGGTAGTTGAACCAGAAATTCCAACCGACCCTATTGTCGAGAGGTTAAATTTAGTTGAAAGAGAAAACGAGGATTTGAAAGAAAATTTGAGAAGAATTGAGGGGGAGAAGATGGAATTGGAGTTGCATGTTGCCGATGTCATCGATGATCACAAGATTAAGATGGAGAAAATGCGCTTGAAGATTAGAAAGATTAGAAAATATGCCATTCATAGTGAGGCTTGGTATCATTATGCTGTTGGATCAATTGTTACCTTAGTTGCGATCTTGATCGCATTTGTTGTTGCATTTAAATTCTTTAGCTAGAGAGTTATTTGTTTGTTGCATTTAAGTGCTGTATGAACTTTATGTATTGTATTAATTTGGTGTTTTCGGTGCTGTGTATTGAAGATGGGCCGGCAATGGATGTACGATGACTGATGCTCTCTCGAGATCATTAATGGCGTGCATACTTTTCTGCTTGCGGCTGAGGCAAACAAGCGGGTGGATAGTTTTATACCTTGTCCATGTGCTGGCTGTAAGAATGATCACAATTACTCTACGTCAAGAACCATTCACGTCCACCTGTTTGAGTCTGGTTTCATGCCCCACTATAATGTTTGGACCAAGCACGGAGAAAGAGGGGTTATGATGGTAGACAATGAAGAAGAAGAGGATGACGACAGCTATCCTGGCCATGGGTTCCCTGAATACGATGATACAACAATGAGGGAAGAAGCTGAGCCGCTAATGCGGGAAGAAGCTGAGCCGGCAATGCGGGAAGAAGCTGAAGAAGAGGCATCAGATGAGCCCGTTGATGATCTAGGTCGGGCCATTGCCGATGCAAAGAGAAACTGCGCAAGTAATTTGGAGAAGAAGAAGGGCCCGTTCGGTACGTCTCCACCAGCCAGCTTCAACGTCTCTGCGTGTGGAGATGACCCGAACGCTTTTGCTCCTGGAAGCCAGATCCGCGTTGACGCTCGCGATGCAGTGCGATTTGGTGAAGTAGCAGATTCCCAGCTCCCGGAAAAACAGAAGAAGGAGATGAGAGAAATTACAGGTGCTTTGCCATTCCGAAGTGAATCTAGATCGAACCGGTACGCACGACTGACTCCTCCCTCCCGATCGAGCGACTGCTCTGCCCCCATCCCCACTTGCGCGTGATGGGTTGGGCCCATGAACAGGAGCTGGAGCGCCAGAGCTCAGCCGAATGCTCCTGGCTAGCGCTGGCTCCAAGGAGAAGCTGGCTGCGCTGGCTCCCAGGAGAAGTTGCCTAGCGCGGGAGCCAGGAGAACTTCCGAACAGGCCCGAAGTTGCAGCGCATGTTAGAGGATCACAAAAAATTGTTGTACCCAAATTGCGTAGGTGACAAGAAAAAGCTGGGCACCACACTGGAATTGCTGCAATGGAAAGCAGAGAATGGTGTATCTGACAAGGGATTTGGAAAGTTGCTAGTAATGATAAAGAATATGCTTCCAAAGGACAACGAATTGCCTGAGAGTACGTACGAAGCAAAGAAGGCTGTCTGCCCTCTAGGGTTAGAGGTGCAGAAGATACATGCATGCCCTAATGATTGCATCCTCTACCGCGGTGAGTACGAGGATTTGAATGCTTGCCCGGTATGCGGTGCATTGCGCTATAAGATCAGCCACGATGACCCTGGTGATGTCGAGGGCGAGCGCCCCAGGAAGAAGATTCCTGCCAAAGTGATGTGGTATGCTCCTATAATACCACGGTTGAAACGTTTGTTCCAAAATAAAGAGCATGCCAAGGCGATGCGATGGTACAGAGAAGACCGTAAGAAAGACGTAAAGATGAGAGTACCCGCTGACGGGTCGCAGTGAAGAAAAATCGAAAGAAAGTACGGGAAGGATTTTGCAGATGACGCAAGGAACGTATGGTTTGGTCTAAGCGCAGATGGCATTAATCCTTTTGGGGAGCAGAGCAGCAACCATACCACCTGGCCTGTGACTCTATATTTGTATAACCTTCCTTCTTGGTTGTGCATGAAGCGGAACTTCATTATGATGCCAGTGCTCATCCAAGGCCCTAAGCAACCCGACAACGACATTGATGTGTACCTAAGGCCATTAGTTGAAGAACTCTTACAACTGTGGAATGGAACAGGTGTACGTGCGTGGGATGAGCACATGGGGGGAGAATTTGACCTAAAGGCGTTGCTGTTCATGACCATCAATGATTGGCCTACTCTCAGTAACCTTTCAGGACAGACAAACAAGGGATACCGCGCATGCACGCACTGTTTGGACGATACCGACAGTATATATTTGGCTAATTGTAAGAAGAATGTGTACCTGGGACATCGTCGATTTCTTTCGAGCAGGCATCCCGTAAGAAAGAAAGGCAAGCATTTCAAAGGCGAGGCGGATCACCGGACAAAGCCTCGCCACCGTACTGGTGCTGATATACATGATATGGTCAAGGATTTGAAGGTGGTCTTTGGAAAGGGTCCTGGTGGACAACCTGTTCCGAATGACGCTGACGGACGCGCACCCATGTGGAAGAAGAAATTTATATTTTGGGACCTGTCCTATTGGAAAGACCTAGAGGTCCGCTTCGCAAATCTTTGTGTGAGGCCAGCTCCGCCACCTCAGGAAGTTAAATCGAGCACGTCTACAGAAAGAGGCGAGCTCGAGCTCGAGCAAATCAGCTGGCAAAAAATGCAGTAAAACCATTCCCCAGCTGGGAGAACAGGCGGCGCAATCAATCCCCCCGCTTGTTGTGCCAACAACACATGTGAGTAGGCGCCCAATATTATTGTGGGTAAACCGTTTACGTTCCCGAGCTGGGCGATGTGGTAATAACCGAGGAGCATATAAGGCAGGCTGAAATCCTCAAGATCACTGTTGGACAACTCCTCGAGATCGAGTCCATGCCTCCGCTTAGAGAGGAGGAAATAAAACGGAAATATGTCCAGGGCCAACCTTTGGTCGAGCCAGACGAGGTCAAGAAGCTCCCAACGAGAATGTATGAATTGCATCAATGGTACATTGACATTACCAAGATTTTCAATCGAGAGTCCCTCATGGTGAATGTCAAGAAGGATCATTAGTTCCATGAGAAAGCTGTGTCCGTTGAGTATTCAGAACTATTTCAGTTATACAATCAAGACGCACTCGATAAATCTATCGTCAGTTGCTATTGTCTATAAGTGATTTCTTTCTGTAATTTAAGTCTCAAGGTAGCTGTAGTGATCATTTTGATCAATCATTACCTGTAATTATTCCCACTATATTCTTTTCTGTGGTATTATGCAGGATGAAGATGTATGAAATGAAAAAAGATGGACGCTATGGTATTGGATTCATTGACCCAAATACCATTAATGAATACACATGGAAATTAGATGCATATTATGAAAAAAGTGTAGAGGAAAGCATGCTAGAGTTCTTCAAGCGCCTCAATACCAATGAAGATATACTACTTCCTTACAACTTCGAGTGAGTCACACTGTCTTGTACTACAAATTTTTTTTGCCTACTAGCTAGCTACATGTTTTTGCTTACATATGCCCGTTTAATTAAGACATGCAAACGTGTGTGCATGCAGATTTCACTGGTTCTTATTAATCATTAAAGTTGATGAAGCAACAGTTGAAATACTGGACTCACTACTTAAAAAAAATGACTACACCATCTTGTTTGGGATAGTCAATTTTGACTTAGACTGAAATCAAAATCAGTCGACTGGTATTAGGCAATCCCTAAAATTATATATGTTGCACGACGTGGTACATCTTTAAGGTAGGCAAGGAAGAATAGAACCACGACTGATAGAACAACATGGGAGATCGGGACGATTGGCAGAACACTCCCAACAATGACATATAATTCTTAGATGGAATCCAAAACCAGAATCTAGAACGCGGCTTATATGTGTGCTATCATATTAAGAACCAGCTGGCTACAATGTAAGAAATTGCTTCCACAATTACTAACTGATATATGCACACTACTTCATACCAATCTATATCTAAAGAAATGTAATATTCTTGGTTTCTTTCGCTTCAATGATATTATTTTATGTTCGCTGCATCCTACGTACGTGCAAACCAAGCCGACCCATACATTCTTGGCCCGTAGTCCTAAGCTCTTTATCCAGTTTTTTTAGGCTGATGAAAAGATCGGAAACGTCAAGTCCGGACCAGGAGGAGAGATAGACTGATGATCGACTGCGATTTATTTTAGGAGCTAATCATCGCGAGCGTCCATGATTTTGTATTGACTACGAGTGACTGTTGTCGATGCCGGTAGCAACGATAACCACTAAATTGTTGTCGATGCCCGTAGTACTTCTGAAATTTCTAACTGAGAGTTACATTGCTATTTTTTCTATAAATACTAATATTTATTAAAAAAAATGAGAGGCCGTAACTATGGTTAAAATGAATCCGCGGTCCATCTAAAACAAATGCATTACTAAATTATCCATATCTTTTACACCGTAACTCCGATTTTAACTATGTGAAATTCTATGAGAAAAATGTGTAGAATCTGAATGAGGTATTATTTTCCTTGTTCAATATTTTTAAAATATTATTTTAGGAACGGGGTCAGTTTTTCTTTTGTACTGGCGGCGATCCAAATTGCAAATAAACAACCACTAGAACTGGATTGACATGATAGAAAACATTAATAACCATACATGCACACCTCTAAAAAACATCGCATGAGAAAAACAACAGATTTCTCATCTTATTCTGAGCGAGCGACACTAGTAGAAAACAGGGCTTTGGTGCAGGCCGGGTCAGCCCATTAGTCCCGGTTCAGCATTGGTCCCGGTTCGTGAGCCCAGGGGGCCGGCTGGGCCACGTGGGCCATTGGTCCCGGTTCATCTGGACCTTTTGGTCCCGGTTGGTGGGATGAACCGGGACCAATGGGCCTCGCTCTTGGCCCACCACCATTGGTCCCGGTTGGTGGCTTGAACCGGGACCAAAGGCTCCCCTTTAGTCCCGGCTCATGTCACCAACCGGGACCAATGAGGTGCCTATATATACCCCTCGCTCGCGAGCAGAGCACCCCAGTGCTCTGTTTTTTTTTCTATGGCCGAGGGGGAGAGGGCTTGGTGGTGCTCTAGCTCACCTCCTATGCACACAAGGTGTTCGATGGAATGACCGAGCCACACTACTTAAGCTTTCTCCTCTCCAAGCTCGACCTTCAAGCTCCATTTTCCATAATATTTGTCTAGTTTTAGCGGTCCATCACGCCCCGTCCCCGTCTTCACCGCCGTCGATCACCCGCGCCGAGCTCATCGCCGGCACCACCCTGGTGAGCCTCTTGTTCTTATCTTCTTTCTGAAAGGAAAAATATTCTTACTTGTATGTTTACATAGATACTTGTATTATTTTCTTAATTTTATTATTGCATCTTATATAGTGCGATGGTTTTGGTATCCGCCCCTGTCGGCCCTCGTCTTGTCTATGATTCGGATGTGGTATATATATTATCTTTATAACTATTGGTTCATTTATTGTTTATGAAAATTATGCCGACCAACGTGACATAGATTTTATTTATGTAGGATGTATGTGAATCAGAAATGCCAACCGACCCTATTGTCGAGAGGTTAAATTTAGTTGAAGAAGAAAACAATTTGTTGAAGGAAAAAATAAAAAATTGAGGAGGAGAAGATGATATTGGAGTTGCATGTTGCGGATGTCGTCGATGATCACAAGATCAAGATGGATGCAATGCGCTTGAAGATTAGAAAGATTAGAAAATATGCCATTCATACCGAGGCTTGGTATCATTATGCCGTTGGATCAATTGTTACCTTGGTTGCGATTATGATCGCATTTGTTTTCGCATTGAAATGTTTTACATAGTTTCAATGTATGGTTTAATTAATTAGATGCTCTGGAGAGCTATATGTTGTTAGATGAGAACTATGTATGCACTTTGGTTTTAATGTGATGATGAACTTCTATTAATTTGGACACTTAATTATATATAATGCACGCAGATGAACCGATAATGGATGTACGGTGACAGACACACCCGCGAGTACATTAAGGGCATGCATGAGTTTCTTGATGCGGCTGAGGCAAACAAGCAGAATGGTTTTATGTGTTGTCCTTGCACTGAATGTGGGAATACGAGGTCTTACTCTAACCGGAAAATCCTTCACTCCCACCTGCTCTACAAGGGTTTCATGCCACACTATAATGTTTGGATGAGGCACGGAGAAATAGGGGTTATGATGGAAGACGGCGAAGAAGAAGAGTACGATGACAACTATGTGCCCCCTGAATACGGTGATGCTGCAATGGGGGGAGCTGGTGAAGATCAAGAGGAACCAGACGATGTGCCCAATGATGTTGCAACGGGTGAAGCTGCTGAAGATTAAGAGGAACCAGACGATGTGCCCGATGATGATGATCTCCGCCGGGTCATTGTCGATGCAAGGACGCAATGCGAAAGTCAAAAGGAGAAGCTGAAGTTCGATTGCATGTTAGAGGATCACAAAAAAGGGTTATACCCCAATTTGCGAAGATGGCAACACAAAGCTCGGTACCGTACTGGAATTGCTGCAGTGGAAGGCAGAGAATGCTGTGGCTGACAAAGGATTTGAAAAGCTACTGAAAATATTGAAGAAGAAGCTTCCAAAGGATAACGAATTGCCCGACAGTACATACGCAACAAAGGTCGTATGCCCTCTAGGATTGGAGGTGGAGAAGATACATGCATGCCCTAATGACTGCATCCTCTACCGCGGTGCATACAAGGATCTGAACGCATGCCCGGTATGCGGTGCATTGCGGTATAAGATCAGACGAGATGACCCTGGTGATGTTGACGGCTAGCCCCTCAGGAAGAGGGTTCCTGCGAAGGTGATGTGGTATGCTCCTATAATACCATGGTTGAAACGTCTGTTCAGAAACGAAGAGCATGCCAAGTTGATGCGATGGCACAGTGAGAACCGAAAGAAAGATGGGAACTTGAGAGCACCCGCTGACGGGTCGCAGTGGAGAAAAATCGAGAGAAAGTACTGGGATGAGTTTGCAAAGGACCCAAGGAATGTATGGTTTGCTTTAAGCGCGGATGGCATTAATCCTTTCGGGGAGCAGAGCAGCAATCACAGCACCTGGCCCGTGACTCTATGTATGTATAACCTTCCTCCTTGGATGTGCATGAAGCGGAAGTTCATTATGATGCTAGTTCTCATCCAATGCCCTAAGCAACCCGGCAACGAAATTGATGTGTACCTAAGGCCATTAGTTGAAGAACTTTTACAGTTGTGGAATGGAAACGGTGTACGTACGTGGGATGAGCACAGACAGGAGGAATTTAACCTTAAGGCGTTGCTGTTCGTGACCATCAACGATTGGCCCGCTCTCAGTAACCTTTCAGGACAGACAAACAAAGGATACCACGCATGCACGCACTGTTTAGATGACACTGAAAGTATATACCTGGACAAATGCAGGAAGAATGTGTACCTGGGCCATCGTCAATTTCTTCCGACCAACCATCAATGTTGAAAGAAAGGCAAGCATTTCAAAGGCGAGGCAGATCACTGGAAGAAGCCCGCCATGCGCACCGGTGATCACGTGCTTGCTATATGGTCAATGATTTACACTACGTAATCTTTGGAAAGGGTCCTGGTGGACTAGCTGTTCCGAATGATGCTGAGGGACACGCACCCATGTGGAAGAAGAAATCTATATTTTGGGACCTACCCTACTAGAAAGACCTAGAGGTCCGCTCCTCAATCGACGTGATGCACGTGACGAAGAACCTTTGCATGAACCTGCTAGGCTTCTTGGGCGTGTATGGGAAGACAAAAGATACACCTGAGGCACGGGAGGACCTGCAACGTTTGCACGAAAAAGACGGCATGCCTCCGAAGCAGTATAAAGGTCCTGCCAGCTACGCTCTTACGAAAGAAGAGAAAGAAATCTTCTTTGAATGCCTGCTCAGTATGAAGGTCACGACTGGCTTCTCGTCGAATATAAAGGGAATAATAAATATGCCAGAGAAAAAGTTTTAGAACCTAAAGTCTCATGACTGCCACATGATTATGACGCAATTGCTTCTAGTTGCATTGAGGGGGCTTCTACCGGAAAACGTCCGATTAGCCATTGTGAAGCTATGTGGATTCCTCAATGCAATCTCTCAGAAGGTGATCAATCCAGAAATCGTACCAAGGCTAAGGAGTGATGTGGCGCAATGTCTTGTCAGTTTCGAGCTGGTGTTCCCACCATCCTTCTTCAATATCATGACGCACGTCCTAGTTCATCTAGTCGACGAGATTGTCATCCTGGGGCCCGTATTTCTACAGAATATGTTCCCCTTTAAGAGGTTCATGGGAGTCCTAAAGAAATATGTCCGTAACCGCGCTAGGCCAGAAGGAAGCATCTCCATGGGCCATCAAACAGAGGATGTTATCGGGTTTTGTGTTGACTTCATTCCTGGACTTAAGAAGATAGGTCTCCCTAAATCGCGGTATGAGGGGAGACTGACTGGAAAAGGCACTCTTGGAAGAGACTCAATAATATGCAGGGACGGATATTCTTGGTCTCAAGCAAACTACACAGTTCTACAGAACTCTACCTTGGTGACCCCGTATGTCGATGAACACAAGAACAGTCTGCGCTCCAAACACCCGGAGCAGTGCGACGACTGGATTACATGTGAACACATCAGGACTTTCAGCAGTTGGTTGGAAACACGTCTCAGAGGTGACAACACTGTTTGTGATGAGTTGTACTTGTTGTCCAGGGGACCATCTTTGACTGTATTGACTTACAAAGGATACGAGATAAATGGGAATACATTTTACACGATCGCCCAAGATCAAAAGAGCACCAACCAAAACAGCGGTGTCCGCTTTGATGCAGCAACCGAGAGCGGAAAGGACACATATTATGGTTACATAGTGGACATATGGGAACTTGACTACGGACCTGATTTTCAGGTCCCTTTGTTTAAGTGCAAATGGGTCAATCTGTTAGGCGGCGGGGTACAGGTAGACCCACAGTATGTAATGACAACAATGGATCTGAAAAATCTTGGGTACACTGACGAACCGTTCGTCCTAGCCAATGATGTGGCACAGGTTATCTATGTGAAGGACATGTCTACCAAACCGAGAAAAAAAAGATAAGGAAGCGAATACATCATACGATGAGCCAAAGCGCCACATAGTTCTTTCAGGAAAAAGGGACATCCTGGGAGTGGACGGCAAGACAGACATGTCTGAAGATTATGAAAAGTTTCATGAAATTCCTCCCTTCAATGTCAAGGCTGACCCAAGCATCCTGATAAACAATGAAGATTATCCATGGTTACGGCGCAATAAGCAAATGACACAAGCGAAGAAAAAGTGAAGACTTTCTCCCGCAACTATTATGATGATACCATGCCAACTTTGTAACACACGAACATGCTACCATTGTCCGTTTTGTACATGCACGTGCTATGTGGGTGAAATTATGATACCATCCCAACTTTCAACTTTTTCAGAGTTCATTTGAAATGCTTTCATGTCTTATGGTTCGGCCCTCGTAATACCATGACCATTAGTCCCTGGCCCATGCCAACTTTCAACTTTCAACTTTCTAAAACTAATGGCACTGACAGAAAGTTTATAATTTTGCTCCTCGCCCCTGGCCCATGACCATTAGTCCCGGTTTGTGCCACAAACCGGGACTAAAGGGTTGGTCCTCGTTGCGGGCAGAGTTTAGTCCCACCTCGCCAACCGAAGGGGGCTCACACCGGTTTATAAGCCCTTCCCTCTCTGCCTTGTTGAGTTCCTCTCGAAGTGAAAATAGATGCCCTAATAGAGAAAAGTTTAACCTAAATTCATAGTGAATTTCTCTGAAATTCATAGAAATTTACTAGGAATTTAGGTTGAATTTTCTCTATAAGCGCATCTATTCTCATTTTTTTAGTTAGTTAATCACAAACTTGTGATTCAAACAATTTTCAAAGAATTCAAATTTTAACTATTCAAATTTGAAAACTAATGGCACTAACAGAAAGTTTATAATTTTTCTAAAACTAATGGCACTAACAGAAAGTTTATAATTTTGCTAACCTAAAAGAAAACAGAATTAAAAAGTAAAGCAAAAAACAAAAGAAAATAAATAATGCAAAAAACAAATTAAAAAACAGGAAAAAAACTATTTTTATAGTAAAGTTAATCACAAAATAAAATAAATAAAGCAACAAAGAAAACAAAAAAACTAAAAAAGTGTTTTCAAATTTGAAAACTAATGGCACTAACAGAAAGTTTATAATTTTTCTAAAACTAAAAGCAAAAAGAATAAAAAAATAAAGCAAAAAACAAAAGAAAATAAATAATGCAGAAAACAAAACAAAAAAACTGGAAAAAAATAGCAACAATAAGTATTTTGTTGTAAGTAGAAACAAAATAAAATAAATAAAGCAACAGAAAGTTTATAATTTTGCTGACCTTAAAGCAAAAATAATTAAAAAATAAAGCAAAAAACAAAAGAAAATAAATAATATAGAAAACAGAACAAAAAAATTGGAAAAAAATAAAAATAGCAACAATAAGTATTTTGTTGTAAGTAGAAACAAAATGAAATAAATAAAGCAACAAAGAAAACAAAAAAACAAAAAAACAAAAAAAGTGCCACCTACTGGGCACCCACGGCTTGAATACGACTAGAAACCCTACCATGGGCCAGGATTCAGGCCCGCGGGAGGCTCAGTAGGCCCACAGACACACATTGCACGGTTAGGCCCGAAAGCCTGCTTTAGAGAGGAGCTCGAGAGGGAAGGCGCACCCCACCTTATAAACAGGTGCGGCTCCCTCTCAACTAGCGAGGTGGGACTAAACATTTGGGCGCGGGGCAGCACAAGGCCTTTGGTCCCGGTTGGTGGCACCAACCGGGACTAAAGGGGGCATTGGTCACGGTTCGTGGCACCAACCGTGACCAATGCCCCCCTTTAGTCCAGGTTGGTGCCACCAACCGGGACCAAAAGCCGCCGCTTCCCGCCCTTTGGGCTGCTGAAAAGAGGCCTTTGGTCCCGGTTGCTGGCACCAACCGGGACTAAAGGGGGAATTAGTCCCGGTTTAAGCCACCAACCGGGACTAAAGCTTGGACTATATAACAAACACTTGTGAAAATTTTCAGTTTGCATCGCCAGTTCCCCCCTCCCCCACCGACGACGCCGTCAGGCTGCTCCACCTCGCCGTCTACGCCACCGCCGCCAACCTCGTCGCCTCCACGAGGCCGCGCCGTCCTCATCGCCGGCATCCCCGAGCCCGCCGTCCTCGTCGTCCCCGTCGCTGCGTGCCTCCCCGAGCCCACCCCTCCTCGTCCCTGTCGCCGGCCACGCGCCGTCCCCGTCACCGCGTGCCGCCCCGAGCCCACCGTCCTCGTCGCCGGACTCCTGCCATCGCTGCCCCCCTCGAAGTGAGCCCCCCCTTTCCCATGGTCCCGATCGAGTGCGGCCCTTGCGCTCTGCCCCTGCTCCATGGTCGCCGCCGGCCCCGGCGCATTGAAGAGCAGAAGGAGAGGAGAGGAGAAGGAGTGGAGCAGCAGCAAACTTTTCTGAAATTTCTGATTTTTTTACAGATATGAACAGTGCATATAGAGGGTGTTTGATCAAATGCTAGATGGCTTTGGGCATTTTCAGGATTTATGATATTTTTTGTGGTGAGGTACTGATGCAAGACAAAGGTGGTGGCAAAATTTCAGAATTTTTTGATTGCTTTAGAATAGATTTTCAGCAAGGAATTTGAATCTGGTTCAAATTTCATTTGAATGAAAATTAAAAAATTTAAACTATGGATCAGAAGGTTTTTGGTGAAATGGAGTGTGGGTACTGTCATGAAGTTGGAGTAATTTTTGTGGTTGTAAAAGAGTTAGAAAAATTTAGAATGTGCTAAATATGTCAAAAATGTTTTTTTGTTCATACAAAGTTTTTTGTTCATAGGCAGAAAGTTTTTATATATGAATATGGATATATGAGCAATGATGATCCATGGATGTATGCATTGATATATATGAGAAACGATGTTTCATAGAATATTTACCAAGTATATATGTATTTTTGCTCATAGCATTTTTTCCATTTATATATGTATGTGGCTATAGATGGATATATATGAGAGGTTTCCTAGTGTCAAAGTATTGAAGAAATCCATGGCTTCATCATTAGCCGGAAGTAACCAGGGCATGACGAAGTCCTCCAAAGTTATTTTGGAATGGTGTCCCGGATAGGATAATTTGCCGTTTTGTATGAATTTTTCAGCAAAGGCCTTCCAAATAACGATATTTGGAAGGTTCTTGCTGAACTTTGTACCAAAAAGCGAATTATCCTATCTAGGACTCCGTTCCAAAATAACTTTGGAGAGCTTCGTACCATCATGCACCTGTTACTTTCGCCTAACGATGAAGACATGGTTTTGTTGAATCCTTTGACACTAGGCAACCTCCCGACCCCTCGGCGATCCTCTCGAACATGAGAGGAAGAAGAGGATCGCCGAGGGGTCGAGGGTTCCAGGGTCGTCGAGGGTTTGAGGGGTCGATGATCGCCGAGGGGTCGAGAGAGGTTTCCTAGTGTCAAAGTATTGAAGAAATCCATGGCTTCATCATTAGCCGGAAGTAACCAGGGCATGACGAAGTCCTCCAAAGTTATTTTGGAATGGTGTCCCGGATAGGATAATTTGCCTTTTTGTATGAATTTCAGCAAAGGCCTTCCAAATTACGATATTTGGAAGGTTCTTGCTGAACTTTGTACCAAAAAGCGAATTATCCTATCTAGGACTCCGTTCCAAAATAACTTTGGAGAGCTTCGTACCATCATGCACCTGTTACTTTCGCCTAATGATGAAGACATGGTTTTGTTGAATCCTTTGAAACTAGGCAACCTCCCGACCCCTCGGCGGTCCTCTCGAACATGAGAGGAAGAAGAGGATCGTCGAGGGGTCGTGGGTTCCAGGGGTCGAGGATCGCCGAGGGGTCGAGAGAGGTTTCCTAGTGTCAAAGTATTGAAGAAATCCATGGCTTCATCATTAGCCGGAAGTAACCAGGGCATGACGAAGTCCTCCAAAGTTATTTTGGAATGGTGTCCCGGATAGGATAATTTGCCTTTTTGTATGAATTTCAGCAAAGGCCTTCCAAATTACGATATTTGGAAGGTTCTTGCTGAACTTTGTACCAAAAAGCAAATTATCCTATCTAGGACTCCATTCCAAAATAACTTTGGAGAGCTTCGTACCATCATGCACCTGTTACTTTCGCCTAATGATGAAGACATGGTTTTGTTGAATCCTTTGACACTAGGCAACCTCCCGACCCCTCGGCGGTCCTCTCGAACATGAGAGGAAGAAGAGGATCGTCGAGGGGTCGAGGGTTCCAGGGTCGTCGAGGGTTTGAGGGGTCGAGGATCGCCGAGGGGTCGAGAGAGGTTTCCTAGTGTCAAAGTATTGAAGAAATCCATGGCTTCATCATTAGTCGGAAGTAACCAGGGTATGACGAAGTCCTCCAAAGTTATTTTGGAATGGTGTCCCAGATAGGATAATTTGCCTTTTTGTATGAATTTCAGCAAAGGCCTTCCAAATAACGATATTTGGAAGGTTCTTGCTGAACTTTGTACCAAAAAGCGAATTATCCTATCTAGGACTCCGTTCCAAAATAACTTTGGAGAGCTTCGTACCATCATGCACCTGTTACTTTCGCCTAATGATGAAGACATGGTTTTGTTGAATCCTTTGACACTAGGCAACCTCCCGACCCCTCGGCGATCCTCTCGAACATGAGAGGAAGAAGAGGATCGCCGAGGGGTCGAGGGTTCCAGGGTCGTCGAGGGTTTGAGGGGTCGATGATCGCCGAGGGGTCGAGAGAGGTTTCCTAGTGTCAAAGTATTGAAGAAATCCATGGATTCATCATTAGCCGGAAGTAACCAGGGCATGATGAAGTCCTCCAAAGTTATTTTGGAATGGTGTCTCGGATAGGATAATTTGCCTTTTTGTATGAATTTCAGCAAAGGCCTTCCAAATAACGATATTTGGAAGGTTCTTGCTGAACTTTGTACCAAAAAGCGAATTATCCTATCTAGGACTCCATTCCAAAATAACTTTGGAGAGCTTCGTACCATCATGCACCTGTTACTTTCGCCTAATGATGAAGACATGGTTTTGCTGAATCCTTTGACACTAGGCAACCTCCCGGCCCCTCGGCTATCCTCTTGAACATGAGAGGAAGAAGAGGATAAAAAAAGAAGAGGAAGAAAAAAAAGAGGAGAATAAAGAATCGAGGAGTTCTTCTCCTCTATTCTTTCTTCTCCTCTTTTTTTTCTTCTCCTCTATTCTTTATTCTCCTCTTTTTTTTCTTCTTCCTCTTTTTTTTTTTCTGGAACGAGGGTCGTCGAGGGACATAGATGTAGTGTCGTCGTTGTCGATATACCCCCTGCCGATAGCTTCAACACGTGGGGGGTCGATATTACCCCCTCCTTGAAGATTTCTCGAGGCCACCCCAAACCCTTGAAGCGTTGTCGAGGCCACCCCAAACCCTAGAGAAGCAGCGTCGAGGCCAATAATTAATATATATGATTCCTTACTATGATTAGGTAGCTAGTTCTATGTTTGCCACTAATATATCCATCTGTCATGTTTGAATAATAATTGCCATGTTGTAAATATTTGTAGAAACTATGGACACCGCCCGAGACGAAGCAAAAGAAGCGTTGTTGAGGGACATAATCGTAGAAGGAAGTGATGTCGTCTCGTTGTTTCTCAACGACACCGATGGTCTGGAAGGAGAGGGTGAAGAAGCTGGCTACGGTGACCTAATGCCGGTGCAAGAAGAAGAACATGAGGACGGCTCTGGTGACCCAATGCCGGTGCAAGAAGGAGACCGTGATGATGGCTCCGGTGACCGAACCGAGTCCGGCCAGGTATATATATTAGTTAAGCCTGTGCTGACTAGCTAATTGATGCATTCATTGTTTTGGTATGTACACATATTAATTAAGTCTTTGTTCTTTTTTCTAGCCCTCCGGATCGAGCACAACTTCGGTAAAGAGACGAGGCCCGAAGAAAAAGTTGAGCTCGGATGAAAGGTTTGAGATCATAGCAATCGCGCCGGACGGCCAACCGATTGAACCCATCCGAACAAAGAACGCATTTGTTGCTCAGTGCGGGGTTCTGGTTAGGGACAAGATCCCGATCAGCATCCAGCAATGGTTTAAGCCGGCTACAGAAGACCCTGAGGTGTCTTATGTCAATGATATGCAGAAAAATGATCTTTGGACTGAGCTGAAGTCAAATTTCACCCTACCGCCAGAGGATAATCCAGAGAACCCAGTTAAAGAGCAATTAATCAAGTCTTTTGCTCTTAAGAGGATGGCAGAACTATTCAGGAGGTGGAAGAAAGAGCTGAATAAGTTTGTCGAAAATAATGAGACACCAGAATTCAAGGGCAAATATGAGAAGATCAGAGATCACTGGCCCGCATTTGTGGCCCACAAGACATCGGAAAAGAGTAAGAAGATGTCGGCGAAAAACAAGCAAAATGTTGCGAAGAAGAAGCATCACCATCGCACAGGGTCAGGTGGCTACCTCATAGCCTGGCCTAAGTGGGCCAAGACTGAGAATGATCTGATTGATAAATGGATCGAACCAGAGACAATTAACTGGCCAGACCGTTGCCGGACTTGGTTCTTCGGGGCTGGCGGAACCTTGGACCCTGTAACAGGGAAGTGCATTTGGACGAACGATCAACTGGACATACCAGTCAGGAAGCTTCAGCGCAGCAAGGGACGTTCTTTCCAGACAGAGAGAATGACGATCTCACAATGGCCCTCGGGAATCCTGAGCACCCTGGACGGACACGAGGCACGCCAGGCTTCATTCCGTGGAAGGTTGGGTTTTTGGACGCTGGCGGTTACAAATCCCATGAGAGGAGGAAAAAAGTGCAGCAGACCCAAATGCAGGCGCTGCAAGCAAGGGTACAAGCGATAGAGGAACGAGAAGCAAATCGCAGCAAACGTACTACGGAAGCTTCCCCCGAAGCTACCCCACCATCTCAGCGGAGAAGCAGCGTGGATTCCACCGAGCTGCTTCAGCCGGAGCATGCCTTGACGGCTCCTGCCAGCTATCCCGTGGATGCTATCACGGAGTCTCAAAATTGCCACCTTATGAAGCAATGGATGAATTCGAAGGTCAAGGCGGTTGTTGGCTCTGTTTATCCTACTGAACCCGGCGCAACTTTTCACTGCCGGCCGATTCCAGAAGGATATGCTAGGGTGATGGTGGATGAAATAACAGAGGGATTTGAGGACCTCTAGCTTGACCACCCTACCGGTGAAGGGGAGACTAGGCTGGGATCTACTCTAAAGACTCCATGCCTATGGCGGAAGGAGCTCATCGACCTTCCGAACTTGACGCCTCCGCCTCCTCCTCCTCCTCCGGCAAGTCAGGGCACTCCGCCTCCTCCACCACCTCCTCCTCCGGCGAGTCAGGGCACTCCGCCTCCTCCACCGCCTCCTCCTCCGGCGAGTGACGATCAGGGCACTCGACCGGCTCCTTCTCCAGCGCGTGGGGGCACTTCGCCTCCTTCTCCGCCTGCGCCGATGCGCCCGAGCAGCCAGCCTCCTCCTTCTCCGCCTCATCAGCAAGGGCGGAAGAGACCTGCCGCCGCTCCGACTGCTCCGGCGCGTCGTAGTCCTTCTCCTCCGCCTCGTAAGCAAGTAAAGAAGACAACCGCTCCATCTGCTCGGCCGGCGTCTAGCAGTACAGCTAGAGGCGGGAGGACATACAGATTCGGTCCTTCTCTGAAGACTCCAGAGAAGTTACCATATGAGAGGACCCCGGAGGAGAACGCCGAGATCGCACGAACCGAAGTGGATGACTGGTTTCAAGGGTTGAAAGCAAAGAGATATCCACTTCCGGAGGAGAAGGTAGATCTGGTGAAAGCGAAGCGCACTCTGGCTGCCCTGACAAAACCACCCAAGTCTCCGCCGAAAGGAAACTATGAGCGCATTATTGGAAAGGAATTTGCCGAAGCGGAGCAGTCGGGAAGTACTATCAGTGATCAAAGGCTGAAAGAACGACGAGCTGGGAAACAAATTGCCCAGCTCGGCGAACAAGCGAAGCAATCGTGCCCCCCGCTCAAGTTGCCTAGCCACAACGTCGCTAATGATCCGAGGATGGTGCCCGGTTATAGCAATCTTGCAGATTACCTGCCCGACGATGTATATTATGAACCCATGGAGGTGCAGATACAAAGATACGAGTACGGGAAGCCTGTCGTCAAATATGAAAGATCTCTATCAACGATGATGCGAAGATTGCATGATTGGTACTTGAAAATCTGCAGAGACTCTGGGGGGAGGAGTACTTTGTATGTGAAAGTTAAAAAGGAGCATGACCTTGTTGGAATTGAACTGTTGCCTGTTCCATTTGAGGAGTTCTATCAGTTTTTCAATCAATTGGCCCTCGATAAAACAATGGTCGCCTGCTACTGTCTGTAAGTAGCACTACTTCTGTCATTAAGTCTCTCTATATAGCTCAGCTTTTTCATTGCATGTATTTATAATCATCCTCACTATATTATGCAGATTGAAGATCGCCGAATTGAAGAAAAGACAAGTCCGTGATATTGGGTTCATTAACACATATCTCATAGATGCAACTCAGGTTAAATTTCATGCCGCAGATACCGAGGCCAACTTGCTACGATCGTTGGTAATAAATGAAAACAAAGATATAATACTCTTTCCTTACAACTTCAAGTGAGTGTTACTGTCTTGTGCATATTCGGTTTCCCTTATATATTAGTCAAGGTTATAGTAATGTAATTGATGAGTTATGCATGCGTGTGCAGTTTCCACTATATTCTCCTAGAGATTAAGCTTGAGCAGGGACTAGTAACCGTCTTAGACTCAAGACGAAAAGATCCCCAGGACTATGCAGACATGACTCAAATACTCGAGAAGTAAGTTAAATCGATCATTATCCACCATATCAGCAACTTTGTTCATTTCCTGATATATCAAGTAATTGTTTTCTTTGTCCGGCAGGGTTTGGAGAAAATTCACCAGAAAAGCTCCGGGACTGCCGAAGGAGCTGCAATTTAGACACCCGAAAGTAAGTACTATAGTAGCATGTTCCGCGCATCTACTAGTCATTCAAGCGCTAGTTTCATCAATACCATTTGGCATTCTTGCTTATTAGTTTGATTGACCTCTATTTCTTGTAAAGTGGTTGTGGCAGGAACAAGGGAATGATTTCTGTGGATACTACGTTTGCGAGTCCATCCGCCACATGACCTGTGAGCGGGGCTACACTGACGAACAATATGAAGTACGTAAATAACAACATTCACAATTTTATTTTATTACCATCATTTGTGTTGAGTTTTATTCATTCATATATATATGTATTGACCCCCTTCTTTAAATTAGATTTTTCGGAAGCGAGATGAACTCCTAGCACCAGCTCGCAGAGCTATTCAAGAGGAATTGGCGGCATTCTTACTTGACCACGTGATCCCTGAAGACGGAGAATTCTATGTGGACCCTGAGTCCGTATGATTATATTTGTAAGAGATAATTATTGTATATATGTAGCCGGTAGTGTCGGATAGATATACGAGAACTTGTTGTTCGACCAATCTCTCGGAGAAGGAGAGGTGGTCGATATCACTTCTCTCTGTATGCATATATGTTCATGACGATCTTCTGTTTCCTTCGTTTGCTTACTAGCTAGCTAGCGTGTCTAGTCCTCTCTATACGTATGTATAGTACATAGCGTCGACCAAGCACAGACATAAGAGATGACACTTCTCTCTATTAATTATAGCTAGCTAACACAATATATGAAAGACCTAAATTAACCCCCCAAAACCCCCAACCTCCCCCCCCCTTCAAAAAAAAACAAAAACCCCAGCCACAGAAATGCTGACGCGTGGATGCCTATTGGTCCCGGTTGGTGCCACCAACCGGGACCAAAGGGTCTCCTGCCTGGGCTCCGCGCACAGGCCACGTGGAGGCCCATCTGTCCCGGTTCTGGATTGAACCGGGACTAAAGGGACAGGGCATTAGTACCGACCCTTTAGTCCCAGTTCCAGAACCGGGACAAAAGGCCCTTACAAACCGGGACAACATGCCCTTTTTCTACCAGTGCGAGCACACGAGAGAGAGAGAGAGAGAGGAGGGAGGGAGGGAAGGAGACACTGAGAGTGAGAGAGAGATGCCTTACGATTAACCACTTTCAAACGTGTTATGGTTGTGTGAGCACTGAAACCAACGCCAGCGAGGGTGAGGATGATAAGCGGCAACACACGAGTTAAGAAAAAAAGAGCATTTGTTATTTTTTTTTCTCTCCCATTGCAATGCACGAGCTCTTTCCCTAGTATCTATTAAAAGAAAAAACTTCTAGCCATGAGGATACGTCCTCATACTTTTAGAGGAGATGACACAGGAACATCTAGAGTGCAGGAAGACGCACGGGTCTTGGGCTGGCACACCTCCCTCCTGCGATGATGCAGACCACTCCTTCTTCACGGCCACGTCAATAACGGTCGACGACGGCAAGACTGCAACCTTATGGCACTCCTCCTGGATTGGGGGTTCACCACTCTGTGTTGTCGTCCCCGCACTCTTCAATCACTCGCGGCGGAAGAACATAACTGTCACCACTGCAATGTTGCATGGAACCAAGATCGGAGATCTAAGACACGACAACACCATGATGATTGTCCAAGGTTTCATCCTCCTTTCGTCTTTGAACATCGCAGCTAGGATCACCATAGAGGAAGGGGTGCCAGCTGGCACTATCAGATGGTATTGCACTGCCCCAAGAGAGTACTCTACTACTTCAGCCTACCTGCTGCAATTCCCACAAGCAAGCAACAATAATCTCCGATCCATGTTCTAGAAGGCCTGGGCGTCGGGAAAGGCAAAGATCTTCTCATGGCTCCTCCACCAAAACCGCCTATGGTGCAACGACTGTCTGAAATGACATGGTTGGGTCAATGGATACTTCTGCCAAATATGCATCAGGAATCTGGAGTCCTCCTTCCATCTCTTTTGGGGCTGTAGTGCGTCAGTGGCCATTTGGAACCAGGCGCGAGCTGGAATGGGTTTGGTGCACTCGGACATGAAATTTTCAGCAAATGAAAAAACAACAATAGAGGACATCTTGCATCATCAACTGTGGTGCACTGCGCCATGCAAGAAGAAGCATCAAGTCCATGATTGTCTTTATTCCCTCGGAGATATGGCAGGAGCGCAACAACTATGTCTTATGAGGAAGCAACCATAGAATTGGGATGTGATAAAGGCGATAAGATCAATGCTTCAGCTATAGCGCCTTGTAGGAGGATAAAATTGGAGAGCCCCTTCGGGATCCACTGTGAGATATAGACTAGTTGCACGGCCTAAATGCATTTTCATTCTATCTCTTTCCCTTCTCTTCTTTCTTTCTTCTATCACTTGATCAACAATGTTTTATGTGCTCTCCTGCTAAATCAATGAATGCCAGCAATGCTGGACCTATCAAAAAAATCATCCGCACTACATGTACATTTTTCTTGCCGCTCACTTTTTTGTCAAGGACTTTGCTTAAAGCCCGTGCCCCCAAGTAGAACCATAGAAGCCCGCCTCGCTCGACTCGGGGGGAGGACTTGAGTCTTGCACTTCATCCATAGCAAAGCACAAGCGCAAGTGCATGCACATCTAAACGTCAGGCCGATTACATCATCGATAGAACCGCGTTCACAAATTACGAGATCGTGTGCAAGGATTTTTTTTCTATTGTAACGCACATGCATGTTTGCTAGTTTATTATAAAGTAAAGTGCCTCCATTTATTTGCATCAATCTCAAATTTTACAGCACGAAAACGGATGGATGCATCAATCTTCTCCATGGATATTGTTTATTTTATGGAGCAATATTAGGTTATTAAATATCCATATATTTGCATAACATTCTAGAGCAAACAATGGACGGACAGAAAAATCTTCTCCATGGATATGTTCTATTTATGGAGCAATTCTAGGTTATTAAATGATTTGCATAACATTCTAGAGCGAAAATGGTGGGCGCAGCAATGTGAGCCTTAAATTCTTTAGTGTATTGTAAGCATGGCCATGGATATGCTATTGTCTAATGTCCACTGTATGGATGTACAATTTGGATTTCCTTTGCATTTGAAGTAGTTCATACGTGTATCTTCTGCCTGGATATGGTTTATGTATGGAGCAATATTACACTACGAGGAAATAGCTTATAGGTAGAATATCAGTAGTAGCGGTGGTTAAGTCCACGGCGCTACTGTTAAGTACCAGCACCAGTAGCGCTAGGATTAACAGGCGCTACTGATATAACTTAGCAGCAGCGCGGCATTGGCTACAGGACGCTACTGTTAAGTGGGCCACACCGCACACTAGGGTAGGAAGATACTAGCCCATTTAGCTGTAGTGTGGGCACTGCATAGGCGCTACAGCTAATGGGCTTAGCAGTAGTGCCGGCTTGTACCCAGCGCTACTGCCAACGGGTCTGTCCTATTCCTCCCGGGCGCAGCCTTGTTCTCACCCTCACTCTCCTCCTCACACTCTCTCGCGCTCGCTCTCTCTGCCGCCGTCGTGGCCCGCCGCAGTCGTCGTTCGTCGTCGCCCCCGAGGTATCTCCTCCTCTCGCCGCCCTCCTCCCTCCTTCCCTGCCCCCCTTCCTCCATCCCGACCTCCTCCCTTCCTCCATCCCGGCCTCCTCTCCCTCTCCTCCCTTCTTCCATCCCTCCCTCCATCCCGGCCTCCTCCCTCTATTCTTGTAGGAAGTAGGTTTAGCATTGTTATTTGAATACAATAGAGTGTAGATTATTTGAATGGAATAGAAATTTTTCAGTAAGTGTAGGTGTTTTGAATAGAGTAGAAAATTTTCAGTAAATGTAGGTGTTTTGAATAGAATAGAGTAGAAAATTTTCAGTAAATGTAGGTGTTTTGGAATATTTTTATGTCATTCTCACACTGCCAATTTTAGAGAGAGAGAGAGACCTACTCTCTTGAAAAACTAGTGTATTAAGTTATCCTTGCTCTCCAAGTGGAATGTTAGGGTTATAAGATATATTGAAATGTTTTTGTCAATATTGAACCATTGGAATGCAACGAGCGCCAAGTTTGAAAATTTCTATATAAATGCTCATACGTGACCCCGGGCACATCACCGACGAGCCGGTCGAAGACCCCTAGAAGATCACCGAGGACACCCCCGCATTGTCGATAACCATCGTCTATTGTGAGTAAACATGGTCTATGTAGTTGCTTAAATACGAAAATCAAGGATATGTGCTTGCCCTAGTGGCCAATGTTTGCAGGGAACACTTCCGAGTGGCCTATGTTTTGCCGGAGTGTTGATTCATTTCCGTTTCGGCAAATTTCAGATGCTCGATATGTCATATTTTAGCAAATGTCATGCCGAAATTTTCCATGAATTTCAGACGCTCGATATGTGCTAGAATATATAGGAAATATCGAGTGTCCTGGATTTGCTGGAAGAGAATTAAACGACATTTTGGGTTGACTTTAAGTCTGTCGGGGCTCCATACATGACGGTCAAAAAATCAGTGACGTTGAGTGTCCACCATATATGAGAGAAGAAGAATGCCGACTGTTGTCGTGAGGGGTCGCTCTTCCTCTTCTTTCTCGTGATAGACCTTTTGGTAATTCACGGGAAGGAAGAGAAGAGCGGTCATCACCGATGGTCGAAAAATCAGTGAGGGAGTGTCCACCATATATGAGAGAATAAGAATGCCGAATGTTGTCGTTGGGGTCGCTCTTCCTCTTCCTTCTCATGATAGACCTTTTGGTAATGCACGGGAAGGAAGAGAAGAGCGACCATCACTGACGGTCGCAAATATGAGATAGGAAGAATCTCGACTATTGTCGTGGGGGTTGCTTCTCCTTTGCTCTCGTCTGCTAGACATTTTGGTGTAATTCACCCGGGAACGAAGGGAGGAGCGACCATCACCGATGGTCGAATATATCAGAGAGGGAGTGCCCAACATCAAGGAAAGTCTCGACAGACCGAAAGTCAACCCATGGTGAATTTTGAACACAGAAAATTTCTGACGATGAGAGGATCCCGGAGGGCGAATACTGCTCCGATGACTGGGGTATATGCAACATGATGCCTCACCCACAAAATGGTAGGTTCTTCACCGTTAAGATGGAAGAGACGCTTGATGTTTTTACGGTATGCAACGACGACAAATATTTCTTCGTAATTAATCATGACTTGTGATTCTTTGCTTCAATGTGTAATCTCTGGATTTTTTTAATTCGAGTAGTACATCCGCTGCCATGCAAGACCTTATGTCTTGGAGAAGCTTGGTTTCCAAGGCTATGAGAATATGGAGACGAGGATAGCTCACCTCAGGACTAAACATAGTTATGCTTTTCAAGTTAAGCTCTGCAATGCGCTTAGTCGCTCCTATTTTGGTTTCTCAAATTGGGGAGCTCTCTGAAAAGCCTATGGATTGATAGAGGCAAGGGTTCCGATCTTTCTATGAGATGATAACGATCGATTTGGTGGAGACGACTTTGATGATCCGACTACAAACGTGCAACGATGTTGTGCCTTAGTAATCGCTAAACCAACTCCAAGAGGTTGTTGACCACGCCGGAGCACGATCAATCGGATGACGAAGGTCTATTCCTGCAAGCAATCGAAGAAGAAGCAACAATATGATAAAGCAATCTGACTATTGCGAATATGGATGAAGTATTGATAAAAGTGGGGTTTCAAAAGCGGTCTTGGCCTGGTTGTTGTACACAAACGAAGTACATGAAGTTGCAGCAATGGCCAACTTTTAACTAAATAAAACCCAAGTCTAAACGGTACCTTCAGGGTTGTATTTAAAGGGGAAAGGAGAGGGCCTTCGTCCACCCATGGCAAGGTGGGAGTAAAACACCTCCTAAGTTATTTCCCCTACAACATAGACTCTAAAAGCAGCATAAAGAGAGGTATTTCGAAAATACATGGGCCTAACCCAAAACTAAGGTGAACAACACCAATAATAAGCTATGGACGAAATTTATGAAAGACCGTCTTGTATATTTCGTTCATCTTCATGTATGTCATCATGGTGGCTTCAAAGTGTGGAAATCTCCTCCGGAAACTACGTTCTTGTTCCCTTCACGCGCGCCTTCGTCACAGTGCTTGATCGTGCTCCAAGGTTCATCCTTCTTGTCCATGCTAGGCCCGTCAACTATAATCAACACAAATATATCCAAGTTAGGTAGCATCACATTCTCATGAACATTAGAAACATTACCAAGAAACGAAAGTACCTGATAATTTAACTGGTGTGCACGAGCTTTAGTAATTAGTCCAATAGACATAGTAGAAGGGGTTGTCGGTGTAACTGTGGTAGCCATGTCCTCATCATGGATTTTCGGAGAATATGCAAATAATCTTTGATGTTCCTCCCAAGGATGAACATATTGAAGATAATATCGACATTTTGGTCAATGTGGATATGCCTCCTGTTTTGCCTAAATGTGAGTTTGTCAAACTAATTTGTTAAGTAATTTATATTTTCTTTAAAAATATTTGGTGTTCATCGCTACTAATTTTGTTTATTTATAATTCTCAGCTTATTTCTTATCTTCAAAAAATATTCGGAAACCTGTGGACAGGACGAACTACGGCTACGAGTCCAAGCTTAATTATGAGGAGAAAGGATATCATGTCTCATTTATAGATGATGTTAAGACTTTTAAGATCAATCACTTTATGAGCCCAAATTATATTGGATACGTGCCACTAGTCCATCAGTTGCATGATGGTAACTTCATTGCGAAAAACATGGTATGATTTTGTTAAAGATGGTAACTTCTTTGCATAAATTATTCTTAAGTAAACTACATATTGCTAACTATATATGTTACTATGTTGTTCAACAAAAGCTCCCGAGCGAGGTTGTGCCTCCATTGATGCTTACTAAAGGGAGTATGTACATGTTTAGCTTATGAACATTTCCGCCGACGGCTTACCAAAGTTCACACTCTATTTCTTTGAAATATGGAAGCCTCGATATCAAAGAATGGTGCAAACTAAAGAAGGCACACACACAACCAATGTGAGACAACATGCGTTTGTGCAAGCCAGAAGTTGGCGACAGGTGGATCTCCATTCTCCATTTTGGAGATGGACCAGTTTACCTATTTATGTTATTATACCTACCAGAGAGGAGTAGCTCGTAGGTAGGAAGAACAATTAGCTAGTGTTGATTATGACTATGATGGTGATGATGATGATGATGATTAGTTGTTATTATGATGATGGTGAGTTATGTGCTACAATGTGTTAGAATGATTAGTTGTTATATTACTCATAGATGATGATCTGTAGGACTGGTTATTATGATGATGATGAGTTATGTGCTACAATGTGTTAGAATGATGAGTTGTTATATGACTCATAGATGATGATGAGTAGAAGTTGTTATGATGATGATGATGAGTTATGTGCTACAACGTGTTAGGATAATGATGAGTTGCTATATGAGTTATAGATGATGATGAGGATCGAGGAGTTGTTATGATGATGAGTTCTTATATGACTATGATGATGATGACGATGCGTTGTTATTATGATGATGATGACTTATTATGATGACGATGAGCTACTATCTCAAAATTTAATAACGGGTGTCTAAATACAGTATAAAACAAGAAAAAAACAAAAAACATTAGCAGTGGCACGGTTTAACAGTTTACCAGCAGTGCGCTTTAATAATAGAGCTTTTTTAACGCGTGCTACTGCTATTTCAAATTACCAGTAGCGCTAGGCAGAAACAGCGCTACTGCTAATAGATAGTTGTAGCGCCGTAGCAGTAGCGTGTCCACCAGCGCTACTGGTAGCTCAAAATCCAGCGCTACTGGTAAGGTTTTTCCTAGTAGTGTTAGGTTATTAAATGTGCTATTACATTATTTCCTTAGTTCCTAAATATAAGTCTTTCTAAAGATTCCTATATGTACTACATACAGAGCAAAATGAGTGAATCTACACTCTAAAGTACGTCTATATACATCTGTATGTCATCCTCATTGAAATATCTAAAAAAGGCTTATATTTAGGAAAGGAGTTAAATGTGCATTTTTGAGCGTCTCTTGGGTAGTCTTTTAAACTTTGGGCCATCAATGCGCCCCAAAATTAGCAGCCTGAGATTTAATGTTCACCATGAATTTTCATTTACTTTGAAAATTATAAATGATTGCTAATTGGCTTCATTAAATAAATTCCTGACTAATATTTTGTCACCCCTCTATATATAAGAAAGAACAATATGGCTAGCAGTCTCCAACTAATTCTTAGATCAGCACACACATATTGGGCCTCCTAAAGCACTGATTGTTTAAAGTAATTC
This sequence comes from Triticum urartu, assembly GCF_003073215.2. Taxonomy (NCBI): domain Eukaryota; kingdom Viridiplantae; phylum Streptophyta; class Magnoliopsida; order Poales; family Poaceae; genus Triticum; species Triticum urartu. The sequence continues at coordinate 690,330,080 of NC_053028.1, forward strand.
AAGTCTGTGGGCATGGGGAAGTACACGGAACGTGTGCAGTTACTAGCGCCGCTCTGGATTCTTCTTCTTGTTTGCTTTGTTGGTCATGTTCAATGTAAGTAACACGATATATGATGAAAAATTGTTTCCGCATACTTACGTTGTTTATTTTTGTATTTATCATGAGTTTTGTCTAATATTTTTTTCATGTATATTGAAAAATGTCTATGCTATTAGTAAAAATGCCATTTGTTCGTTGTTGTTTCATATTTTTCCTTTTCTTGTTTGTTGATTAAATAAACATTTATGTAATAGTTCTATATAGTTGCATCCATGATATATAAGTTTCTCTAATTTTTTTTATTCTCTAGGTGGGAGTATTGAAGACATAGGTAACGAGAAGATCAGTCTACCATATGGATTGTGTGGACCACCTAAAATAAAATGCAATGACGGCTATTGTTGTTGTTGTTTCGTGGATCCCAAATACTATTGCTATCCCACGCCTGAAGAATGTGATAAGGAATGCCGCAAACATTCTTCACTTAACATAGTGGAGGCAGCGCCAGCCTCCTCCACCCTCCCACCAAACTGAAATATTTGTTCACTAAAATAGAAAAGAGTTGCGTATATCTTGTTCTTTACGGTTGGAGTTACATGTTGAGACTACCATATTAATCAGAAAACAAAACTATATAGTCATTACTCTTTAGGGCACCGTTGTAACCTATGTTCAAGATATAAATAAACTACTTATCATGAGGATTATTAGCATGTCAATCTTCACAACTTCAATCTCTCGTGTATCTTTAGTCCCTCTCAAAACCCTCTTTCCATATTAATTAAGGTCGTGTTACTATCATGTTCTTTAACATTTTGCACCGCACTGTGGCACTCTTCCTCTCACGCTAAAGCTGCGAGACTCTCATGAGACCAACAATTTTGCGAGACTCTCGTTTATCTTTATCAATTTTGTGAAGGAGTGCTAACAACTGATTATTGGTCCATCCTCTGGGGCCGGCACTGGGCAGAGCAAGCATGTCAACCTCGCTTGTCCCCCCATGTAGGGATGGCAATGGATAGGGTATGGCCGGGTACAACTTCCTTCTACCCAAACCCATACCCATAGAAACTTTTTATACCCACCCACTTCAATACCCATGGATATAAACTGACACCCATACCCATACCCATCGGGTATCCTATACCCAATGGGTATCCATGGGGTATCGTATACCCAATGGGTATCGATTGGGTACAATATATAGCATTCAAATTCTTAAGAGGTAGAAAAATGAGTTCAAAATTCAAGTGATCGTGGTAGAGTAGTATAGCACGTATGTGGCCTCCTCTTGTGGGTGGCCTCTTGGAGGCAACAGAGGAGTATGAGCAGCGGTTGGTGGAAGGCCGACGTAGTGGAAGGCGGTGGTGGGGATTGGGGATCGCTGGATCAAGTGTTCGACAAGAGTCTGGTAGCGAAGAGTGGATATTTCATCTTTTTGAGGTGTCAGATCGGACGTATGAGGAGTGGCGAGTAGGTGATTATAAGCCTATGAGCTATGACTTGTTTAAGGAATATGAGATTTAGGGTTGGACCATATGAGTTGGATGTTAACCCCACATGTTATAGGAGTTATTTTCATTTAGTAATTTTTTCGGGTATCTATTGGGTTACCCATGGGCACAATTTCTTACCCATGCCCTACCCATATATTTTGCGGGTATGGGTACCCATTACCCGTGGGTAGAAAATCTCTTCAAGTCTTGCCCATACCCATTGTTTTCGGCTAGGGTACCCGCGGGTACCCATACCCATGGGCAAAACTGTCATCCCTACCCACGAGCCGGAACTATTCTTTTTCAATGTGCCATGGGGCGGCCTTGAACTAAATACCAATAAGCACAAAACATTACATATAATCAATGAAATCAAGGCCGCAACGAGAAAAAAGCAACGGACGTGTATATATTAATTCCCTCCCCTAGCCGACCCATGTCTGGTGTAGTACGTGATGCATGATAAAACGACCCAGATATGGTCAGAAACAACGTATTCACGCTAATGGTTTCTGGAATCAGTTTCAAAACGTGTAGAGGAAACTTACTAGTACTTGTTTTTAAGGGGACTTTCTCACCTTTGACAGGTGTTGTGCTGTGCTGTCTGTATACGGAATTATGGATGGATGGATGAAGCAATCGCGCCGGTATACAGTGCTTGCTTATCTTTGGGTGTTCATGATGGGCCTGTGAAGATTCCAGCTGGTTGGAGACCGTGCGCTCTTCAGACTAGCTTTAGTTGAGGAATGGATTGTGACTCTTCTTTTCCCCAGCAGCAGCTCACGAGACCGATCGATCACTACATTTTTAGCAGCAGTATCTTTGAGTGATTAATGTCTCAGACATCTCTTTCAGAACAGGGGAATTTTTGCTCACTCCCACATCAAATAGCAATCCATTTGTTTCTGGTGAGATTTGTGCACTCACTCATGCATGCAAGAGTTAGATGTAGTTTTATTATATCTGCAACCATGGGTGATGACTACTTTGCTCTGGGGACTAATCTTAGAATCAGTAGTGCTCAGCAGATTTAGTTTACTGAATCTGGCTGGTGGCGTGCAGCAGCCAGAGCTCGGTGACCAGCTGTGGAAGGAGTGGGGTGTCCTTGCAGAGACGCTACCTGCTGAAGACTATGGCATATGGCACCGCCGCTGGCCCCATATTGCAGACCATCGATCTTGCAAGAAAATGGACACAAGCAAACTATGGTCACCTCGTTCAGTTTGACCGACCAGTGCACGTACACCATGTGTTTGATAAAATGTGTGATAGAAGGGGAAAGGAGAAGGATGAAAACTCAGTGAATGCGCACATGTGGCGACTTTTTGCCTAAGTCAGCTCCTGACGAGCTGGCCCCACCTGTCGGAAATGCGATTAAACGCAGCAAGGTGAGCCATCGGCGCATTCTGCAAATTTTTTATTAGAAACGCGACAATTTTTGCATCGAAATACCGACTAGGTAGTTTTCTGTAAACCTAGCTCAGATTTGATCTTCAAGGTGAAAAACCATGATCTGATCGTTGGTGGTTGGATCCAGGGATGGCAGCCTTGTATGTTGCTTCCCTCCTGAAGGTATCACTTTTTGATAATCCTTCTCGTAGTCCTTGTGCTGTAAAAGATTGTTGGCACGGATGGTCACTGATGTATATCGTCATTACTTTGAGTTTTTCTTTTTTCTTCCTACTCTTAGGGAAAACTTTGGTATTATATGACTTTGTTTTTAGTCGGCGTAATTTTAGTGTGTGTTGTCACTAGTAGAAAACAGGTCTTTCGTCTGTAGCATTAGTCCCGGCCGGGTTTTGGACCGGGACTAATGGGAATACTAGTCTCTGTTCCAATGGCTAGGAGCGGACGATGCCACGACCACCTCTAGTCCCGGTTGGTGATACCAACCGAGACTAAAGGGCGTGGTGCCCTACTGGCGTCAGGATGGACCCCTGCGAGCCCCTATAGTCCCAGTTGGTATCACCAACCAGGACCAGAGGTTGACCTTTAGTCCCGGTTTGTGTCACCAACCGGGACTAAAGATATCCCTATATCCTTCTTCCAACCCGAGTCTAAGCATTCTCCTTTCTCTCCGTTCTATTTCCTTCCCCCTAGCGTGAGCTCATCCTCCATTGTTGCCAAGATTTGTCAAGATTTGAGGCACCCCATCTATCCAAGTGTTTAAAAGGTTAGCAACTTTGTCCTTTCATCTGTCATTGCTAGTTTAGCTCATTTCATGCTCTATATGTATAGTCATTTGTGGATTTTTATTTGGGAGTAATTATGTGGGGGTTTATTTGATTTATATGCAATTTGAGCTCCAATTAACATCTTAGTTTGCATATGTATAGGTGTGGTTTACCTAGTGCCTTCCCGTCCTCACCGCCATCGATCGCCCGCACCATCGCGTCACCGGCACCACCTTGGTGAGGCTCTTTCTCTTATCCTTTTTTTGTGAAAGAAAAAGCATATTTGTATGATTTAGATAGTTGCTTGTATAATTTTCTTACTTGTATGATTGTTTGATATCCGTCCCCGTCGGCCCTCGTCTGATTTATGATTCGGATGTGGTATAATATCTTCTGTAACTATTTGTTGCATTTCGTGTTTATGACAATTATGCCCATCAAGTTGACATAGATATATTTATCTAGGAGGTATGTGAACTGGAAATTGCAACCGACCCTCTTGTCGAGAAGTTAAATTTAGTTGAAAAAGAATACGAGTATTCGAAAGAAAAATTGAAAAGAATTAAAAAAGAGAAGATGAAATTGGAGTTTGTAAGTTGCCGATATCATCGATGATCACAAGATCAAGATGGATGCAATGCGCTTGAAGATTAAAAATACTAGAAAATATGTCAATAATAAAGAGGCTTGGTATCATTATGATGTTGGATCAATTATTACCTTAGTTGCGATTTTGATCGCATTTGCTGTTGCATTTAAATGCTTTAGCTAGATAGGTGTATGTTATTTTATGAGAATAAGTGTGTATGAACTTTATGTACGAACTTGTATTAATTTGGTCTTTTCGATGTTGTGTAATGAAGACGAGTCGGCAATGGATGTACGATAACCGATGCTCTCCCCAGTTCATTAATGGCGTGCATAGTTTTCTATGTGCGGCTGAGGCAAACAAGCGGGGCGGTTTTATGTGTTGTCCATGTGGTGTCTGTAAGAATGATAGGAATTACTCAGCTCAAAAGTCCTTCACGTCCACCTGTTTACGTCCGGTTTCATGTCCGGCTATAATTGTTGGACCAAGCACGGAGAAAAAGGGGTTCTAATGGAACAAAATGAAGAAGAAGATGATGACAACTATGCTAAGTTCCCTGAATACGATGATACTACAATGGGGGGAAGAAGTTGGAGAAGAGGCATCAGATGAGTCCGCTGATGATCTTGGTCGGGCCATTGCTGATGCAAAGAGAAACTGCGCAAGTAAAAATAAGAAGTTAAAGTTGCAGCGCATTTTAGAGGATCACAAGAAATTGTTGTACCCAAATTGTGAAGATGACAAGAAAAAATTGGGTACCACACTGGAATTGCTGCAATGAAAGACAGAGAATGGTGTATCTCACAAAAGATTTGAAAAGTTCTCAGGCATTAATCTCTCATCTTCAATGATCATGTTATGCAAAATGATGCATCAAGTCATGATTTACCATAGAACCTTGGAGTTTCAATACTCGGCAGGACCACGAACGATTGAAAAGCGCTTCTAAAGCACACCTAAAGACCTCTCAACGTCCTTCCTACTAGAATCTTGACGTGTTGCGACGTGAGAACTTTTGTTACCTTAGTTGCGAAATTGTTTTGACAAATGTGGCCCATGGAAGATAGATGTCATCCGCACCCATCGTGTATCATGACTATTGACTGTATAGTTGCAAGGAGTAGCATCACCCACAACAAGCCTAGCAAACAGTGTTGATCTAGAAAGCACATTCAGGTTTGGAAATTGATGCCGGTTAGCAAATGAGAAAGAGGATCCCAGGTGGTTCCCGGTGAAATGGTCGATGCGACGGCGGCTGCGTTTCCACTCAATTATGGTGATGGCGAACAGCCGGCAAATGACTCGGACACCGGCAGAATGACGATGAGGGTCAAGGGAGGCGGCAAGGTAGCGGCAGAGGTGGTGGTTAGTCGTCGCCAGCTGCCCCGGCAACAATGCAGACGGAGGAGGGGCGTAGAAAAGAGTCCAGAAATTTTATTCGGCCAGGTTGAGGCCGAGTATATCTAGGTGTCATCGGGGCCAAGGAGTATTCTTTTTACTCCACTTTAGACTTTAGGGGATCGGCTAGGTGCCGGTAAAAGGAGTAAAACTTTACTCCTCTAACCGGATTTAGGGGATCAGCTAGACATGTTCTTAGAAGATTACTTTACTAAGCAGGAGGCGTACAGGCAGAGCTGCAAATCAGCCGTGGTGGAGATGCAGGAAGAGTGTGTGGCATCTGGCGCCGCTCCTGGTTAGATGCAGGAAAATGAACACAAGCAAACCATGGTCAGCTTGTTCAGTTTGATTGGTAGCAAACAAAACAATAATAGTAGCAGGATAAGTAAGATGAGATCACATTGCTTGCTTATCATATTAGTAAGCATGCACGTGCAACACACGTCTTGACTAAAAGCATGTTATACTATGAAACATAATTATTCTATCATAACATAAAATATCTCTCTTGAGAATTTCAAATTTGATGCAAACTGCATAGAATTCCTATTCCCAAGTTATAAAGACATGTTGATTGTTTTATGAACCCACATGCCCCTTATCCAAATAGGGCGATGCCAGGAATTGGCTGGGCGATCACAGTCCGTGATTGGACCACTCCCGAGATGTACATCGGGATGTGCACAACATTGGATTTGTCTGACTACCCTGGCTCCAGTACCCCGCAGCACCACTTGTTGCGCCGCTCCCCATGTTGTTGTCACGAGTCCCAATTCCTACACCTCATAAAATGTATAAGTCACATAATCACTTGTTATTCTGGGCATAAAGTTGTCACTATATCCACAATTGAATTAAATTTAAGGTATAATATTTCCAATCAAGAAATGTACATCTTCAATCTTATTGTCAATGTCCACTGGAAATGGTAACACTGTTCCCTGCAGTACACAGCTTCATGTAGCAAGATGTAAAACGTTAACACCGTTCTCAATGGATTTGCTAATAGAATTTAATATTCAAGTAGGTCTAAGCGTGTAAGCCACGCGTAACCATTCTTTCAGTCAATCAACATTGTTTAAAAGCAAAAGAAATTGACAAATGAAAGAACACAACAATGCAGAACCATGACAAGAGTTCTCTGCATAATAATACTGACAAACTTTGCAAATACGTATGGAAAAAGTACAGTCATGAACCATGGTGTGTATATGTTGGAACCGCAGCCCTCTCTTACTCTCAGCTAGAGGTAGAAGAAGACACGAGACACAAGAAATTCTGGACCGGCGCACGAACGCCGCCGTGGGTTTATATCCCCGAGCCAGCGCACTAGGCACGCACCCACGCCTCCACTCACCCGCGATCTACTCCACGCCTTGCATGCTCTCGCCGCGCCCGCTACACACGCGCGTGCGCCCGCGTCTCGCGCTGAGCATCAACCAGGCGACCCGATCGCCCCACACGGATCGCCAACAGACAAACACACACTACCCCGGTGCATGGACACGCCCATGCACCCAACGCACGCACACACGCATGCCCTAGTCCTCGGACCTGACGCGCCCAGCAAGTCCAGCGCGCGCCCATACCCGCGCTCGACGTGCCCGGCTTCGTCACCGTGGCTTATTAGCCCATCATTCACGCCCTAAGCCGCGGCTCAGAGCAGCCCGGCGTCCTCGACGTCGGCGTCCGCCATCAGCGCACGCCCCGCGGCCGGCTCCTTCCGCAGCAGGGGGCACTCCCTCTTGAAATGTCCTCTGACGCCGCACTTGTAGCACTTCCCGCGACGGTTGTCCCCTCCGCCTGATGTTGTGCTGGCCGCGCCGTCGTCGTCATCCTCTCCGCGTGCACCGCCCCGGCGCCGCTCGTGCGCCTGCCACTGTGCCGCGGTGAGCATGAGCTGCTCACCGTCCGCCCGCTTGCCGCCTGCCTGTCCTCGCCGACGCAGCCGCTCGTCGAACGCCTTCAGGCGCCCGAGCGCGTCCTCGAAGAGCAGCTCCGACAAGTTGCAGAACTGCTCCATCCCAGCGACCGCTGCCTGCCTGTCCTCGTTGTAACAGCCGACACGGTCGAGTTCGTGCTCGAGGCAACAAAGGGGCGTTTGAGCGCCGGAAAAACCTCTGTGTCCACCGTTTTCTGAATTTGTCTGAACTTCTCCTTCTTCTCTCCGGTGAGCCAGCCACGGCAGCAGTGAGCGAGCAGAGTGAGAGGGAGAGGAGAGCTGCCGCGAGGAGTTGGCGGTTCCAACAATATATATAACAATGTCTGAAGTAAGATGATGAGCATTACAACAAGGGGAGATAATTGACCTTAAATCTCTTACATAGGAACGTGTCTTCTCTAATAACTAAAGCCAGAAAGTTGTCCACCTCTTCATCCTTAAACAACATATTTCTATAAGATGGTAGTATATCTGTATATGCAGTGAACAAGGCCCAAAACTAATGATTAGGAAGGGAATCGATATTCAGATATATGGAGGTGCACGTCTGTGTATGCGAGAGAGAAATAGTAAATCAGAGGTACTTGTCAGCTTCCCTGATTTGCAGGAAAATGGACACAAGCAAACCATGGCCAGCTTTCCTCCATTTTTATTTACTTTGCATATTAGATTTGACTGAAGTCAAACTTTATAAAGTTGACCAAGTTTATAGATAAAATTATGAAAATTTACAATAACAAGTCTATATGATGTGAAAGTGCATTCAGTAATGAATCTAATGGTATTGATTTGTTATTGCAAATGTTAATATTTTTGTCTATAAACTTTGTCAAAGTTTATAGAGTTTGACTTTGACCAAAGCTAATATGCGGAGTAAATAAAAACGGAGGGAGGTGCAGGTCTGTGTATGTGACTTGCCTGGGCCTCGTATATCAGGATGCGGAATTGCTTAAACATCACCCTAGTGTATATATTGCTAGCATGTTGTTCAATGGACATGTCGCACTACACTACAACACCCCCCTACAGTTGTTCACATATTTTGACCATGTCAGCACCAAAAGTAACGGAAGTCTTATTACAATATTTACAGTTCGAAACACTGTGAGTCTTCATACACTTTTCGTCGCAGGTCTTGTCTGCTTCCCTGTGGAACTGCAAACGCATCTATTGCTTCACAAACATCAGCATCGGGCAGTCCGGCGACACCTAAGATTTGAACACGCTGTTCGCACTCTGGATCCTCTGGGTGATCACCATTTTTCACAGAAAATTCCATTTAGACCGGCTTTGCCCACTTTCTCCTTAAATGTACTTGTTCTTGCTGCTTCCGGTAGCCACAACGGGTACTTAATCCCACACTCAGCATCCGGCTGCACTCTGGAAACAAACTCTGGATCCTTGGCCGCCATATCTGTAAACACCTCAATTGTCTTGTGCACGTCATCTTCGGCTTGATTTTTTGTTTAGCTTCCCACACAGATTACATAGGGACCTCTTAGTAAATGGGACCTTTTGGATATCCCCTAATAAACTTCATATGATACTATACACTTTTCCAATATTGATGTTATTTTGCCTTAGCTTTTTCACCAAGTCCTTCTCTGCGTTTGATTCCCACATTCAGTTTATTGTTAGTGTATCAAATCACACACTCCTCACTGACGATAAGCATATGCACATAAAATCGAACCATTTAACTCTTCATCCACCCAGGCACATGAGGCCGGGTTCATCTTCCCTGTCAACATCACTGACCCTGTATTTGCACGGTTATCATGTTCTTCAATCATGGCAAGCTGCCTGTCCCCCTTCCCGCTCGGCCGCCATGAACACTGCATTCTCTGCGTGGCTTTCCCTGTCCACAGACCCGCCGCATGCTATTGCTAGCACAGACGGATGTACTTACACCCACACACTATACTCACAGCGTCATCCAGCAACGCCGTCTCCGCCACCACAACCCCATCCTCGTTGATGAAGATTGGTAGCCTGCCCGGAAACAGAAGAATTGTTCAGAACCTGGACGAACTCGAAATTGATCCCAGTGAAGCATCAAGTAGAAATGGTGACATGCTTAACACCTTTTCCAACCCAATGAAACTGATGTTGTAACGCATTAAGTATGGTATGAAAGAAATTGATGAGAACAATACTACATTTCCTCTTACTGCAAATCAACACCAACATATCTAAAGCAGCACATGCACCATATAAGAGATCCAAATCTTGATGATAGGTTCATGTATAAAGCAAGAAAATTCGAAAAAGATGCCAGAGTCTTATTAAGTGATCCTAATTTCATGCGAAGTTGCCTAGGTAAAATATCAGCGAAGGATCAAGGGGGTCAACAAACAACAGTAATATATACTGCTTGATGGTAAATAAAAATAATGAAATCTTAGTGGTTACAAGTATTTTGAATAATGAAGAAAATTAAGAACTAACCATATAAAAAAATATACAGCAACACCACAGTAATCATATTCGTAACACATGAAAGAACTACCCTCCTAAAAAATATGAAAGTACTATATATGGTGTATCATATGACGCAAGCCATTCAGGTTTAACTCACAAGAAGGAAACTAATCACATCACATCCTAATAAAGTCAACGAAGAAATCAGCACCCCATATCCCAATGCCACGCAGGACTTGCTGAAACTGCATTACGGTGTATTAGATCCATCTTAGCTGTAGAATTTCGCGTGGTGTTGATTTGTCTATGTTCGTTTGTGAGGGTGTACATAGAAAAGAAAATGTGCGCTTGTTTAATACAACATAAATAAATAAATATAGATATAGATACTCACAGCAGGCGGAGCTATGGCAAGGCTAGATGGGCCCATGGCCAGTCCAACATTTTAGACTATGTACGCTGATTTTTTCACTCATAGACCTTAGAACACCCGTCCACAGGTTATTATTATTTTTTGGCCTGCCCAACAATTGACTTCAAGCTCTGCCAATGATCTTGCTGTGAAAACCGAGGTGCCAAATCTGCTAGGACAAAGCAGCAAGGCTTGCATTGTCTGATGATTACGTGCCATGGCACCACCGACATGACCCTGTCATCACTGTCGTTGCAGGGCATGGTTTTCACATTCAACGAGATTTCGGTGAAATTAACTGAATTTCAGTAATTCTAGTAGACATTGGAATATTATGTTTCAGCCAAAATATTTCAGAAATTTCAGTACAGCACAGGAATTCAAATATTTTTTAAAATATTTTTTCAAATTTTCAATTAAATTCAAGTGAATATTTCGGTCACTTGGCTGAATGGAAACTGAAATCACTGAATTTCAGTGATTTCGGTTGATGCTGAAATTTTTTGAAACTGAAATTGAAAACCATGTGCAGGGCCAGTAAATACTGGCATTGGATCATCATTCGTACTTGGTTGAATTGATGCCAAAATCACTGTTCTAATGTTTTGGATAAGTTTAGCACAAAATAAACTTTTCTAAAGTTTCACGATCTGACCCTTTCTAGAAGAGTTTTTTCTGCGACGTCCATTTCCAGCCATCAAATGGACTAGATTAGGTCGTCTACATTCGTGTGACTTTTGATTGGAACCTTTCAATCTACAGTACTCTTCATAGACGGCGGTTGATGTTCTTCATAGACGACGACTTCCCGACTGCGTACTATAGCATGTTTTGCCCGGCTCCTGCGAGGGAGGAGTGATGACAACGGGCGTTCGACTCACTTCAGTGCTTGTAGCCGTCATTAGATGGTCTACAAATCCGGATGTAATTTCTATTATCTCTGATGTTCGCTATACTGTCATGATTGAAGATGAATAGATCAAAAATATTCGTTAGAAAATACACTAGATTCATCAATACTACTAGTAAAAAACCAGTACTATCTTTTGTTGACGCGTAAAACTGGAAGATATACAAAATAAGAGCTTCTACAACATATAGTACAAAATTCCGTTCCACGGACAGTGACCGTTCAACACACAAAGAAATTTCTCCACAACCGGATATATCAAACCGAATCCTCTAATCGAACGTAGCTAAATACATGTCATCGAACTACCAAATTCACATGCCCTACTAACTATGAATTCAGCCACAATGGGAGAAGTTCATCCACACCCACCCTTACTCTTGCCTTCGCCCTTTCCGTCATCCGTGCGGCAGTAGCGCTCGAAGACAAGGAACAGATTGAGGCGGATCTGTTCAACGCCGGAGTTGTCCGATTTGCTGCCGTCATCGGCCTTCTCCTCCTTGGGGGATAGTCTGGCCATGGCACAGATTGCCTGGCTTTGCTCTTTTGCCATCTCCTTCACTGCCTGCTGTCGCCGCTTCTCGGCTATGCGGGCATAGAGTGCTTCCTCCGACGCTAAGGAAGCCGCCTCTGCGTCGTAGGCTGCCAATGTCTCCTCCGCCTTGAGCATTGTACAAGCTGCCTCCGCCGCTAGGGGTCAAAGCCGTCTCTGCATGTCGCGCCCGCAACCTTGGGGGAGGGATTTTCGCGCCTATTTCGGATTGGCGGTTACTCATGGAGGCGCAGATGGCCTCCGTTTTGGCGCCCGACGTCGGGGTTGAGGAGCCACGTAAATGGTTCCAGCGGCACAGCAGTGGTCACCGATTCCGATCCTGTGGCCGCCAGCGAGGCCTCGGCCACACACAGAGATCCACCATCCTCGGATCCGAGTGCCATTTGGGCAATGAATGCCCAGCGGATCGGGGAATATCAGGGGAGGGCATTCCCCCTGGAAGCGTTGCAGAGCATCCCAGACGGCCATCTGCTTCTCGGGGCTACACGGGATGAGCTCCCAGACTTCGGATCGGGACATCTTGGAGTCGGATCCTGTGGCCTCCATGGACGAGAACGCCGGAGATTGCCGGCGAGGAGCTTGGTACTATATGAAGACGAGTGGAGTGGAATGCGGCTAGGTTTCCTCCAGTGTGCGGATGGGGTCCAATTTATGTGGGGTCAAGTCAGTCAGAGTGGGTCAGATCCGACATGGCGAACGTGTCCGGACGCGTCAGGACGTCGCGATATCCACCATATCGGCTGGATATGGGGCCTGTCATTCCGGCATTTGGACCGTATATGGGGCGCCCGGTTGGATGACATTTTTTTGTACGAGCACTGACCGGGCAGCGTGTCTGGCATTTGGGACGGGTAAAGAGATCCGGTTGTACATGCTCTAGATACCAAAACTCTACACGCATTGAGAAATCTGTGTGTTTTGCTCTCCTGCTCTGACGGAACTGCAGGGACCGATCCTGCCGAGATGAGATGCAACGGAAACCATTGACTGATTGATCATGTCCCGATGTCACCATATATAAAATAAACTGATTGATCATGTCCGGATGCAGTATGTCGTGATCAGCCGATTGTTTTGCACACAGTTCGGGATGGACCACCGCACCAATGTTGAGACCGCCATGGCACGCGCGGGGCCGCTAGACGCAGCAGGGGCACCTCAGAGGGAGCTATAGCGGTGACGGCACCGCTGATTACGATGCGCGACCGCTCCGTGGCCTGCTGGTGGCTTCGATGCACGGTTGATGACTTGGAGCACCCACTTTGAAGGGCACGGGAGGACCGGCAACGGCAACGACCAGACCCGGCGAGGATGGTCACCGCGGTTAGGAATTATTCTTTTGACAAAACTAGCCCGATAATCAACTGCTGAGATGATTCAATACTGCACGATCCCAGAAGTAGATGTACCATAAAAGAACTCATGGGTTAGCATGGGGGGCTGTCCAACTCGTCGACAATTGCTTGGTTACAAGTATTTTTTAGGAAGTTATGTGGTGTTAATTTTAAGAAAAGTTAGGAAGACAACATAGGAGGATGTTTCCTTTGGATTTTCAGTATCCATGTCGATGTAACTTCTTGTTTGTATCGTGGGGCGGGGCGGCGCATCAACTACAAACATTCAATTTACAAGGAAATAAAGTTTCTTTTTTCTACAGTGACATCCTTATGAGGAATAAATTGGAGGAACTAGCATGGGGTGTTAAACTTTGCGGATATTTGCTTGGTGATACTTCTTCTATTTTGTTTCTTGAGCAGGTTTATGTTTTGCTAATTTGAAAGCAAAGTGGAAGACAACATAGTCGATGGTTGTTATGTCAAATGCGAAAGCGTAAAGACGCGATAGTCGATATCCAGGCTTATTTTCCTACTTATATCAGGTTTAGCATTCGGAGATCTCGGTTTTTAAGTTATATTTTATTTTAGTCTTCACTTTTTACATCTTCTCATTTTTATAGTCTTCACTTTTTATGGTCATTGTCTCCAGTGGGGGAGCTAGCGCACGATGCCGGGTAGGGGGAGTGGGGGGGGGGGGGGGGGGGGGGGGGGGGGGGTAGCAAATATGCAGCATTGGGACTGCACTGTACTGAATTTAAGCCTCTTCATTTTAGTTTATTTTCAATCTAGGGATCCAGTTAAGTTCAATATTACTATTTTTTGTTTATTCATCAGCATAGGGTGTCATCATTTATTGGTTTAGTATTTTTATGCAGTTAGAGGTACACCAAGGTTTTCTGAATTAATTACTTGGAGTACTTCCATTCACAAATGTAAGACGTTTTAGCAGTCTAATTTAAACGGCCAAAACGTCTTATATTTAAAAACAGAGGGTGACTTTTCATTTTTCTATATTGAGTTTGTAAATTCCTCAGTTTCTAAGACCTTATTTTCACTCTCAGTTAATGTTCTAAGTTAATATTTTCATTGTTAATGTTTTAACTCCTTATTTCATTATAAGCTTTTGTTCAGTTATACTTACACCAAAATTTTGCAGCTTTTAACTCAACGACTGTTACTCTTTTTCTAGGTGACGAAAGCCTGTTTCAAGTCTACTAGGTAACGATACGTCGTCAAGTGGGAGGTCTTCTCTCGAGCTGATAGTAGTGCAGTCCTTGCAGTGCGTGGATTGACGACACGACAACACCACAGGAACAGTTTTTTGAGTCCTTTTTTTATCTTCTAAGTGTTTGTTTGATTAGACAGTGTCACTTTTTGTTCTCCTGTTTCCAGTGGCTTAGCATTCATTCAGTGGCCGTCCCTTTGTTTCATGTAATTTTCTAGATTTATTTCAGCAATGCGCATTTTTTTAACTGCAGAACTGAACAGTGTATGGTCTAAGAGTTTCAGTTCTTGTTTGCCATGCATGTAGCTGTGGTCCTATCGTGGTTTCAGTGGACAATTGCATGGAATGGTTCCTCTAGTTAGAGCAATCCTTTTTTTTTGCTTGATAGTGCCTTTTTAGTGGCAGTGGTCATTTTTCCTCCACAGAATTTTTCCCAGGTGGTCTATACATGTTCAATATGCAGTAGCTGACACTGCCGAAATAAAGTACGGAGTGGTGGTCGCTAGCACAAAATGGACCAGGGAGCGTCCGTAATAGGGTCTGAAAGATTCCCCTCGAAACACAACCGGGCCGTTAGCTATGGGAGGCCAATAACGCAATGTGGCTGAGATGAGCGAACAAATCTGTCAACATTTTAGAAAACAAAACTCAAAACAAACCAATGACACGTGGCATAGCATCATTGGAGGAAAATTTTGACTTAGACTGAAGTCAAAATCAGTCGACTGGTATTAGGCAATCCCTAAAATTATATATGTTGCACGACGTGGTACATCTTTAAGGTAGGCAAGGAAGAATAGAACCACGGCTGATAGAACAACATGGGAGATCGGGACGATTGGCAGAACACTCCCAACAATGACATATAATTCTTAGATGGAATCCAAAACCAGAATCTAGAACACGGCTTATATGTGTGCTTTCATATTAAGAACCAGCTGGCTACAATGGAACAAATCGCTTTCACAATTACTAACTGATATATGCACATTACTTCATACCAATCTATATCTAAAGAGATGTAATATTCTTGGTTTCTTTCGTTTCGATGATATTATTTTATGTCCGCTGCATCCTACGTACGTGCAAACGAAGCCGACCCATACATTCTCGGCCCGTAGTCCTAAGCTTTTTATCCAGTTTTTTTAGGCTGATGAAAAGATCGGAAACGTTGTCAAGTCGGGACAAGGAGGAGAGATAGACTGATGATCGACTGCGGTTTATTTTAGGAGCTAATCGTTGCGAGGGTCCATGATTTTGTACTGACTACGAGTGACTGTTGTCGATGCCGGTAGCAACGATAACCACCAAATTGTTGTCGATGCCCGTAGTACTTCTGAAATTTCTAACTGAGAGTTACATTGCTATTTTTTCTATAAATACTAATCTTTATTAAAAAATGAGAGACCGTAACTATGGTTAAAATGAATCCGCGGTCCATCTAAAACAAATGCGTTACTAAATTATTCATATCTTTTATACCATAACTCCGATTTTAACTATGTGAAATTTTATGAGAAAAATGTGTAGAATCTGAATGAGATATTATTTGTACTGGCGGTGATCCAAATTGCAAATAAACAACCACTAGAACTGGATTGACATGATAGAAAACATTAATAACCATACATGCACACCTCTGAAAAACATCGCATGAGAAAAACAACAGATTTCTCATCTTATTCACTACTAGGAAAATGCTTATAGGTAGACATTTAGCAGTAGCGTGGGTTATATACCCACGCTACTGGTATTTACCAGTGGCGCCTGGTAAAGAACGCGCTATTGCTACTTAATAACAGTAGCGTTTGTTAGCTTGGGCCGCGCTGCTGTTACGTGGGCCGCAAGGCAAAAACGGTAGCCCACTTAGCTGTAGCGTTTGCTCGGGCGCTATAGCTAGTGGGCTTAGCAGCAGCGCCGGCCCGTACGCAGCGCTACTACTACACAAAAAGCAAAAAGAAAACCGGCCCCCCCTCACCCCTCTCACTCTCACATCGATCCTCTCCCTCCGCCCGCCGCCGCCGCCGCGGTTAGGGTTCCTCCCCGGCCGCCTCACCCCCGCCATCACGCGCGCCACCGGCGCCGCAGGTAACGCTCGTCCTCCCCTAAGTAACTCTCCTCCCCTCTCTCGCCGCCCCTACGCGGCGCTCCTCCCCCCCTCTCGCCGCCCCCTCTGTCGCCGGCCGCCTCCCCCCTCCCCTTGCTGAACCATATGGATTAATAGGATTAGTATCACATATGCATCTCTAGATTCTACTGCTAATTAGTATCACATATCACGTTATATGTTACTAGATCTTAGGATTTGGCATGCACACTTGAAGTGTTGTTCGTATATGCTTTTATGGGCTATTAAGTCAAGTGAGCACTTGTATGTCCTGGCCTTTCATGATTCAGGGGTTGGTACTTTGATTCTTAATTAATTGTAGTTACTTGGGTTGTTAGTTGAGTGAGCATGCACACTTGCATTGCCCCTTTTATAGGTAGCCACCAGATATCCAATTCGCCTCCACGGAGCATTTGCTCTTACACGCTCAAAATGGTTTTGCAAATGTAAAAAAAAGAAAAAATAAAAGTTTAGATGTACATGTTCATGTACAAATGTTATATGAAATTTGAATTCACACAGGCTCTGGGCTCCATGGGCAAAAACTTGGCCAGAATTTGGCTATTTTTGAACTACTTTTGCTTGTGTGCTTGCGCAATAATGGCAATATGCCATTTATTTGGGTTAAATGATCTCTATTAGGTTATGACTGTCTGAACTTAACTACAATTTAGTTGTTATTTTGTTTGCCATGTGAACCTGTTGTGCATTCTCTATGGTGTGAACCTGATGTTTCCTATTTTCCTTTGTATATTATTCAAAATTTATCAAATTCTAGCCAATTTTAGGGAAATGACGCCACCACCACCACCACCACCATGCCGACGGTGCAAGTCAAGGTGCGCCAGCAGCCTTGCAACTGGCACGCTGTTCGGCATCTACTACCAGTCGAGTTTTCTTCATGCGACGGTAAAAAATTATATGAAACTAGTAACCGCTATTTTGTTTTTAGTGTTATTGGCATTAATGCATCGTGTATATATCATTTTGCTTTCTGCACACAGATCGTCCCATGCAATGTGAGGTCAGAATTCAACAAGCTGACCGGAGACTCTATGACCTGTGAGGCTCCTAGGGGCCCCTACATTATGGAGGTCGAGAAAGGACGAAATATGACGCATGTGGGAGGAGATGGATGGGTCCATTTCATCGCCCACATGCGTATCACCGGTGGTGAGTTGATCAGCTTCTCCTTCAGAGCAGAAAGACCCAAGTTGGCCGTGATTTATGTCAATAAAGCAGAAGATGATGAAGATGATGAGGATGATGAGGATGATGAGGATGATGATGACCCACTTGGTGAATCCATCGTTGCTCAAAGAATGAGGTTGAGCGAGGAGGAGGTGTGCAACCTATGGGACATCATTCTGCCATGTGCTGACTTCGTCGGGGTGCCATTCGTGACCCGCCTGATAAGTACCATGGTTGATCGGCATATCATGGTATGTTGCATTTACTGTAGTAATTTGTTGATATACTTTATTGTTATACTTAGTGTAGAGTCCGATGATATATATGCTTAGTGAATCTTATATACTCAGTAAATCCGATGATCTATATGCTTAGTGAATCCGATGATATATATGCTTAGTAAATCTTATATGCTTAGTGAATCCAATGATATATATGTTTTATTGTTATACTTAGTGTAGAGTCCGATGATATATATGCTTAGTGAATCTTATATACTTAGTGAATCCAATGATATATATGCTTTATTGTTATACTTAGTGTAGAGTCCGATGATATATATGCTTAGTGAATCTTATATACTCAGTAAATCCGATGATCTATATGCTTAGTGAATCCGATGATATATATGCTTAGTGAATCTTATATGCTTAGTGAATCCAATGATATATATATATATGCTTTATTGTTAGACTTAGTGTAGAAATGTAGTACTGTCTTTTGATAGTGTAGAATGTGTGAGGCTACTTATTAATTGATATGTTTTTCTTATTCAGAAATTGCCAAAGAGCCTATCTGAGAGTTTTGGTATCAAGCCTGATGAAGAAGGCTCTGCTAGAATACGCCTTACCGCGAGGGGCTCCATCACCACTTGTGTGTACGGCGTGGACACGGACGGTCGCACACACTTCAGCTCGGTTGGGTGGAAGAGCTTCCTCATCGGCAAGAATCCTCATGTTGGACAGGCAATCCTAATTACTATCAGGAACACCCACCGCCCAGGCTTGAGGATGATGGTCGTCATCGATATCATCTAGAACTACATATGCTTGTGAGATCTATCCATGCATGCGTGTGGATGCTAAACCATATATATGCTAGTATGACTACCTAGTATACTTATCAACTATGATCTATCCATGCATTGTTGACTAATATATATGAGTTTGTGAGATTGTGTGGTTATATTAAATGTGGCATTTGTCGTTAATGCTTGTGAGAAGGTTCTGTGAACTTAGTTTATTTGCACTGGAGTTGTCTTGATTTCAATGAATATTGCCTCTGACTCTTTTTTTTAATTTCTATTTACCTAGTTGTAGCACGGGGAGAAACTAGGGCGCTACTACTATGTGATCATAGTAGTAGCGTTGGTAGAGAAAGATGCGCTACTACTAAGTATTTTAGCTACAACGCTTGTTTAGAAATGCGCTACTGCTAAATAATAGCTGTAGCGCCCTAGCAGTAGCGCTGGTGCCCGCGCTACTGGTAAGCATTTTCCTAGTAGTGATTCTAAGCGAGCGAGCACGCGCGCACGCGCGTGCGAGAGAGAGAGAGAGAGAGAGAGAGAGAGAGGGAGGGAGACACTGAGAGTGAGAGAGATGCCTTACGATTGACCACTTTCAAACGTGTTATTGTTGTGTGAGCAGTGAAACCACCGCCAACGAGGGTGAGGATGATAAGCCGCAACACACGAGTTAAGAAAAAAAGAGCAGTTGTTATTTTTTTTCTCCCATTGCAATGCACGAGCTCTTTCCCTAATATATATTAAAAGAAAAAACTTCTAGCCATGAGGATACGTCCTCCTACTTTTAGAGGAGATGACACAGGAACATCTAGAGTGCAGGAAGACGCACGGGTCTTGGGCTGGCCCACCTCCCCACTGGTAGAAAAAGGGCCTATAGTCCCGGTTCATAAGGGCCTTTAGTCCCGGTTCCGGAACCGGGACTAAAGTGTCGGTACTAATACCTCCCCCCTTTAGTCCCGGTTCAATCCAGAACCGGGACTAAAGGCCCTCCACGTGGGCAGTGCGCAGAGCCCAGTCAGGAGACCCTTTGATCCCGGTTGGTGGCACCAACCGGGACCAATAGGCATCCACGCGTCAGCACTTCTGTGGCTGGGGTTTTTGTTTTTTTTTTGAAAGGGGGGTGTTGGGGGTTTTGGGGGGTTAATTTAGGTGTTTCATATATTGTGTTAGGTAGTTATAATTAATAGAGAGAAGTGTCCTCTCTTATGTCCGTGCTTGGTCGACGCTACGTACTATACATACGTATATAGAGAGGACTAGACACGCTAGCTAGCTAGTAAGCAAACGAAGGAAACAGAAGATCGTCATGAACATATATGCATATATATAGAGAGAAGTGATATCGACCACCTCTCCTTCTCCGAGAGATTGGTCGAACAACAAGTTCTCGTACATCTATCTGACACTACCGGCTACATATATACAATAATTATCTCTTACAAATATAATCATACGGACTCAGGGTCCACATAGAATTCTCCGTCTTCAGGGATCACGTGGTCAAGAAAGAATGCCACCAATTCCTCTTGAATTGCTCGCATGCGAGCTGGTGCTAGGAGTTCATCCCGCTTCCGAAACATCTAATTTGAAGAAGGGGGTCAATACATATATATATATATATATATATATATATAAATGAATGAAACTCAACACAAATTATGGTAATAAAATAAAATTGTGAATGTTGTTATTTACGTACTTCATATTGTTCGTTATAGTACCCGCCCCGCTCACAGGTCGTGTGGCGGATGGACTCGCAAATGTAGTATCCACAGAAATCATTCCCTTGTTCCTGCCACAACCACTTTACAAGAAATAGAGATCAATCAAACTGATAAGCAAGAATGCTAAATGGTATTGATGAAACTAGCGCTTGAATCACTAGGAGATGCGCGGAACATGCTACTATAGTACTTACTTTCGGGTGTCTAAATTCCAGCTCCTTCGGCAGTCCCGGAACTGTTTTGGTGAATTTTCTCCAAACCCTGCCGGACAAAGAAAACAATTACTTGATATCAGGAAATGAACAAAGTTGCTGATATGGTGGATAATGATCGATTTAACTTCTTGAGGATTGCAGTCATGTCCGCATACTCCTTGGGATCTTTTCGTTTAGAGTCCAAGACGGTTACTACTCCCTGCTCAAGCTTAATCTCTAGGAGAATATAGTGGTAACTGCACACACATGCATAACTCATCAATTACATTACTATAACCTTGACTAATATATAAGGGAAACCGAATACGCACAAGACAGTAACACTCACCTGAAGTTGTAAGGAAAGAGTATTATATCTTTGTTTTGATTTATTATGAACGATCGTAGCAAGCTGGCCTCGGTAGCTGCGGCATGAAGTTTAACCTGAGTTGCATCTATGAGATATGTGTTAATGAACCCAATATCACCGACTTGTCTTTTCTTCAATTCGACGATCTTCAATCTGCATAATATAGTGAGGATGATTATAAATACATGCAATGAAAGAGCTAAGCTATATAGAGAAACTTAATGACAGAAGTAGTACTACTTACAGACAGTAGCAGGCGACTGTTGTTTTATCGAGGGCCAATTGATTGAAAAACTGATAGAACTCCTCAAATGGAACAGGCAACAGATCAATTCCAACGAGGTCATGCTCCGGTTTAACTCTCGCATACAAAGTACTCCTCCCCCCAGAGTCTCTGCAGATTTTCAAGTACCAATCATGCAATCTTCGCATCATCGTTGATAGAGATCTTTCATCTTTGACGAGAGGCTTCCCGTACTCGTATCTTTGTATCTGCACGTCCATGGGTTCATAATGTACTTCGTCGGGCAGGTAATCTGCAAGATTGCTATAACCGGGCACCATCCTCGGATCATTATCGACGTTGTGGCTAGGCACCTTGAGCGGGGGGCACGATTGCTTCGCTTGTTCGCCGAGCTGGGCAATTTGTTTCCCAGCTCGTCGTTCTTTCAGCCTTTGATCACTGACAGTACTTCCCGACCGCTCCGCTTCGGCAAATTCTTTTCCAATAATGCGGTCATAGTTTCCTTTCGGCGGATCAGACTTCGGTGGTTTTGTCAGGGCAGCCAGAGTGCGCTTCACTTTCACCCGATCTACCTTCTCCTCCGGAGGTGGATGTTTCTTTGCTTTCACCCCTTCAAAGAATTTCTTCACTTCTTCTCGCGCGATCTCGGCGTTCTCCTCCTGGGTCCTCTCGTATGGTAACTTCTCTGGAGTCTTCAGAGAAGGACCGAATCTGTATGTCCTCCCGCCTCTGGTTGTACTGCTAGACGCCGACCGAGCAGACGTAGCGGTTGTCTTCTTTACTTGCTTAAGCGGCGGAGGAGAAGGACTACGACGCGCCGGAGCAGCTAGAGCGGCGGCAGGTCTCTTCCGCCCTTGCTGACGAGGCGGAGAAGGAGGAGGCCGGCTGCTTGGGCGCGTCGGCGCAGGCGGAGAAGGAGGCGGAGTGCCGCCACGCGCCGGAGAAGGAGCCGGCCGAGGGCCCTGATCGTCACTCGCCGGAGGAGGAGGCGGTGGAGGCGGAGTGCCCTGACTCGCCGGAGGAGGAGGAGGAGGCGGAGGCGTCCAGTTCGGAAGGTTGATGAGCTCCTTCCGCCATAGGCATGGAGTCTTCAAAGCAGACCCAGCCGAGTCTCCCCTTCACCGGTAGGGTGGTCAAGCTGGAGGTCCTCAAATCCCTCCGTTATCTCATCCACCATCACCCTAGCATATCCTTCTGGAATCGGCCGGCAGTGAAAAGTTGCGCCGGGTTCAATAGGATAAACAGAGCCAACAGCCGCCTTGACCTTCAAATTCATCCGGGACTCCATTCCAGAATAACTTTGCAGAACTTCGTACCAACATGCCATGGTTACTTCTGGCTAATGATGAAGGCATGGATTTCTTCAATACTTTGACACTAGGAAACCTCTCTCTACTTCCGGCTAATAAGAAGAAGAAGAAGAAGAAGAAGAAAAGAAGAAAAAAAAGAGGAGAAGAAGAAAGGAATAGTGGAGAAAAGAGAAAATAGAATATATTCTATTTTCTCTTCTTCTCCACTATTCCTTTCTTCTTCTCCTCTTCTTTTTCTTCTTTTTTCTTCTTCTTCTCCACTATTCCTTTCTTCTTCTCCTCTTCTTTTTCTTCTTTTTTCTTCTTCTTATTTATTTCTCCTCTTCTTTTCGGTAGAGGAAACCCTAAATAGCTAGCAAGTATCGTGGGTGTGAGACATGTGGCCTTCGGTGTCAGACACTACATCCACGTCCCACAAGTGACGTGGGCGTCGAAGCCCGCGCCACTTGTGGGATGTGGGTGTAGTGTCCGACACCGACGGTACATGTATCTCACACCGACAATACTTTCTATTTAGGGTTTCTCCTCTACCGCTCCTCGACCTCTCGACGACCCTCGTTCCCGATAAAAAGAAGAAAAGAAAGAATAGAGGAGAAGACTTCCTCTTCTTCCTCTCCTCTTCTTCTCCCTCTTCTTCCCCTTCTTTTTTCTTCTTCTTATTTATTTCTCCTCTTCTTCCTCTCTTCTTCTTCTTCTTATTTATTTCTCCTCTTCTTCCTCTCCTCTCCTGATAACATATTTTTTCTCCCCTCGACACCTCTCGACCTCTCGTCTCACTCTCGACCCCTCATCATCATCTATCACCCCCTCGTTTTCTTTAGCATATATCCATGAACAAAATAGAGGAGAAGATCGAAGAAAAAAAAAGAAGCCTTCCTCTTCTTATTTTCCTTTTTCCACTCCTTCCTTTTCTTCTTCTTCTTCTTCCTTCTTCCTCTTTTCTTCCTTTTCCTTATTTTACTTTTTCCTCTACACTAACCTAAAATCGATATCTACTAATTAACAACCTAAATAAAAAAATGAATACATATATGAAAAAAAACATCATATAAAAAACATTTTTGACATATTTAGCATATTCTGATCCATAGTTCAAAATTTTCAAATTTCATTCAAATGAAATTTGAATCGGATTCAAATAACTTGTTGAAAACCTATTCTAAACCTCTCCAAAAATTCTGAAATTTTGCCATCGCCTTTGTCTTGCATCAGTACCTCACCACAATTTTTTTTTAAAAATTCCAAAAATGCCCAAAGCCATCTAGCATTTCATCAAACACCTTCTATATGGACAAAAAAATTCCTCCTGTTCCAAAAAATTCAGAAAAGTGGACAGCGCGTTGCTGCTGCTCCACTTCTCCTCTCCTCTACTTCTCCTCGGGCGCTCGGGGCCGGCGGAGCAGGGGCGGAGCAAGGGCGCAGGGGCGGAGCCGGGGCGCTCGGGCGGCGGCGACCATGGAGCAGGGGCGGAACAAGGGCGCTCGGGCGCAAGAGTGGCACTCGAGAGGGGGGCTCACTTTGAGGGGGGCGGCGACGGCTGGAGTCCGGTGACGAGGACGGCGGGCTCGGGGCGGCATGCGGTGACGGGGACGGTAGCCGGGGCGGCGGGCGTCGGGCAAGGGGCTGGCGCGGGCGATGGCGAGGGCGGGACGGGGCGGTGCGCGTCGGGGCAGGGACGAGGGCGACGGCGACGGGGGCGGGCCGGGGCGGCGCGCGTCGCGGGTGACGGCGACGATGGGGGCGGGCGTCGTCGGGGCAGCCTGGCGGCGTCAGGGGCGGCAACTGCAAGATGAGAATGAAAAATTCCAAAGTGTGGCCTTATATAGAAGAGGCTTTAGTCTCGGTTCGTGGCAGCAACCGGGACTAAAGGTGGGCATTAGTCCCGGTTGGTGCCACGAATCGAGACCAATGGCCTCTTTTCGGCAGCCCAAAGGGCGGGAAGCGAAGCCCATTGGTCCCGGTTGGTGGCACCAACCGGGACTAAAGGGGGGCAATGGTCACGGCTGGTGCCACCAACCGGGACCAATGCCACCTTTAGTCCCGGTTGGTGCCACCAACCGGGACCAATACCCTTGTGCGCCCCGCGCCCAAAAGTTTAGTCCCACATCGCTAGTTGACAGCGCCCAACACCAGTTTCTAAGCTCTGCTGCCTCCTGCCTCTCGAACTCCTCTGAACTGCAGGCCTATGGGCCTAATTTGACACTGCTTTGCCTGTGGGCCTATTGGGCCTTCTGCGGGCCTGAATCCTGGCCCATGTAGGGTTTCTAGTCGTATTCAGGCCGTGGAGGCCCAGTAGGTGGTATTTTTTTTGGTTTTTTCTTTTTTATTTCTACATTTTTTTGGTTTTTTATTTTTTTATTTCTACTTAAAACTAAATACTTACAGTATTTTAGTGATTTCTTTTTGCTTTTAGGTCACAAAAATTATAAACTTTCTGTTAGTGCCATTAGTTTTAAATTTTAAATAGTTTAAATTTGAATTTTTAAAAATTTGTGTGAATCACTAGTTTATGAATAACTTTACTATAAAATTAGATTTTTTTCTATTTATTTTTTATTTCTACTTACAACTAAATACTTACAATTTTTTAGTGATTTCTTTTTGCTTTTAGGTCACAAAAATTATAAACTTTCTGTTAGTGCCATTAGTTTTAAATTTTAAATAGTTTAAATTTGAATTTTTAAAAATTTGTGTGAATCCCTAGTTTATGAATAATTTTACTATAAAATTAGAAATTTTTTTCTATTTATTTTTTTCTTCTTTGCTATTTATTTTTTATTTTAGGTCACACAAATTATAGTTTGATTTTAGGTCACACAAATTATATTCTTTTTGCTATTGAAGAATATTATAGTTTTATTTTAGTTGATCATAACATAATATTTTAATTGATTGTTTTTATTTTCATAAAAGTTTTGTAGTTCATTCTGTTTGCTATTAATTCATTCTTTGAGCTAAATGACTCTGAAATTGGAAAGCATTTCAAAATGAACTCTGAAAAGGTTGAAAGTTGGCATGGTCTCATCATTTCACCCACATAGCATGTTCCAAAAAGTAGAGAGGGTTACGACAAAAACTTGATGCACTTCATGTACAAAATGGACAATCACTTTCGAAGTATCAAAGTTTCGAACCATAAGACATGAAAGCATTTCAAATGAACTCTGAAAAAGTTGAAAGTTGGGATGGTATCATAATTTCACCCACATAGCATTTGCTTATTGCGGGAGAAAGTCTTCACTTTTTCTTCGCTTGTGTCATTTGCTTATTGCGCCGTAACCATGGATAATCTTCATTGTTTATCAGGATGCTTGGGTCAGCCTTGACATTGAAGGGAGGAATTTCATGAAACTTTTCATAATCTTCAGACATGTCTGTCTTGCCGTCCACTCCCAGGATGTCCCTTTTTCCTGAAAGAACTATGTGGCGCTTTGGCTCATCGTATGATGTATTCGCTTCCTTATCTTTTCTTTTTCTCGGTTTGGTAGACATGTCCTTCACATAGATAACCTATGCCACATCATTGGCTAGGACGAACGGTTCGTCAGTGTACCCAAGATTTTTCAGATCCACTGTTGTCATTCCGTACTGTGGGTCTACCTGTACCCCGCCGCCTAACAGATTGACCCATTTGCACTTAAACAAAGGGACCTTAAAATCAGGTCCGTAGTCAAGTTCCCATATGTCCACTATGTAACCATAATATGTGTCCTTTCCGCTCTCGGTTGCTGCATCAAAGCGGACACCGCTGTTTTGGTTGGTGCTCTTTTGATCTTGGGCGATCGTGTAAAATGTATTCCCATTTATCTTGTATCCTTTGTAAGTCAATACAGTCAAAGATGGTCCCCTGGACAACAAGTACAACTCATCACAAACAGTGTTGTCACCTCTGAGACGTGTTTCCAACCAACTGCTGAAAGTCCTGATGTGTTCACATGTAATCCAGTCGTCGCACTGCTCCGGGTGTTTGGAGCGCAGACTGTTCTTGTGTTCATCGACATACGGGGTCACCAAGGTAGAGTTCTGTAGAACTGTGTAGTGTGCTTGAGACCAAGAATATCCGTCCCTGCATATTATTGAGTCTCTTCCAAGAGTGCCTTTTCTAGTCAGTCTCCCCTCATACCGCGATTTAGGGAGACCTATCTTCTTAAGTCCAGGAATGAAGTCAACACAAAACCCGATAACATCCTCTGTTTGATGGCCCATGGAGATGCTTCCTTCTGGCCTAGCGCGGTTACGGACATATTTCTTTAGGACTCCCATGAACCTCTCAAAGGGGAACATATTGTGTAGAAATACGGGCCCTAGGATGACAATCTCGTCGACTAGATGAACTAGGACGTGCGTCATGATATTGAAGAAGGATGGTGGGAACACCAGCTCGAAACTGACAAGACATTGCGCCACATTACTCCTTAGCCTTGGTACGATTTCTGGATCGATCACCTTCTGGGATATTGCATTGAGGAATGCACATAGCTTCACAATGGCTAATCGGACGTTTCCCGGTAGAAGCCCCCTCAATGCGACCGGAAGCAGTTGCGTCATAATCACGTGGCAGTCATGAGACTTTAGGTTCTGAAACTTTTTCTCTGGCATATTTATTATTCCCTTTATATTCGACGAGAAGCCAGTCGTGACCTTCATACTGAGCAGGCATTCAAAGAAGATTTCTTTCTCTTCTTTTGTAAGAGCGTAGCTGGCAGGACCTTTATACTGCTTCGGAGGCATGCCGTCTTTTTCGTGCAAATGTTGCAGGTCCTCTCGTGCCTCAGGTGTATCTTTTGTCTTCCCATACACGCCCAAGAAGCCTAGCAGGTTCACGCACAGGTTCTTCGTCACGTGCATCACGTCGATTGAGGAGCGGACCTCTAGGTCTTTCCAGTAGGGTAGGTCCCAAA
The DNA here is from genome assembly GCF_003073215.2 of Triticum urartu. Classification (NCBI taxonomy): domain Eukaryota; kingdom Viridiplantae; phylum Streptophyta; class Magnoliopsida; order Poales; family Poaceae; genus Triticum; species Triticum urartu. The sequence continues at coordinate 690,357,642 of NC_053028.1, forward strand.
ATATAGATTTCTTCTTCCACATGGGTGCGTGTCCCTCAGCGTCATTCGGAACAGCTAGTCCACCGGGACCCTTTCCAAAGATTACGTAGTGTAAATCATTGACCATAGCAAGCACGTGATCACCGGTGCGCATGGCGGGCTTCTTCCGGTGATCTGCCTCGCCTTTGAAATGCTTGCCTTTCTTTCGACATTGATGGTTGGTCGGAAGAAATCGACGATGGCCCAGGTACACATTCTTCATGCATTTGTCCAGGTATATACTTTCAGTGTCATCTAAACAGTGCGTGCATGCGTGGTATCCTTTGTTTGTCTGTCCTGGAAGGTTACTGAGAGCGGGCCAATCGTTGATGGTCACGAACAGCAATGCCTTAGGGTTAAATTCCTCCTGTCTGTGCTCATCCCACATACGTACACCGTTTCCATTCCACAGCTGTAAAAGTTCTTCAACTAATGGCCTTAGGTACACATCAATTTCGTTGCCGGGTTGCTTAGGGCCTTGGATGAGAACTGACATCATAATGAACTTCCGCTTCATGCACATCCAAGGAGGAAGGTTATACATACATAGAGTCACGGGCCAGGTGCTGTGATTGCTGCTCTGCTCCCCGAAAGGATTAATGCCATCCGCGCTTAAAGCAAACCATACATTCCTTGGGTCCTTTGCAAACTCATCCCAGTACTTTCTCTCGATTTTTCTCCACTGCGACCCGTCAGCGGGTGCTCTCAACTTCCCATCTTTCTTTCGGTTCTCACTGTGCCATCGCATCAACTTGGCATGCTCTTCGTTTCTGAACAGACGTTTCAACCATGGTATTATAGGAGCATACCACATCACCTTCGCAGGAACCCTCTTCCTGAGGGGCTCGCCGTCAACATCACCAGGGTCATCTCGTCTGATCTTATACCGCAATGCACCGCATACCGGGCATGCGTTCAGATCCTTGTATGCACCGCGGTAGAGGATGCAGTCATTAGGGCATGCATGTATCTTCTCCACCTCCAATCCTAGAGGGCATACGACCTTCTTTGCTGCGTATGTACTGTCGGGCAATTCGTTCTCCTTTGGAAGCTTGCATGCCTGCAGGTCGACTTTCAGTAGCTTTTCAAATCCTTTGTCAGCCACAGCATTCTCTGCCTTCCACTGCAGCAATTCCAGTACGGTACCGAGCTTTGTGTTGCCATCTTCGCAAATTGGGGTATAACCCTTTTTTGTGATCCTCTAACATGCAATCGAACTTCAGCTTCTCCTTTTGACTTTCGCATTGCGTCCTTGCATCGACAATGACCCGGCGGAGATCATCATCATCGGGCACATCGTCTGGTTCCTCTTAATCTTCAGCAGCTTCACCCGTTGCAACATCATTGGGCACATCGTCTGGTTCCTCTTGATCTTCACCAGCTCCCCCCATTGCAGCATCACCGTATTCAGGGGGCACATAGTTGTCATCGTACTCTTCTTCTTCGCCGTCTTCCATCATAACCCCTATTTCTCCGTGCCTCATCCAAACATTATAGTGTGGCATGAAACCCTTGTAGAGCAGGTGGGAGTGAAGGATTTTCCGGTTAGAGTAAGACCTCGTATTCCCACATTCAGTGCAAGGACAACACATAAAACCATTCTGCTTGTTTGCCTCAGCCGCATCAAGAAACTCATGCATGCCCTTAATGTACTCGCGGGTGTGTCTGTCACCGTACATCCATTATCGGTTCATCTGCGTGCATTATATATAATTAAGTGTCCAAATTAATAGAAGTTCATCATCACATTAAAACCAAAGTGCATACATAGTTCTCATCTAACAACATATAGCTCTCCAGAGCATCTAATTAATTAAACCATACATTGAAACTATGTAAAACATTTCAATGCGAAAACAAATGCGATCATAATCGCAACCAAGGTAACAATTGATCCAACGGCATAATGATACCAAGCCTCGGTATGAATGGCATATTTTCTAATCTTTCTAATCTTCAAGCGCATTGCATCCATCTTGATCTTGTGATCATCGACGACATCCGCAACATGCAACTCCAATATCATCTTCTCCTCCTCAATTTTTTATTTTTTCCTTCAACAAATTGTTTTCTTCTTCAACTAAATTTAACCTCTCGACAATAGGGTCGGTTGGCATTTCTGATTCACATACATCCTACATAAATAAAATCTATGTCACGTTGGTCGGCATAATTTTCATAAACAATAAATGAACCAATAGTTATAAAGATAATATATATACCACATCCGAATCATAGACAAGACGAGGGCCGACAGGGGCGGATACCAAAACCATCGCACTATATAAGATGCAATAATAAAATTAAGAAAATAATACAAGTATCTATGTAAACATACAAGTAAGAATATTTTTCCTTTCAGAAAGAAGATAAGAACAAGAGGCTCACCAGGGTGGTGCCGGCGATGAGCTCGGCGCGGGTGATCGACGGCGGTGAAGACGGGGACGGGGCGTGATGGACCGCTAAAACTAGACAAATATTATGGAAAATGGAGCTTGAAGGTCGAGCTTGGAGAGGAGAAAGCTTAAGTAGTGTGGCTCGGTCATTCCATCGAACACCTTGTGTGCATAGGAGGTGAGCTAGAGCACCACCAAGCCCTCTCCCCCTCGGCCATAGAAAAAAAAACAGAGCACTGGGGTGCTCTGCTCGCGAGCGAGGGGTATATATAGGCACCTCATTGGTCCCGGTTGGTGACATGAGCCGGGACTAAAGGGGAGCCTTTGGTCCCGGTTCAAGCCACCAACCGGGACCAATGGTGGTGGGCCAAGAGCGAGGCCCATTGGTCCCGGTTCATCCCACCAACCGGGACCAAAAGGTCCAGATGAACCGGGACCAATGGCCCACGTGGCCCAGCCGGCCCCCTGGGCTCACGAACCGGGACCAATGCTGAACCGGGACTAATGGGCTGACCCGGCCTGCACCAAAGCCCTGTTTTCTACTAGTGTCGCTCGCTCAGAATAAGATGAGAAATCTGTTGTTTTTCTCATGCGATGTTTTTTAGAGGTGTGCATGTATGGTTATTAATGTTTTCTATCATGTCAATCCAGTTCTAGTGGTTGTTTATTTGCAATTTGGATCGCCGCCAGTACAAAAGAAAAACTGACCCCGTTCCTAAAATAATATTTTAAAAATATTGAACAAGGAAAATAATACCTCATTCAGATTCTACACATTTTTCTCATAGAATTTCACATAGTTAAAATCGGAGTTACGGTGTAAAAGATATGGATAATTTAGTAATGCATTTGTTTTAGATGGACCGCGGATTCATTTTAACCATAGTTACGGCCTCTCATTTTTTTTAATAAATATTAGTATTTATAGAAAAAATAGCAATGTAACTCTCAGTTAGAAATTTCAGAAGTACTACGGGCATCGACAACAATTTAGTGGTTATCGTTGCTACCGGCATCGACAACAGTCACTCGTAGTCAATACAAAATCATGGACGCTCGCGATGATTAGCTCCTAAAATAAATCGCAGTCGATCATCAGTCTATCTCTCCTCCTGGTCCGGACTTGACGTTTCCGATCTTTTCATCAGCCTAAAAAAACTGGATAAAGAGCTTAGGACTACGGGCCAAGAATGTATGGGTCGGCTTGGTTTGCACGTACGTAGGATGCAGCGAACATAAAATAATATCATTGAAGCGAAAGAAACCAAGAATATTACATTTCTTTAGATATAGATTGGTATGAAGTAGTGTGCATATATCAGTTAGTAATTGTGGAAGCAATTTCTTACATTGTAGCCAGCTGGTTCTTAATATGATAGCACACATATAAGCCGCGTTCTAGATTCTGGTTTTGGATTCCATCTAAGAATTATATGTCATTGTTGGGAGTGTTCTGCCAATCGTCCCGATCTCCCATGTTGTTCTATCAGTCGTGGTTCTATTCTTCCTTGCCTACCTTAAAGATGTACCACGTCGTGCAACATATATAATTTTAGGGATTGCCTAATACCAGTCGACTGATTTTGATTTCAGTCTAAGTCAAAATTGACTATCCCAAACAAGATGGTGTAGTCATTTTTTTTAAGTAGTGAGTCCAGTATTTCAACTGTTGCTTCATCAACTTTAATGATTAATAAGAACCAGTGAAATCTGCATGCACACACGTTTGCATGTCTTAATTAAACGGGCATATGTAAGCAAAAACATGTAGCTAGCTAGTAGGCAAAAAAAATTTGTAGTACAAGACAGTGTGACTCACTCGAAGTTGTAAGGAAGTAGTATATCTTCATTGGTATTGAGGCGCTTGAAGAACTCTAGCATGCTTTCCTCTACACTTTTTTCATAATATGCATCTAATTTCCATGTGTATTCATTAATGGTATTTGGGTCAATGAATCCAATACCATAGCGTCCATCTTTTTTCATTTCATACATCTTCATCCTGCATAATACCACAGAAAAGAATATAGTGGGAATAATTACAGGTAATGATTGATCAAAATGATCACTACAGCTACCTTGAGACTTAAATTACAGAAAGAAATCACTTATAGACAATAGCAACTGACGATAGATTTATCGAGTGCGTCTTGATTGTATAACTGAAATAGTTCTGAATACTCAACGGACACAGCTTTCTCATGGAACTAATGATCCTTCTTGACATTCACCATGAGGGACTCTCGATTGAAAATCTTGGTAATGTCAATGTACCATTGATGCAATTCATACATTCTCGTTGGGAGCTTCTTGACCTCGTCTGGCTCGACCAAAGGTTGGCCCTGGACATATTTCCGTTTTATTTCCTCCTCTCTAAGCGGAGGCATGGACTCGATCTCGAGGAGTTGTCCAACAGTGATCTTGAGGATTTCAGCCTGCCTTATATGCTCCTCGGTTATTACCACATCGCCCAGCTCGGGAACGTAAACGGTTTACCCACAATAATATTGGGCGCCTACTCACATGTGTTGTTGGCACAACAAGCGGGGGGATTGATTGCGCCGCCTGTTCTCCCAGCTGGGGAATGGTTTTACTGCATTTTTTGCCAGCTGATTTGCTCGAGCTCGAGCTCGCCTCTTTCTGTAGACGTGCTCGATTTAACTTCCTGAGGTGGCGGAGCTGGCCTCACACAAAGATTTGCGAAGCGGACCTCTAGGTCTTTCCAATAGGACAGGTCCCAAAATATAAATTTCTTCTTCCACATGGGTGCGCGTCCGTCAGCGTCATTCGGAACAGGTTGTCCACCAGGACCCTTTCCAAAGACCACCTTCAAATCCTTGACCATATCATGTATATCAGCACCAGTACGGTGGCGAGGCTTTGTCCGGTGATCCGCCTCGCCTTTGAAATGCTTGCCTTTCTTTCTTACGGGATGCCTGCTCGAAAGAAATCGACGATGTCCCAGGTACACATTCTTCTTACAATTAGCCAAATATATACTGTCGGTATCGTCCAAACAGTGCGTGCATGCGCGGTATCCCTTGTTTGTCTGTCCTGAAAGGTTACTGAGAGTAGGCCAATCATTGATGGTCATGAACAGCAACGCCTTTAGGTCAAATTCTCCCCCCATGTGCTCATCCCACGCACGTACACCTGTTCCATTCCACAGTTGTAAGAGTTCTTCAACTAATGGCCTTAGGTACACATCAATGTCGTTGTCGGGTTGCTTAGGGCCTTGGATGAGCACTGGCATCATAATGAAGTTCCGCTTCATGCACAACCAAGAAGGAAGGTTATACAAATATAGAGTCACAGGCCAGGTGGTATGGTTGCTGCTCTGCTCCCCAAAAGGATTAATGCCATCTGCGCTTAGACCAAACCATACGTTCCTTGCGTCATCTGCAAAATCCTTCCCGTACTTTCTTTCGATTTTTCTTCACTGCGACCCGTCAGCGGGTACTCTCATCTTTACGTCTTTCTTACGGTCTTCTCTGTACCATCGCATCGCCTTGGCATGCTCTTTATTTTGGAACAAACGTTTCAACCGTGGTATTATAGGAGCATACCACATCACTTTGGCAGGAATCTTCTTCCTGGGGCGCTCGCCCTCGACATCACCAGGGTCATCGTGGCTGATCTTATAGCGCAATGCACCGCATACCGGGCAAGCATTCAAATCCTCGTACTCACCGCGGTAGAGGATGCAATCATTAGGGCATGCATGTATCTTCTGCACCTCTAACCCTAGAGGGCAGACAGCCTTCTTTGCTTCGTACGTACTCTCAGGCAATTCGTTGTCCTTTGGAAGCATATTCTTTATCATTACTAGCAACTTTCCAAATCCCTTGTCAGATACACCATTCTCTGCTTTCCATTGCAGCAATTCCAGTGTGGTGCCCAGCTTTTTCTTGTCACCTACGCAATTTGGGTACAACAATTTTTTGTGATCCTCTAACATGCGCTGCAACTTCGGGCCTGTTCGGAAGTTCTCCTGGCTCCCGCGCTAGGCAACTTCTCCTGGGAGCCAGCGCAGCCAGCTTCTCCTTGGAGCCAGCGCTAGCCAGGAGCATTCGGCTGAGCTCTGGCGCTCCAGCTCCTGTTCATGGGCCCAACCCATCACGCGCAAGTGGGGATGGGGGCAGAGCAGTCGCTCGATCGGGAGGGAGGAGTCAGTCGTGCGTACCGGTTCGATCTAGATTCACTTCGGAATGGCAAAGCACCTGTAATTTCTCTCATCTCCTTCTTCTGTTTTTCCGGGAGCTGGGAATCTGCTACTTCACCAAATCGCACTGCATCGCGAGCGTCAACGCGGATCTGGCTTCCAGGAGCAAAAGCGTTCGGGTCATCTCCACACGCAGAGACGTTGAAGCTGGCTGGTGGAGACGTACCGAACGGGCCCTTCTTCTTCTCCAAATTACTTGCGCAGTTTCTCTTTGCATCGGCAATGGCCCGACCTAGATCATCAACGGGCTCATCTGATGCCTCTTCTTCAGCTTCTTCCCGCATTGCCGGCTCAGCTTCTTCCCGCATTAGCGGCTCAGCTTCTTCCCTCATTGTTGTATCATCGTATTCAGGGAACCCATGGCCAGGATAGCTGTCGTCATCCTCTTCTTCTTCATTGTCTACCATCATAACCCCTCTTTCTCCGTGCTTGGTCCAAACATTATAGTGGGGCATGAAACCAGACTCAAACAGGTGGACGTGAATGGTTCTTGACGTAGAGTAATTGTGATCATTCTTACAGCCAGCACATGGACAAGGTATAAAACTATCCACCCGCTTGTTTGCCTCAGCCGCAAGCAGAAAAGTATGCACGCCATTAATGATCTCGAGAGAGCATCAGTCATCGTACATCCATTGCCGGCCCATCTTCAATACACAGCACCGAAAACACCAAATTAATACAATACATAAAGTTCATACAGCACTTAAATGCAACAAACAAATAACTCTCTAGCTAAAGAATTTAAATGCAACAACAAATGCGATCAAGATCGCAACTAAGGTAACAATTGATCCAACAGCATAATGATACCAAGCCTCACTATGAATGGCATATTTTCTAATCTTTCTAATCTTCAAGCGCATTTTCTCCATCTTAATCTTGTGATCATCGATGACATCGGCAACATGCAACTCCAATTCCATCTTCTCCCCCTCAATTCTTCTCAAATTTTCTTTCAAATCCTCGTTTTCTCTTTCAACTAAATTTAACCTCTCGACAATAGGGTCGGTTGGAATTTCTGGTTCAACTACCTCCTACATACAAATATCTATGTCAGCTTGATGGGCATAATTTTTCATAGACACGAAATGCAACAAATAGTTTTAAAAGAGAATATACCACATCTGAATCATAACAAGGACGAGGGCCGACGGGGACGGATATCAAAACCATGGCACTATGTATAACAAACAACATACGGGTAATATAATTATACGAGTAACTATATATTCAAATCACACAAACATCAATTTTTATATAAAATTTCATGAACAAGAGGCTCACCACAAGGTGGTGCCGGCGACGGGACGGTACGGGCGATCGACGGTGGTTAGGACGGAGATTTAGAAGGCACTAAGTAAACCACACCTACATATGCAAACTAAGTGTTATTTTGACCTCAATTTGCATATAAATCAAATACTACCACATATAATTCCTCCCAAATTACTAAAACCCACAATTAATCACAATATAAACCAATGCAAGAGCTAATCTAGCAATGAGAGATGAAAGGACAAAGCTGCTAACCTTTGTGATCATTTGAATGGATGGGGGCCTGCAAATCTTGACAAATTTGAGGCAAATTTTGTGATGAACTCGAGATGAAGAAGGGAAGAATAGAGGAGAGGGAGAGGGGAAAGGGGGAAGAACAGAGTGCTGGTGGACGAAGGGTTTATATAGGACGACCTTTAGTACCGGTTCGTGGCACGAACCGGTACTAAAGGTGCTGGAGGGGCCCCACTCTGACAACATCCTGCCACCACTCTCATCAGTACCGGTTCGTGGCACGAACCGGTGCTAAAGGTTCGCCACGAACCGGTACTAAAGATCTCCTCCCGCCTAGCCGTTGGAACCGGCACTAATGGACACATTAGTGCCGGTTCTGTTACAAACCGGGACTAATGTGTCTCACATTCGACCCTTTTTCTACTAGTGCGTGGCCGGGTGTTCTAAGGTCCACGAGTGAAAAAATCTGCGTACAAAGTCTAAAATGTTGGACTGGCCAAGGGCCCATTTAGCCTTGCCATAGCTCTGCCTGGTGAGCAAGATATCAGTAAAAATCATGGATCTTGACTAGACATATGCTGTGAGTATCTATGACTATATCCATATCTATATTTATTTATTTACTTTTGTATTAAACAAGTGAACATTTTCTTTTTTATGTACACGCACCCCAACAAACGAACATGGACAAATCAACACCACATGAAATTCTACAGCTAAGATGGATCTAATTCACCGTAATGCAGTTTCAGCAAGTCCTGCGTGGCCATGGGATATGGGGTGCTGATTTCTTCGTTGACTTTATTAGGATGTGATGTGATTAGTTTCCTTCCTGTGAGTTAAACCTGAATGGCTTGCGTCATATGATACACCATATATAGTACTTTCATGTTTTTTAGGAGGGTAGTTCTTTCATGTGTTACGAATATGATTACTGTGGTGTTGCTGTATATTTTTTATATGGTTAGTTCTTAATTTTCTTCATTATTCAAAATACTTGTAACCACTAAGATTTCATTATTTTTATTTACCATCAAGCAGCATGTATTACTGTTGTTTGTTGTCCACCTTGATCCTTCGCTGATATTTTACCTAGGCAACTTTGCATGAAATTAGGATCACTTAATAAGACTCTGTCGTCTTTTTCGAATTTTCTTGCTTTATACATGAACCTATCATCAAGATTTTGATCTCTTATATGGTGCATGTGCTGCTGAAGATATGTTGGTGTTGATTTGCAGTAAGAGGAAATGTAGTATTGTTCTCATCAATTTCTTTCATACCATACGTAATGCGTTACAACATCAGTTTCATTGGGTTGGAAAAGGTGTTAAGCATGTAACCATTCTTACTTGATGCTTCACTGGGATCAATTTCGAGTTCGTCCAGGTTCTGAATAATTCTTCTGTTTTCGGGCAGGTTACCAATCTTCATCGACGAGGATGGGGTTGTGGTGGCGGAGACGGTGTTGCTGGATGACGCTGAGAGTATAGTGGGTGGGTGTAAGTACATCCCTCTGTGCTTTTTTTTTTTTTTTGAGGGAAGGCCATCATGGCTACATCCCTCTGTGCTAGCACGCAACGGGTATGTGAACAGGGAAAGCCAGGCAGAGAATGGAGTGTTCGCGTCGGCCGAGCAGGAAGGGGGGTAGGTAGCTTGCCGTGGTTAAAGAACATGATGACCATGCAGATACAGGTTCAGTGATGTCGACATGGAAGATGGACCCACATTTGCCTGGGTGGACGAAGAGGTAAATGGTTCGATTCTGTGCATATGCTTATCGTCAGTGAGGAGAGGGTGATTAGATAAATGTGCGAATCAAACATAGAGATGGACTTGGCGTGAAGAGAGGTTCTGACATTCACCATATTTACTCTAGCATCAAGCGACTTATCTCAGTAGTTGCAAGTCTAGCATACCATTTTGACTGAACCTACTGCTGTAGTGTGCCAACTGCCAACATGCGCTGCAATTCTAGCATACCATTTTGACTGAACGTACCCCTGTAGTGTGCCAACTGCCAAATTGCGTTGAGGTCTTAGAACTCTTTGATTGATTTAAAATACCTATGATCCAGGAAGAATCTCCAACATACTATATGATACACTTTATCAGCAAGGCATGTTTTCTTATGGAGCTGAACATTTGTTTATAAGAGACAGCAGTCACCATAGGATTAGTCAGGCGCGTGAAATTCTACAACCCATCAGCCTTCGCAACTTGAAAGCACAAAAACATAAGTTAACGGAACTGAAACATCAAGACGCTGAGGATTTATTCGTGGTGACACTTGTTTCTTTTGAAATTTTTACCAAAATGAACACATCAACATAGCATATAACCAAAATGACCTAAACTTCAGTACGCTTGATTTCAGCTATACTTGGAGTAACATTGAGAAACCTACTGCAAGAGGATAAATTTCCATGATGCTAAAATACAATATATATCTGTCATTCTTGGACCTAACATAATATAAAAATAGATCAGCAGCTGAGTTATATCATTGATGAGAGTGCTGCAAAATTCAAGGCTGCAAAATTATACAAATAAGAGCAGAAAAGACCAAGACAAATACAATTGTGTAGTTCCATTGTGTGAGAAGCAGTCAGACTTTGTAACATAGTTTTCTATTATGGAATCTTTGTAAGACCTACAGAAATAGAAGTGCAGAAATCTCATTTACTGGCTTAAACTCTGAACTGCATCGTGTCAACCCACTCATCGAAAAGCTAAATCTGCTCAAGAACGAATCTATGAGCAACACCACCGAGCATATTTGAAAAATTAAAGGAAATTATCAATTCACGCATGCTTCTACTGTTTTTATCTGAATCAATATATGTGTCTCTTTACTGTAACACTGATTTAAGGTACATGTAGGCTAGCCTATGATTGCAAGAACAAGTTTATGCTTATACCTCTAAGATTTCCAATGATGATATTTTTTAACATCATGATGCTCCCTCGATCATGGAATCCTCACACGAAGATGCCACCTCCGGTCAATAGCATTCAGTTCAAGTGCCAATGAATATGCCACCTGAGACATTTGTACCAAAAGGAAATGATGTTCATCTTAGTAGACCACATATGAAAAAAAATCCCACGCAAGAAACTGACAATCGGCTACACCAAAACATGACGTGTACCAAATGCACCTAAGCTGCGCACCAGATCGTAGCCAACCAGCAAAACAAAAAATTCACACCGATAGCCATAAGAAAAGGAGAAGAATCCAGAAACGCCAAAATGCGATGGACGAACGGGTCAAACTACCTGCAAGAATCAGGCCAATAACCATGAGTAAAAGCAACAACTCGTAGCCAATCGAAATATAAATCTCTTATCAACATGTTCTCTAGTACATCCGGGGAAGTTTCTTTTAAGACCTGCTAAGGTTCTTGTTACCCGTTTGATGCTCAAGGTAGGGAATCGATGAGCATAGAGATGATTTCAGCATGATCAAGCCAATCAATGTGAGTAACTCTGAAAATAAACTCACGTAACTTACCATATATTCAGTATGATATATAGCTCTGTATATCGACCTGCTACTTTTGGTTCAATCCAAGCAATATGGCGGTGGTGATGGATTGTGCAAGCCGCAGGGTTTTGGACTTCGGTTACCGATCGAAATTTCGAGATTTATCATGGTTACCGCATGTTTCGGTCCCCCTCGGTAAATGGGCATTTGGAGCAAAGAAAATCGAATGTTCCAAATTTTTTGAATTCAAACGCTCAATTTATAGTAAAGTATGGCAGCACTTGACAGCACGCGTGTAGACAACATTCCACTAGCTAGTAGCTCTTTTATGATATATATATATATAAGTTCAAGTGCTATACATATCTATTTTGAAAGAATTTGAATTCAAAATTTAATTATAAATTTCGTTCGAAATTTGCTTGAAATTTCGTGGTAACCATGATAACCACGTTTACCGGTCCCCTGGGTAAAAATGCACCATTCAGTAAACAAAACTTTGGCGAGCCGTCTGTAACTTACGTACGGAACATCGACCCGGGACTCTGTGCCAGGCACCGGCCCAATCTATCACCACCACAGGGAGAAAGGTAGGAGAGAGGGCACTGACGAACCGGAGGTCGAGCCAGAAGACGCCGCCGCTCCGATCTGGGACAACCTATGAAAACTCCTGTATAGAAGCGCCAACAAACAAACCATAGCCAAGCGTTCCACCCTCGCTGGATCTCCGCCGTCAACGGAGCACATGCCGGAAGGACGAGAAGAGGTACGAAGGATCCTCTTATTCCATCGCACGGCGGAGCCATCCTTGCTTGGTCACCACCGGTAGGGACCTAAGCCAATATCATAGAAACCTAGTCCTACCCTCCGCATAGAGATCCGCGCTACCCCCAGCCTCGCGGCGCCGGAACAGCCGCCGGAAGCGGAGCTGAGCACGGGAATCACCGTCGGAGAAAACTACCTCTGGCTTCTATTTTTTTTTCGCCTGTCTATACTGTAGAATCAATCTCGACATGGCTGAAAGGACCGGGGGTTAGGATCTCTGCAATAGCACACGATGCAGTACGGTCGCTGCCATGTGGAGCCGACCCCACTTGTCATTTGCACTACAGCACGGTGTCGTACTGCAGAAGATCTCAAGCTATGGACCGGATAAGGGGTGTCGGGACCCCCGGGTGCCATCGCACCCTGTTATCACAACCGCCCGTCCAAACAACAGAGCAGAGATCTGGGCCAGTTCTTATACCACTAACTTGTTTAGCAGTTGTAGGAGTTCAGTAAGCGCGGTAGCATGCAAAGATATGAAACAAATCTGGGCCTAGTCTCAAAATGTTCATCGCAAGAGAGAACCCATCTCACCTTTAACCGGCCACTCTACATCGGGCTTGACATGTCAGCCTGCTCACAAAAAAGGAATATAGTAGGGAGAGAGCCCCCCCCCCCCCCCCGCGTCGGCGAGGTCTGCCGGGCCCTGCCCGCGCAACGCCGGCGGTGGTGGGCCGTTCTTTCCCCCTGCGCGCTAGGGGAGGCGCGGGGACGACCTCCTGAGGGCGGCAGTGCATCTCGGCCAGCAGCGGTGCGGCTCGGTGGCGGGCCTCAGGGTTCTCGGTGCAGCGGCGCGGCCGTTGGTCGCGAGACAGCGTGGCAGTGCTGGTGGTCGGCGACGCCCGGGCGGCCCAGATCTGGGCCCTTTCGGGCTCCATCTGGGCTTGGGCGAGCCGGCGGGCCGGTGCGCGGCGACGCTGCTTCCTGGTTGGTGGCGAGGAGGCGATGGTCTGCGGGCGGTGGCGGCTTCGTCGGCCGGCGAGCTGTAGCGTGACGGCAAGGGCTGTCTGGATCCTTTTGGGTCCGGCCGGGCCTCGGCACCTGGCAAGCCCCTTGTCCGTGCGTCCGGTCGGCTCCGCGGCGGCGGCGGTGGTTGTCCCCTCACGTCGGCGATGTTGCGGATGCCCCCGAGGCCTCTAGCTCTTCTCCCGCCCTCCAGGTCTCGTGTCGATGACCTTAGGGAGACGGCGAAGTTGATTCGGTGATCGTGGTGGCACATGTTGGTGGGCGGCATGATGGGCGGCGCACTATGATTCGTCTAGGGTGGTAGTGGGGGTTTGGGTTGGGTGAAATCTCTGGCGGCTCGTTCGGCCCCGACGCGGCGACGCATGTGGGTGCCGCCGGACCTTCCTGGAGGGTGTTGGGTACACCCTTCCCCCACTGCCCCCCGCGTACCGAGGGAAACCCTAGGACTAGTCTGGGCAATAGCGGCGTCGTCGTCGTCTCCTTTTTGAAGGTGTTGCTTGGTACGCGGCGCTTCGGAGTGCTGGGAGCGTGGTGGTACTTCTCTGGAGGGTGCAGCGGTTGCCGGTCGTCTTTGTTCGTTGATCTGCCGTTGTTGGCCTTAGTTTCTCTTTCTTTTTCTCTGTTTTTTTGTGCTTGTTTGTGCTGCGGCCTCAGCACCTATCGTTGGATGTATCGATGATTGCTTTGTAATACAAAGCGGGGGGAAATCCTTTTTCGTGATGAAACAAATAGGAGTAGGATCTTCTTGCAACAGCGAAGTATTTTACCGAGCAGTGATTGTGCAATCATGCAGTAAAAATAATAGATAAATCAAATTTGAAGGAACATCAAAGTATGCGTCGCCGTCAGCCCGCCTCGTCTTCGGTTCCCTTAGGGCCATGGGGCGCGGCAGATCCTGGCCCATGTTGGTGGAGTGCTCCGTTTTAGACGTTTCTTTGAGTTTTTTAGGGTTTGTGTCCTTCTCAGAAAGGCGAGACAGAGGCAGCTCTCTAAAGATGGAATAAGGATCTTCCCGCCTAGCCCCCATCCCAGTGGTGCATCTAGTATTGTCGGTGGGTGTGTGGAGGTGTGCTAGAAAGTGTGCATCTGGGTATTTCAAGAAAAATTAAAGAATTTTGCAGTAAGCCCCTTCCACCCCTCATTTAAGCTACTAGCTTCTATGGTGTTGCTTCGATTCAAGTGTACAGGTAATGGAAACCAAAGCAAAAAAAAAGCATTCTAAACACGAGAAAGTACTTGGCGCCAGAGAGTTTAGCTCCATTTTCACTGTTCTAGCCAGTTAAACTAGTAAAACTAGTACTTGGCGTCAGAGAAATTTGAAGAGGCGTCATGTTTAAGAATTGGAACCCAAGCATCTAACCCAGCTATAAAAGGCAGCTCACATGAAGCAAACAGTATACCACACACACACTATCCATGGCCCTGGACCTGAACATAGCACCACCAGCTGAGGAAGAACATGAAGTTGCCTTGCTTGAGCAACTTGTACAAGAAGAAGATGAAGCTGCCTTCTATGATGAAATTTGGAGGAGAGAACGACTGCATTCGATCGTTGGGGGAGAGAGCGAGTGGGTTGGGTCGTGGATGTCTGCGGTTACCTCGAGGCATAGACCGAGGGGGTGAATGTAATTTGGAGCCAGACGTACACTTATTTTCAGCCAGAGGCACACTTTCTAGCGGATGGAGGGTCT
Source organism: Triticum urartu (assembly GCF_003073215.2). NCBI lineage: Eukaryota > Viridiplantae > Streptophyta > Magnoliopsida > Poales > Poaceae > Triticum > Triticum urartu. The sequence goes on from NC_053028.1 coordinate 690,372,759, forward strand.
AAAAGAAAGAAGAAAAAGAGAAAAGGAAGATGGGCCGGTCCAGATATATAGCCATGACGCTATTCCTCCTGACACGTCCAAAGTTCTCGGGCCTAGTGCAGCCGGAAATAGGCCCAAGCCGTGGTTCTACAAGTCGAACGACGTGCTTGACACGTACACCAGTTCGGGTAGATATAAATAAATCAGGCACGCATCTTCCATCTGTTTATTCTGGCGGCGGCGGCGACTGTAACATCAACAAGAAGATGGACGACGACTGCTGCGATTCGTACGATCATGTCGACGACTGCTGCGACTCGTACGATCATGTAGACGACCACTGCGACCCGCATGACCATTGCCACCACCACCACCACTGCCCGGCGGATAGCGGCGACGACGCAGGCGGCAGATGGTGGCCGGACCAGCAATATAACGATCTGGAGTCGGTGAGACAGCCGATCTGGCCGTCCACATCATCGGCAAGGGAGAGCAAGAGGCGGCCACCGGCGTCAACAGCGGCGGCGCTCATCAAGCCCGAGGCCGAGACCGACGACCAGAGTTGTAAGGTTCGCACACAGTCACGCACGTGATATGCTCCTATGTTCTAGGCCAGGCTAGTTACTAGTGCAAAATTATGGTGGTGCTCACGTAGTACGTACGCACGAATTTCATGAAGAATTTGTAGGTTAATCTGCTTTTTCTTGGAGTGCAGAGCAATACGGAAGCTGCAGTGTGCTGCGTCGTGGTGGTGGTGCTGATCATCCTCGTGCTCATCTTTTCGTGATCGATCGAGATCATCCAGCCGCAGGGGCAGTGCTGCATGCATGTAATAATTTGCTAGGCATCAATCGGTATATTATATGTACGGCAGCAGATCGCTGGATGCATGCGGGATCCAGCTTGAATTTTCTTTTGACCTTCAGTTAAATTTGCCCGGACTGTTGAATCAAATTCTAACTCCGTCCTTCGTCTTCCTTCTCCGCTCCCGAGCCCACTTCTCCACCCGTGCTTCTCTTCCTGCGCTGATGCCATTGCCACGTACCTCATCCCGAAATCCTAGCGAGTGCTCATCCGCCACGGCGTCCCCTTCTCGAGCTCCAGCACCATCGAGTTTGTGTGGCGTCCCTTGTCAGGGCTACGCGTGAATTACACTAGTGCACCCAAAAATTTGAATAAACTTGTAGGTACTCATCCCCATGATCCAGCTATATATCTCGCGATGCATGCATGATAGTAAAGCCAAAGGAAAAGTAGGGTTGCACACAGGCCTCACAAATTTCACGAGGTTGGCAATCGGTAGCCATTGTTTAGCATTGAACAAACCATGCCTTCCCTTTTTGTGTGGGGTAAGCAATGTTGTTACAATTGTTGGAAACGGCGTATTTTTCAGAAATGATATCAATTACATCCAACTTCTGTAACGATACAATAGCAAAATATTAAGGTTGCACACAACCGGCAAGACAAAAAGAAGAAGAATGAAAACTAAGATAGGGGACACGGCTTTTCTATTGACATTGGATAGGAAATAACGCCATCCATCACCCGTTTTTAAACATAGTACAATCGAAGTCTCACACATACATAAGCATACACTCATCCATATGAACACAAGCACACATACAAGTCTAGGACTTGAACTCTGACGGACTGAGGGCGTGTTCGGCAACGATCCAGCTCCCAGCTTCCTCTACTCCACGCATGAAGCTGAGCCGAACGCATTAGCTCCATGGAGTAGAAATCAAGAAGCTGGCGAGCGTCCCAAGTGCAAAAACTGAGGAGTTGGAGAAGCTGGCCTTTTCCGGATCTCAGAAAACGATGAAGTTGGAGTTGACTGAAATTACAAGGCAGTGCCACCGCCAAGTGACTGGATCGAACCGGTACGAGAGAAATCGTCACGAGCGAACATAACATACACTAGCCAACCTGCCACTTGGGCTGAAAATAACGTTCACACTCACCAAATCCGACTGGGCCTATAGCCCACGCCTCTTTCACAGCCACTTGGGCCCTCAGCCCACTCCAAAACTGCGACCAAATTGGCCGAATACATGGGCTATCGACTGGGAGTTGGTACTTCAAGAAGCTGACGCTGCCGAACGATTTCCAGGTCGCTACCTGTAGCGAGAAGCGACGCGAGAAGCCGGATTTGGGAAGTTTTGCAGAAGCTGGAGCATTGCCGAACACGTCCTAAGGATACCACTATCCTTCTAACCATCCAAATCCAACTACAGATTGGTTTGCGCCATCCATCGCCCTTGACAAGCACACAAACTTTTTTTTTCATTGACAACCAGCTGCATGCTACATGCATGCAGATGCAGTCTCCCTCTGCTATGTTGGAGTTGCTGCAGTACTGGTCCAAGGAGGTTTAGACTTCACGACAATATCCTACTTAGTTAGGTGCTAGTCGAGGTCAATACAAAGCAACCACGCACATTATGTGCATGTGTCAATCAACCTGATACGTGTGCGTGCATGTGCTAGTGTTTTCTGTCCTGAATCGACCTCCAGAAGGGATCTTCGGCTGTTGTGTGTACGTGTATGTGTGGATTGAGCCGGCTGGGGGCAAAGACCAAGACAGTCAGCATTGCTTCGTCGCTCGTTGCCGTTGCGTGTCACCATCGCCGGAAAGAACACGATGTAGAGACTCGGCCAACATATTAGTCTTGTCTGGTTGGTACAGTCCCGCCTTCCACCGTAGCTTCGCGAAGCGCCGTTGCCCCGCCCGCCGCAGCGCCTTCCAACTCTGCTGCCCCCCCCCCCCCCCCCCCCCCCCCCCCCCCCCCCCCCCCCCCCCTCCCCCCTCCTGCCGCCCCGACGCCCGGAGCCGCTGCTGTTGGCGCTTCCGGTGCCGCCGCTCGTCCCTTTCGCAACGCCGCTCCCATTCGCGCCACCGGTTGTATGGAGAACCCGGTTCCTGATGTGGGCATGAGGCCGCGCATGGTCTCGGCGACCGTGCCATGGTCGCCGGCCCTGGCGAGCGCCGAGGCTGACTTCGAGACCCACGCCGTGGTGGCAACTGTGCTGGGCAACCGCCCACACTTCACGGTGCAGGACGTCTCCGTGGCGGCATCCATGCAGTTTGGGGTGTCGCGCGTGAGGATGCATGTCCGTTTTCTCTCCCGGAGACTTCCTCATCCGCTTCACCGACCGGAGTTTGCACGACGTCGCTCTCGTGCAACCCTCCACTCTGCGCATTGGAGGGGCAGTGCTCAGGCTCTCGGCGTGGTCTCGCCGCGTCGGAGCTACTCTGGTGCGCCTTCCATACAAGGCCAGAGTATGCTTGGAGGGTACCCCGAGGCAGGCCTGGTCCATTGAAGGCGTCAGGCAGCTGTTCCCGCCGCCGGCCATCATCGACCACATTGAAGACGGCGTGTTCAGTGACGAGGAATCTGCATGTTGCTGTGTCTGGGTATGGGTCCAAGACCCCTCCAAGATCGCTACCAGGGGCAATCTCACCGTCGAGGAGCCGCCAAGCCCGGAATCCCCGGGGTTCCACCGGCGCTTCCTCGGTGAGGCACGAGACGAAGCAGTGAACTACAGCTCCAAGCCTGTCGATGTTCTTGCACATCCGGTTCTGCTGCACCTTGACCAGATCCATGACTGCACCGTGGAGCCGAGATCCGGAGATGAGAGCATGGACAGTTTCAATAGCGACATCAGCGGGCTCCCCTCTGAGGTCTCGCCGGAGAGGGAGGATTGCATCAAATGGGGCTATCGATGGTTCCTCCACTACGAAGATGGCACCTTCCCGCCACCCCAGCGCCGGGGATCGGTGCACTCTCGGCTCAGCTTCGGCGGCGGCGGGGATGCGGTGGACGCGGGTCCGGTGGCCGGCGAGACCCTGGCCAAGGGGGCGCACCACCACACCGGAGGAGATATGCTGATGTCGGTGGCGGTGACAGCTCGGCCAGTGGTGGTCCTCAAGCGGGCGGACGCGGTGGCCTAGGCCATCGACATGAGAGCCGTCAGGTTTCCGTCCATGCTGAAGACGGAGCAACAAACATGAAGAAGGGAGGCTGCTTCACGGGTGAAGTGCTTGGACCGCAGACCGAGGCCATGGAGGGCACCCATGTGCATGTCCAAGACGGCGTGCCTGACGATGGTGTATTTCTGGCTCCTGGGTCTCCTCGGTCGGACGCTGCTTCAGAGCCAGTTCCCTCTTCCATGTCTCCCGCCCTCTGCCCAAACCTGCCGGACGTCCAGGAGCGCGGGGCTGGGGGAAGCATGGATAAGCTGGTACCCACACCAGCAGGACCAAGAGCAACGCCCACGTCTTCACCAGCAGAAGAAATGCCAGATCGTCTGTGCACGGGCGGTCCTCTGATGCCCTTGAAAGACCTGGATGCTGAGATGGGGCCTGGGCTTGAAGCCATCTTGGGACTCGGGACTGGAGATGGGCCTGGAAAAGTCCTCGGCCCTGAAGACCTAAGCGCTCCAGCCCTGAATGGAGTTAAGCCTACCATCGAGGGCCCACCAGGGTCTGCTGCTCAGCCCATCCTGTCGGTGCCAAGGGTGGATAAGGTCGAGCTCTTCCTTAGCAAATGTTCATCCATGACAACAGCCCCTCTGATCCCTGTTCCTCCCGTGGCGCCGACGGCCAAGGCAACAACCCCGGCCAGCCGCCCTCCTGCGGGGGGGGGGGGGGGCTTCTGAAAAAGGAGGGAACTCCGCCTGAGCTGACAACTGCCATGCCTGAGGGGATCGAGCGAATCACGAATATCTGCCAGAAGCCGTTTCCCTCGGCGTTTATGGCTGCCATATCCTCCCTCGTGGTTGCCTCCAGCCCTGATAAGAAAGGAAAGACTCCTGCTATGGTGCCAGGACTCGCTGCGTCCTAGGCCGGCTGCTCCTATCGATGTTGGTAGTTCTTTGGTTTCCATATGTTAGTTCTTCTGATGTTTCTTAGAGGTCTGTGTGTGGTGTTGATGTATCCCCAAATTGCTGTTGGAGTGCTTAGTGTTGTTATTTGTCTATTGGGAAGTCCGGATCAATTGGCTCTGCCCTGCAACCCACTGCCTAGATGTCAATCCACGCTACTATTCCATCCTGTTGTGACCCTGGTTTCCTTATGGATTACAAAATTTTAAATAACAACACTAATGTTTGGGGCTTAAACAGCCCGGCCAAGAGAAGAGCAACTCTAATGTTTGTGGCTGAGGTTGGATGCAACATAATCTGCCTCCAAGAGGTGAAATTAGCTATGATTACTCCTGCTATTATTGTTGAAATCTTGGGCACCCAGTTCAGAGAGAACTTCATTTACAAGCCTGCCGTGGGCATTCGGGGCGGAATTCTCATCGCTTCCTCCTCTGATTTTGAGATCAGCCATGAACCACTGGCAGATGGACCAAATTCAATTTCAGGGACTGTTAGAGATCGAACTAACAATGATTCCTGGACAATCTCTGCTGTCTATGGACCGCAAACAGACTCGGATAAGATTTTATTCATTGAGGAGCTCAAAAACATCAAGCAGTTTGCTCTAGCCTGCTGGATGGTGACTGTGGATTTCAATCTGATAAAGAAGGCTGACGAGAAGAACAATGGTAATATCAATCTGCAAATGATGGGCCGCTTCAGGGCCGCTTTTGGACCAGCTTGAGCTGCTGGAGTTTCCTATGCTTGGGAGAAAATTCACCTGGTCTAATGAGAGGGAAAATGTGACTTTGACAAAGATCGATAGAGTGCTAGTTACTGAAGCCTGGGAGCTGAGATTTCCAAACTATCAGCTCACTCCTGCCTCATCGTCCATCTCCGACCACTGCCCGCTGTTACTCAAGCCAATGGAGCTGCAACACTTCAAAGGATTCCGTTTTGAGTCCTTTTGGCTTGCAAAACCCGACTTCCTTGAGGTGGTAGCTAAAGCTTGGGAAAAACCAGTTCAATCCTTGGATGCTTGCAGGAGGCTTCACACCAAGTTGTCCAGAACTGCCAAGGCACTGAAGAAATGGAACAGAAAGGCATCCGAAAGATCCAGACTGCTGTACAACGTTGCCACTGAGCTGATCTTCCATCTTGACCTTGCCCAAGAGGAAAGAATGCTAACTGAAGAAGAGAGGCTCTTAAGAGACCTACTGAAAAAGAAGTTGTTGGGTTTTGCAGCTATTGAGAGAATTAAAATTCGGCAACGGTCCAGGTTAACTTGGATTACGGTTGGGGGTGCAAACTCAAAGCTTTTCCAGCTCAGGGCGAATGGGCGCAGATGCAAAAACCACATCCCCTCCTTGCAAGGGACTGAAGGCATTGTCTTTGAAAAGCTGCAAAAGGCTCGAATCCTATGGGAGCATTTCAACAATCTGATGGGAACTGCTAGGCAGCGTAACTTCAGCTTAAATTGGGAATATCTGCAGCTTCCTTCCTTCAACCTTGAGCACCTGGATGCCATATTCATCATGGAGGAGTTAAAAAAGGCGGTTCTAGAAATGCATGATGAGAAGTCCCCTGGCCCGGATGGTTTTATTGGGGGGGTTTTTCAAGAAGTATTGGGAGCTCATTAAAGGAGATTTGCTGGAGGCCATCAATCAATTTTTTCATCTTAGAGGGAAAACATGGAATCTTTTGAATAATGCTTTCATTGTGCTGCTGCCAAAGAAAGGAAATGCTGATCATGCTGCTGATTTTAGGCCAATTAGTCTCATGCATAGTGTGGCAAAGATTCTATGCAAAATCTTGGCAAACAGATTAGCCCCGTAATTACAACATATGATCTCTCCAAGTCAAAGTGCCTTCCTTAAGGGCCGTAGCATTCAAGATAATTTTTTGTATGTCCAGAATGTCATAAGACGGGCATTCACAAAAAATTCACCGCTCATCTTCCTCAAATTGGATATCTCTAAGGCCTTTGATTCTGTGCATTGGAGCTACATGTTGGAGGTTCTGAAGGGTTTTGGTTTCAAACAAAGATGGACAGAGATGATTGCTTTGCTGCTCTCGACTTCCTCTTCACGGGTCCTCCTCAACGGCTGTCCAGGTGAGCCGTTCCTACACCGGAGGGGGTTGCGCCAGGGAGACCCGTTGTCGCCGAGGTTATTCCTTCTTGCAATGGAACCACTGCAAAAAATGATCACCATGGCAGCGGCTGATGGTCTGCTCACTCCTTTAAGCCATCAGGCCGCCAGTTTGAGATCCAGCCTGTACGCGGATGACGCGGCACTTTTTGTGAACCCCATCAGAGAAGAAATTGCAGCTACTCATAGAATTCTGCTTAGATTTGGAGAGATCTCTGGCTTGATGATCAACCTAGGGAAGTGCACGACATTCAAGATCCGGTGCAACGATGAAGAGCATGGAGAGGTTTTACAGGACTTTGGAGGAAAGGAGGGTTTTTTCCCTTGCCAATACCTAGGTTTACCACTGAACAGGAGGAAGCCGACGCGTGCTGAATTGCAACCAATGATAGACAAGGCTGCTGGAAGAGTGAAGCTATGGAAAGGAAGACTTCTGAATAGAACTGGGCGGCTAACTCTAATCAACTCAGTCCTCACGACAATGGCAACATTCTTCCTCTCGTGTTTCGCAATGGATAAATGGGCTATCAAGAAGCTTGATAAGTGCAGGAGGAACTTTCTTTGGGCTGGGGATGAGGAGGCAAGGGGAAGCAAATGCCTTGTAAACTGGAAACAATGCTGTACCCCCAAAAGTCTCGGAGGCCTCGGGATCAAAGAGTTAACTTGTTATAGCCGAGCCTTGAGACTCAGATGGTGCTGGTTTGAATGGGACAACATTGACAGACCTTGGAAAAGGCACCCAAATCCCTTGTGACACAGTTGACAGAAGTCTATTCGCGGCCTGCACCAAGATCTCCTTGGGAAATGGGAAAAAGATCAACTTTTGGAAGGAAAGGTGGATGCATGGAGTTGCACCTATTGCACTGGCACCCGAAGCTGCAAAAATGGCATGGAAAAAGAATCTCAAGGTCGCTGATGCTCTGACAAACAACCTTTGGATGAAGGGGTTACATAGGATGAACAACGAAGAGCAAGTGCAGCAATTTGTTTCCTTATGGGCGAAGATCCAGGAAGTGCAGTTGTCTCATGACGATGATGGCGTCACGTGGACCCTTAACTCCAAAGGAATTTACACGGCTAAAGATGCCTATGAAGCCCAATTCTTGGGACGAATTAGGCAGCCACTCTTAGAGAAAGTATGGAAAGTGAAGGCTGAAAACAAGATTAAATTCTACCTTTGGTTACTGCTCCAGAACCGTAACTGGACCGCGGACAGGTTATCCACCAGGGGCTGGCCTTGCAACCCGACCTGCCCTTTCTGCGACCAGGCCCCAGAGACAGCAATTCACATCCTTCTGGGATGCCCCTACTCTAAAGAAGTCTGGAACAAGTCTGCCCCCATCCACCCCCAGATGACGGACGTGGCCCTCTCCTCCAATTCCGTCAAATGTTGGTGGCGCAAGCTGCACCTGATCGCTCCAAAAGAAATTGGTAAGGAGCAGATTGCTTTTGCTGCATATGTGGCTTGGCATCTCTGGAATGAAAGAAACAGGAGGGTGTTCCAAAGCAAAATGCTACTGCCGCATCAAGTTTTCATGCTGGTGACCGAGGATATCAGTCTCTGCAAAGAGGCATTCAGAGAGTAGTCCGTAGTTGTGGCCACTGCTCAGCCTCCCGATGTTCAGTGGCCTAGGCTCTCCTCCTCCTTCGCTCTACGCTCCTTTGTAATCTCTAAAATGTACAATTTTTTCCCTCTCCTATAATGCAATGACAGAGCTCCTGTCGGTTCGGGTCAAAAAAGTTATACTAGTAGTAGCACACTGACTCAAAACATGAGTGTGCTTCACGCTGCTCGAAAATCGTTTTTTTATGGGAACACTGTTGCCTTTTTATTAATACTAAGAGCATTACTAGTAGTACCCCTAAACCCTCAAACCCTCATAAATAACCGCTTTTTTGCGGATTGCAACAAAAAAACGCAAAGACTAGAACCCCTAAACCCTCAAACCCTCAAAAAAAAGTAAGGGTCCAACCCTCAAACCCAATTTCGAACCGTAGAAGTGAGGGCTGGAGGGGGGCACTCGACCCCAGCCCGCACTCCCTTCCCCCGTCGCGCGGGAGGGAAGTTTCCCTTCCCAACCTCCCGCCTCCCGGCCTCCCGCGCCGCCGGCCGTCGCCCGCCGCCAATCCGGCCGGCCCCCCGCCTCCCCTCGACGCCGCCGCCGTCCCGCCCCTGCGCCACGCTCCCCGCCGCCGGATCCATCCTTCCCCGCCCCCCGCCCCCCCTCCCAGAGGCCAGAGGCAGGCCGGCCTCCTCGAGCCGCCGCGCCAGACGCCCCCGCCTCCCCTTGACGCCGGCCGTCGTCCGCCCCCAACCCGCAGGTATGCTTCCTGTTCTTCCTTTTTGTTTTATTTTTTTCCTTTTTGATTCATTGTTGGCACTCACAATTTATTGTTTGTTGTATTGTGTAGATGGAGGTGAACAAAAACGACATGGACTCGTTGTCCGATTCATCGGGTTGGTCGTCATCCGACGACTCGGACATCAACGAGTTGTTGCAAGACGACGACGTCGAGATGAACATCATAAAATGTTGTGTGATTCTACACAACATGATCCTAGAGGATGAAAGAGGGTTAAACCTCCCTTGTTTCTATGACAATGTTGGTACCTGTGTGCAACCGGAAAGAAATCCTTCTCGCATAGACGCTTTTCTTCAAGCACATCGTGAGATTGAGGATGCAACCACTCATGGTCGGCTCCGGGATGATCTAATAGAGCACCACTGGCAGTTGGATGGCGGCGCATTGGCCCATGATGTATCTTTGTTTTACTTTTCTATATCCTATTTGATTCGAACAATTAGTGTAATTTGCTCAAACATTGTTGTAATAATTTGAATGATTATTGTTTTATTCGGTGTTGTAATAATAACTAGAATGATTATTGTTTTATGTAAAATGTGATGGAATTTGTGATATGTCATATGATGAAATGTGTGATATATGAAATGACAGTCTTAAAGGTTGGGGTTGACGCAAAGACTAGAACCCTCAAATCCAACCCTTAAAGCAGTTTAAGGGTTGGGTTTGAGGGTTCTAGTCTTTGCCCCTGTTTTTCAACCCTTAAAAGTGTCAAAAAGTGGCACTTCTCAACCTTTAAAACTGCTACAAGGGTTTGAGGGTTTAGGGGTTCTACTAGTAATGCTCTAAGCGGCCTCGGCCGCAATAATGTCACGAATAAAAAATAGAAGAATCGAAGACCAAGTAGACGACGTATATGTGGAAGCAGCATAGTATCCACCACGTAGACCCACGTCAACAAAATGATTCTAGCAGAGTATACTCCCTCCTCTCTCCTCCCGTAGCAGTTCTGGTTTTGTCTTTGGTTTTCATAGAGCAGTGGCCCCTCCTTTTCTTCCCAAGTTCTCCACCAAATTTAAAAGATTCCTTAAAGAACAAGTAAAATGAAATTAAAATGAAACAAAATTAAAATAATAAATTTTTCTAAGGAAGAACATAAAAAAATTAGTGACATTGGTATTACCCTTTCATAAGAAAGAACATAAAAAAATAAAACACATAATGACAGAATTTGCACCTTTTCATAATATGCAACAATAAGCGCATGGGAGTTTTTTTAAAGGAGACAAAAGACTTGCCTCATTTATTAATTAAGAGGAAAAAAGAGTTTAATGTTTGTGTTACAACACCCAGCGTATTAAAGGCCTACTCCCACGGCATGATGAAGCCCAAGCTGCACGGGGGAGCGTATGGGAGTGGACTTTCTTAGAAAGAAGTTTTCTAAGAAGGAATGAATTAGTGTCATTGATATTACCTTTAATGAAGAAGGGAAATGAAATAAAAAAAACTAAAACATAATCAAAATAATGAAGTTTTGCAAGGATTAATGAATTACTAGGATTGGTATTGCCCTTTAAAGGAGAACAAAAATAATGAAGTTTTGTAAGGATTAATGAATCAGTGACATTGGTATTACTCTTAATGAAGAAAGAAAATGAAATAAAAACTAAAATAATATCAAAAAATGAATTTTTCTAAGGAAGAATGAATTAGTGTCTTTATCATTACTCTTTATGAAAGAAATAAAAAATAAACATAACAAAATTTTATAATGAACAATTAATTAGTGGAATTGGTATTACCCTTTAAGAAGAAAGAAATTGAAATAAAAACTTGAAAAAAACTTGCACACAACTTTGCACTTTTTCAATATGCAGAGAATAATCATATAATAGTGCAACTTCACAATCTAGTGTAATTAACACACACACACACACACACACACACACACACACACACACACACACATATTGTATAATAATTGTGTGTATACATCTCCTCCCATCCAAACGCAAAACAAATCCATGTAGAAATACATATTTTTTTAAATAGAAAAGCAAAAAAACCATATAAACAAAAAATGCAATGTGTACCGAGCGTCAAGCCCAAAAGAAAAACCGTTTTATCCTAAACAGGGACAAGTCAAAATTTCAATCTGAGAAGAAAATCAACTTACCCCAAACAGGGGCAAGTAAAAAATTCAGCCTAAGAAAAAAAAAATCGACAAGTCAAAATCCAACTTAAGCAAGACAAGAAAAAGAATAGCACAAATCTTGACAAAAGAACCAATGGCCAGATAATTGAGTTTTACCTAAATTTAAAGTTCGGTCAAAATACATGTATGTAAAGTGCTACGAAATAAGTTCTCCGCAAGCAGCGCCTCCAGGAATGAAACGACATACAAGGGCCATGGTCGTCATATCCAACAGCCGATGGTCAGCTCTTGGGTTTTCACTCTAAAGAGCACGTCTTAGCAGACTCCGAAGCAATGTCTTCAACAAGGACATGACGCATAAACACAGTCATGGTCAGGTGCAACCATCCAATTTTGAACCAAGGATTTTCACCCCCGAGCTCAAGACCTGGTGCTCTACAAGCACCACCAGCCGAAGTCATCGCGTGTTGGCTCCACCACTTGCCCAAGCAGACGTTGATGCCTCAAGAGAAGTCATTGGTCCAACAGGTGATAGGTTTAGACAAACAAGTCTGCTTAATTTTCTCGGTGGTAAATGCTCATGGTCAAAATAAAATGACAAGCACAAGACAATTACATGATGGGACTAGCTAGGAACAGGCACACCAATTCTGGAATACAACCAACTTATTTATTAGTCAGCTAGTAGGTATTTTTCCACGGCCGAAGCACTACAATTCAGCACTTCCACGGTTGAATGTCTATAGAGCAGGAGCAGGAGCAGGCACGCGGATTGTGGCATGCAGCCAGAGGTCGCTCTTCCTCCTGGCCGTGACCCCAAGCTGCTCCGCCATGTCCAGTCCACCGGCGGGGAGCTCCCAGTCGAAATGGAAGAGGAAGCTGGCCAGTGCGAGCTCCACGACCGCAAGGCCAAAGGCGATCCCAGGGCACATCCTCCGGCCGGCGCCGAACGGCACGAACTTGAAGTTGGTTCCCTTGAAGTCCAGCGCCGCCTCCTCTTCGAACCTCTCCGGCCTAAACTCCTCGGCGTCGGCGCCCCAGGTCGCCGCGTCCCGGCCGATGGCCCACGCGTTGACGAGCACCATGGCGCCCTTGGGCACGGTGTAGCCGAGGACATGTCGGGACTCCGGGCACTCCCGCGGGAGCAGCAGCGGAGCCGCCGGGTGCAGCCGGAGCGTCTCCTTGAGCACGAGACGCAGGTAGTGCAGCTCCGGCAGGGCCTCCTCTCGGACGCGGCTCTCCCCGGCGAGGGCGGCACGCACCTCCGACTGCGCCCTCCGAAGCGCCGCCGGGCTCCCCATGAGCTGGGCCATCGCCCATTCGAGCGTCGTCGCCGAGGTGTCACTCGCTGCCCCGAACAGGTCCTACATAGAGCAAATACATGCAAAGAAGTCTACTGTCAACCTTGTCCGTCAAACACGTACGACGTACGTTTTGTTTCGGATGGATGTAATGCATGGTGGAGGTTATTTCACGTACGGTAATCATGGCACGCATGGTTCCAGCATGGAGGCTGCCGTCATTCTTCTGGATCCTGAGCATCACGTCGACGAAGTCTTTTTCCTCGTCGCCGGCGTGCTGGTGCTTGTCGATGATTCGGTCCATGACCCGGCTCGTCTCGCGGCCTAGCGCCTCCAGCCGGCCTAGCGAGCCACTGAAGGCACGCACGAGGCGCGACGACGGGAACAGGTCGGCGAGGCCGAACCCGGTGGCCAGCCTGACGCCCTCGCCGAGGCGCTCCAGGAATTCGCCGCGGAGGTCGTCCCCAATCCGGTCGCCCACCAGGGCGCGCACCGCCACGTCGATGATGTAGGTGGAGAGGAGGGAGCTGACGTTCACAGGCCCCGACGCCGAGGCGATGGAGGCGACGAGGGCGGCAACGCCGGCCTCGCGGGATCCGCGGAGGGACTGGACCGGCCGCGCGCCGAGGAGCTCGGTGACGCCGAGCTTGCGGGCGTGCCGCCAGTGCTCTCCGTGCGGCGCCAGGGCGATGCCGGCGCCGTCCACCGTGAGCGCGCGGATGGTGGGCGTCTGCATGCGGGTGGCGAAGACCGCGTCCTGGGTCTTGAGGATCTCCCTCGCCGCGTCAGCGGAGGAGGCCACGACGACATCGAGCTCCCCCAGGCGGAGCAGTATGAGCGGGGCGTCGTACCGGCGGGCGAGGTCGCGCATGAAGCGGTGCGGGAGCCTGCCGACCAGGTGGTGCAAGCTGCCGATGACCGGCAGCCGCCATGGCCCCGGAGGAAGGTTCTCCCCGCGCAGCCGCCTGAGCTTCATGATGAGGAGGAGAGGGACTAGCAGTGCGGCGCCCAGGAGGAGGCCATTGCGGTAGTACATGATGACGTCTTGATCTTGCTGCGCCATGGCTGCCTGAAGGTATAGCTTCCACAGTTCAACTGTATAAGTAGCCGGGGTAATTAAGAAAAGTATGTGAATGAAGAGTGAATATTTCCACAAAATTAACTCTTCCGTTTACCGCGAAGAGTGGCGTCAATGTTCAAACTCGTTGTTTAAGGAGACTTGGAAAAAGCTCTACTGTTGACTTCAATTTAGAAAACCATGCATGCAAGTAAAGATTAAATTAAAAGACACTTTAAGACTCATACGGCATACAAGGGATATTGTTATGGTGGTCTGGGAGGGGAAACAAAATTAGGTTTAGCACTACACAAAGTTGCACGTGGTACTGAAAAAGTATGTTTACACAACTCAAAAGAGTCACTTACGTATGACAGAGCAAAAAAATGTGGGTATGAAATAAATGTACACGTAGTTAAAATATATATTTTCTTTAATATAAACTACAAAAAAATTAAAATGAAAACAAGAGAGAAAACCATGCAAAAAGTAAATGAGGAGTGACTATTTGCAGAAAACGCACTAGTTTTCCACAAAGCCACGTCAAAGTAAAATTCGACAAAGATTGTTTCGCAAGACTTAGAAAATTTTATCTTGACTTTGACTTAGAAAACCATGCAAAATCAGCTATATGTAAGTTGACCTAAATTTTCTGTGGGTTTCGTGGTAGTTTAAATTAGGACCACACCACACAACAACATGCAAGTTTTGCCTTGCTGGGGCTAATCTTCTGCCCCCTCCCATTTTTTTACAAACTCCCGAACATTGTTTTTGAAAGTTGCAAACATTTTTCAAACTTACAAACATTTTTCAAAATTAATAAACATTTTTTAAATCCTGATTTTTAAATTCACAGATGATTTTTCAACACACGAATATTCTCCCCACGAACGTTTTTTTGGATTTGCAAACAGTTTTTAAAGATAGGAACATTTTTTGAATCCAACGACATTTTGTGATTTTGTGAACATTTTTTTCAAAATCAGAAACATTTTTTGAATTCAACAACAGTTTTTCAATTTCCTGAACATTTTTTGAACGTGTGTTTGCGGTCAACCAGCACGCTGTGTGCCAAATAGAAGCTTCCAGCTGGGAAGGCCGACTGCCTAGGCTTATGTAAGTTCAATTGCATGTTCTGTTTTGAGGGGAGAGCATCAAATTTTGAAGCACATTCATTAGCAAAATTCTCTCACTCTTTAGGTCAGGGAATGCCATATTTGGCTAGGCCAGCCCCATAACCCAGTTTGCATTTCAATTTCTGTAAACTTTGAGTAATAAAGTTTGGCCTTTCTACAAAATAATAAAGCTGCGAAGATCGACTGCCTAGGTCTATGTATGCCTGCGAGTGGGCTAGCAGCGCATATGTTTGCATGTGTGTTTCGGTGTTTCCTATTTGACCCTCTATGCGTCAAATTGTTGCACAAATGCATAGGTGTAGCGATGTTGTTTGAGCCTGCTCATTTTAGATAGCACATGTACTACATGATCTGGTTTCGGGAACCATCTATAAGGTTCCAGCCTTGTTTTAGATTAATTATTTTCCCTTCTTTACTTTACTGAGTTTTGGATTTTTCTTTCTTTTTACAGTAAAAAACTATTTGGATTTGTAAAATATGTTTCTATTTTTTATAATATGTTTCCTAATCTTACAATGATGTTTTCGAAATTTCAAAATTTTGATTGAGATTTTTTTTTAAATGTTTACATATTCTCAAACAATATTCATGTTTTTCAAAACATGTTTGATTTTTTTACTTTTTCTGATCTTACAAATAAATATTAAAAATAGACAAGCTTTGTTTTCTCGGAAAACTAGACAATTAACCTACCAAAAACTAGTAAAAAGTAAAATTTTAAAATACTGGAAAACCCAGAAGGAAACGTTAGCGAGAAGATGACCTTTATTGCTCAAGATTATTCAGATACACGACCTTACTGGAAGAGGATCAGTTCTATGTTCAGAGATAAAATATTTGGATCTACTCTCTCCATCCGGTGAAGACTGTACATCTCGAAATTTTAGGATAAACTAGCAGGGTCACCCGCGCATCTACGCGGCTAGATTGTTGATTTGTATTGTGACATTATTTGAAAGTCCACTTATTTTAATGCTTACAATAGATATTATAAATTTAACCTACCTTTGAAGTGAAACTTTGTATCATCCTTTTATAATATTAGTGATGTGGGGCTCAAAACTATATTCCACTTTTGGCATTTTAAAATTACTGTTCCACAAATAATGTATCCAATTTGGAGTCCACATACAAAATAATCATCATTTAATAGTTTTGTAGCCGTGTAATAGTTGTGCGACATGTCTGTCATGACGTTTGTCATGAAGTTCCATCGAGGCACCTGGTATCTATGCCGCATCCAACCGGCAAGCCATCTAATTTCATCAATGCTCGTCCATCTCTTGTGTTTCTCACTCTCACATTGTAATATCATTGGACTGAGCTCCTTTGAGATTCTACAACTTCATCTCGGCCTTCTTTATACTGAGTTGACCCTTACATTAATAGCAACAACTCCTGATCGAGCACCACATTAGGTGGCAATAAGCTTTGAAGGTGTCATATCATCTAACTTCTAGTTGGTGCACATTTATGCGGCTGGATTTCCTGTGTATTCTCATATCTAAATTAGCATTAGGATGTTTGTATAGGAAAGTAGAGTTGCAATTTGGAAAAGATAGATTTGCAAATCAGTTAAATTATTA
Source organism: Triticum urartu (assembly GCF_003073215.2). Taxonomy (NCBI): domain Eukaryota; kingdom Viridiplantae; phylum Streptophyta; class Magnoliopsida; order Poales; family Poaceae; genus Triticum; species Triticum urartu. The sequence goes on from NC_053028.1 coordinate 690,389,293, forward strand.
TAGTCAAAATAAGCAATTTGGATACTCATTTGTCAAAAGAAAACAATTCTTGTCGGTATCTGTATCATTAGGAAATATAAATGGACTCAAGTCAATTAGTTTTATCATCTAAACCATATTGTGGTCCGCTGATGTCATGCCAAACTATATAGTGGTGTCAGTGTTTTAACCACAATTTTCAAGAAACATCTCAGCAAAACAAAATATCTAACACTAATGTCTAGTATAGTTATCTGATCGCTATTTCAGTGGCATTGTGCAATATAATATCCGTGTGTGCTTCCAATTAATGTCTAAAACAACATAAACTTTTGTTTGTGTATATTAAGAAGTACTAAGATAACCTCGCCTGCTAAATATAACCTTATCTATGTAGTTAATACATTTTTTCCCATGGCATGTGTATAACCCTCTTGCACGGTTTTTTATTTTCCTCAAATAATTATATTAGCCTTGCCCATCAGTCGAAGAATTTTCATCCTTTTTCTCTCAGTGTATAGAATGTATGTCTTCACTCCTCAGTCTGTTATTGCGTGTACCTTTTACTTGTTTTAGGCTACAGTGTGATATTGATGATTTAATCAGCCGTCTTAGCCTGATTATTTTTGTTTAGAGAGGAGAATGATTAGTCACGTACATGTGAGCTTGATCATCCATACACGCATTGGCTTCCGTGGAGCAGGACCGTACACATTAAACTTGGTAGCAGTGAGGTCCAGTGCCTACGCATCTATAGTATTGCTTCTCGTCTCTTCATTTGCGCAAAAGGTGGCTCATAAATATATTATGGACTTGTGTCGCATGCGTATGCTTTCATAACATGTTGAGTATCTCACCTATCATCAGGTGATAAGGCAGATCAAGCCGGTGCGATGCTTTCATAACATGTTGAGTATCTCACCTATCGCAAGTGATAAGGCAGATCATGCCGGTGCGAAAGACACTACCAAGACGTGAAGTTGCAAGGCCGCCAGCTGCCATGCTTGCGGCATAATCGCCGTTGTAGGAGTTGTGGCATGCGGAAGCCCTCAGTAATCTCATTTCTAATAAGTCTTTGTGTTAGATACTCAAGACTTATTTTTAGAGATGCTGCATACTCAAGACTAATTTACGTGATTGTGCTATATGGATGGTGCAACACGCAATCTGTTTCCTTTTTTCCTTTTTACGGGACGCATAGTCTGATTCAATATTGATATGGTTACTGTTATGGCTAACAATCCATGTTTTCTTGCATGCAAGTTCTTACCATGAAAGCCCTGCCTATATATTTTTACGTGATCTTATTTTGGACGTCCATGCTGGACTTGGTTTGTACTCCCTCTGTAAACTAATATAAGAGCATTTAGATCATTAAAGTAGTGATCTAAACACTCTTATATTAGTTTACGGAGGGAGTACATGTCAATGATAGGCTCATGTGTAAGTGTCAATGACAGACTTTTTTTTTGTACATGACTAATATTGTGGATACATTTGTTTTTCATATTTTCATCTCAACCACTATAATTAGCATCAATAGATTAATTATTTTTTTGGTTTATGTGGATGAACGTGGACGCTCGTTCAATAGAAGATATAGACCGATTGTATTTTAATCAACCGGGAATCTGATTGCTTGTTTCGCGTTCAACTATCTAAATCCCTGGAAAAAAACTATATGTACCAAATTATATTTTTGAAGACTACCTAAATTACAATTAAAACTGATTTTATATTTATTTTATTTTATATTTTGAACTTCATATATAGCATGTCTCCTGTAGGACATTCTTCTTTGACGTACATGTAGTGCATAGCACTGTGTTTTTTTTTTCTTTTGGCATTGTTTTTCTTTGGCAGGTGGCTGTACTATTTTCATTTTTTTTCTAAAATTCTGCGGGAGATATCCTTGTATTTACTGGCCGGTTATTGCCTGCTTTTTTTATTGCTTAGTCCGTACTTGTCCATGTGATACATGCATGCATACGTGTGGCTCCTGGAGTTTGCATGTAGACGTGCTATATCTTAACGAATCCACACCGTTTGACTATTTCCTTTGTGTATGTGTCCTAATGAAAATAGGAGTCCTAATGCATGTACAATCCGATTGCTATGTTTTTTTTGGACTCAATTGCTACGGTTGCGTACGTGAGTTTTTTCTTTTAAAAGGTTGTATACGTGACATGATCTAGTCATAGCTGCACATGAAAATATTGTGCGTAACTTTTAGATCGTTAAATCCCAGCCATTATAATTTAGATCAACGGATAAAATAATTTAAGCTTATGTGGTTAAACGTGGTTGCTTGTTTTACTTCTGTTTTAATTATATAATAGATAGATTATGGAGTTAAGTAAAAAATGCATTGCAAAGGTGCAAGCCACCATCTCGCTCCTCTTTAATTACCCAACCCCCAATGAGCTAAGCGCATGTAGAAATTAATAAGACCATATGTAGATTGCTATTGGTCTTGATTACCGTGTGATGAGAGAAAAGTATTTTTTCCCACTTTAAAATGTATTGGGAAGATAGAAGTACACTCTTTTGTGGATAAATTTTAAAGCTAGATGTACACTCTTCACCAGACGGAGGGAGTAAGCACCAACCTGTGGTTGGATAGTTCGGTGGACAGTAGTATCCCTAGCCCACCGGGTTCAAGTCCTGGTGCTCTCATTCTCTTCGGGAGGGGGAAATCGAAGCCATCGACATCACCAACAACCTACTCATCTTGGTCACCGTGCTCAAGTCCACCTTCATGATCTCTACCCCCGTCATCATGCTAGCGAGCGCCACTTCTTTTGCCTAGGTCTTGGCATTGGCGACACCGATCTCGAGCATCTTTGATTTCTTCTCCGCCTCCATCTCCATCTCCAGCATCTTGCCTTGCTTCTCCGCATCAAGTTCAAGCCCCTTCCTTTCACTAGTAGAAAAAGGGTCAAATGTTCAGCTCATTAGTCCCGGTTTGCATTTGAGCCGGCACTAATGTGACCATTAGTGCCGGTTCGAACGGCTATGCATTAGTGTCGGTTCGTGTTGAACCTTTAGTATCGGTTCGTGCCACGAACCGGTACTAAAGGGGTGGTGGTAGGCTAGCGTCAGGCCGGGGCCCCACGAGCCCCTTTAGTCCCGGTTTGTGACACAAACCGGTACTGTGACGCCCCCGATTCAATCGTACACTAATCATACACGCAAATGTGTACGATCAAGATCAGGGACTCACGGGAAGATATCACAACACAACTCTACAAATAAAATAAGTCATACAAGCATCATATTACGAGCCAGGGGCCTCGAGGGCTCGAATACAAGAGCTCGATCGTAGACGAGTCAGCGGAAGCAACAATATCTGAGTACAGACATAAGTTAAACAAGTTTGCCTTAAGAAGACTAGCACAAACTGGGATACAGATCGAAAGAGGCGCATGCCTCCTGCCTGGGATCCTCCTAACTACTCCTGGTCGCCGTCAGCGGGCTGCACGTAGTAGTAAGCACCTCCCGAGTAGTAGTAGTAGTAGTAGTCGTCGACGGTGGCGTCTGGCTCCTGGGCTCCAACGTCTGGTCGCAACAATCGGGTATAGAAAAGGAGGGAAAAGAGGGAGAAAGCAACCGTGAGTACTCATCCAAAGTACTCGCAAGCAAGGAGCTACACTACATATGTATGCATTGGTATCAACTGGAATAAGGCTATTATATGTGGACTGAACTGCAGAAAGCCGGAATAAGGGGGGTAGCTAGTCCTTTCGAAGACTACGCTTCTAGCAGCCTCCGTCTTGCAGCATGTAGAAGAGAGTAGACTGAAGTCCTCCAAGTATCATCGCAAAGCATAATCCTAACCGATGATCCTCCCCTCGTCGCCCTATGAGAGAGCGATCACCGGTTGTATCTGGCACTTGGAAGGGTGTGTTTTATTAAGTATCCGGTTCTAGTTGTCATAAGGTCAAGGTACAACTCCAGTCGTCCTGTTAACGAAGATCACGACTATTCGAATAGATTAACTTCCCTGCAGGGGTGCACCACATAACCCAACACGCTCGACCCCATTTGGCCGGACACACTTTCCTGGGTCATGCCCGGCCTCGGAAGATCAACACGTCGCAGCCCTACCTAGGCACAACAGAGAGGTCAGCACGCCGGTCTAAATCCTATGGCGCAGGGGTCTGGGCCCATCGCCCTTTGCACACCTGCACGTTGCGAACGCGGCCGGGTGAGCAGACCTAGAAACCTCCATTACAAAGGAAGTTGCGTGACGCGGTCCAACCCGGGGCGCGCCGCTCAGTCGCTGACGTCACGAAGGCTTCGGCTGATACCACGACGTCGAGTGCCCATAACTGTCCCCGCGTAGATGGTTAGTGCGTATAGGCCAGTAGCCAGACTCAGATCAAATACCAAGATCTCATTAAACGTGTTATCTTGAAGACACCGCGAACGCCGACCAGGGCCAGGGCCACCTCTCTCCTAGGTGGTCTCAACCTGCCCTGTCACTCCGCCACAAAGATTCACCCAGAGGGCCGTCGGGACAAAGGTCCTTTCAGCCCCCAATCCGTGAATCACTCGCGGATACTCCTCGAGCCAACCTGACTTTAGTCATCACATGTATCATGTATAAAGTATAGGTATATACCCGTGATCAACTCCCGAGTGATCACGGCCCGATAGTATAGCATGGCAGACGGACAAGAATGTATGGCCACTGATGATAAACTAGCATCCTATACTAAGCATTTAGGATTGCAGGTAAGGTATCAACAGTTGTAGCAACAATGACAGGCTATGCATCAGGATAGGATTAACGGAAAGCAGTAACATGCTACACTACTCTAATGCAAGCAGTATAGAGGAGAGTAGGCGATATATGGTGATCAAGGGGGGGCTTGCCTGGTTGCTCTGGCAAGAGAGGGTGGTCGTCAACACCGTAGTCGTACTGGGTAGCAGCGGCGTCGGTCTCGGTGTCTAGTGAGAGAAGAGGGGGAAGAAACAATAAATACAATGCAAACAAATGCATGACGATGCATGACATGACAAAGCGTGATGCTAGGTGTGCCCTAGCGCGGTACGAGGTGGTACCGGTGAAGGGGGAAAACATCCGGGAACGAATTCCCGGTGTTTCGCGTTTTCGGACAGATGAACCGGAGGGGCAAAGTTGCGTGTTAGGTATGATAGGGATGCGTAGAGGACGAACGGGTTGCGTATCCGGATTCGTCTCGTCGTTCTGAGAAACTTTCATGTACAAAGTTTTTTCATCCGAGTTACGGTTAATTTTCTATGATTTTTCAAAGTTTTAATGATTTTTGAAAAGTCCTGGAATTACTTTTAATTTTGAAAATCTCCAGAAAATGCTGGGTGCACCCAGTGCACTGCACCCAGAGTGCACCAGAGGGTCTGCCAGTGGGGCCAGTCAACTGCTGACTCAGCAGTTGACTGGTCAAAGGTTGACTGGTCAGCGGGTCCAGGGGCTGAGTCAGCAGCCCAGTCAGCAGTCAATAGTTGACTGTTGACTGGTCAAACTGACTGGTGGGGGCCGAGTGTAAGTGACACATATTTTAACAGGGGTTTTAGTTAAATTATTAAGTTATTACCTTAGATTAAGTTAGTAGCCTTGGGCCCACGGATCAGTGAGAGGATAGGGGAGTGGGTTAGTGCCAGGGAGAGGTTACCCCCACTAACCGAACAGGGGGCCATCCCAGGGAGAGGCCAGGGGCCTCGCCGGCAGTCTCGCACAGGCACAAGGCGCCGGCAGCCACGATGCGGCCCGCCGGACTAGCGGGAGGGCCGGTGGCCGGAGGGGGCGCAGCGGCTGGAGGCGGGGGCAGCCGCGGCCGAAGGCTGGCGGGGCAAGCTGCAGGCGGCGGCAATAGCGGGTGAGGGAACGCGGGCGGGAGAGTCGCGATGGCACACGGTGGGGGCGAGCGGGGCGCGCTTGCGGCGGGACCGCATAGGGGCGCGGCTGGAGCAGAGCAGAAGCAGCGCGCAGGGGAGGCCATGGGCGACGAGAGGGGGGGCATGGGGAAGCGCCGGCAGCGACGGGTCGCAGCAGGTGAGGAGTAGCGGCAGGAGAAGTACGCGGCGGCAGCGGGCAAGGGCGGGCAACAACGGGTGCGAGCGCGCACGCAAGCGGGCACAGAGGCGCGCGGGGTGCATGGGATCGCCCAGGCGACGGCTCAGCGCGGTAGGACGCGGGCTTCAGAGAACTCCGGGCAGGACGACCAAATCATGGGGACGGCGCTACGACGTGATTAATAGAGGGGGAGACAAGGGGAATCGGTGCTGCTCACCAGGGGAGGGTTGATGGCGAGCTCGGATTGGTCGGGGGCGTGCCGGAGCATGGATTCACGGCGGGGAATCGGTGGCGGCCGCCGATGAAGACAAGGACGACGATGACGATGGGGCGGCTCCAGGCTCGATCCTGAGCGTACGGCGCGGCTCCGGTCGAACGAAAGCACGGGGATGATGGAGTCGGCGATGAGAAGGCCCCTGGACAACTTGGCTTGATGAGGGAAGGCTTCAGAGTGTGTGGACGATGGTGGTGTGGCAACCTCAAGCTCCGGAACGAACGAAACGGAAGGGGCGAGCAAGGGAGGAAGAACGAGTGGCCTATGGTTTGTCTCACGCATCGGGCAGGGCCATATACGCCTCGGGGGCTCGTCGGATGGTAAACACGGCGCCACGGTGGCTATGGCGGCGCGGATGCCCGACACGTACATGCTCTGCCTCCTCTCTGTACAGAGATGGGAGAAAGGCCTCTCGTGGGCTTGGGTTGTGTTGCTGTAGCACTAGGCCTCAAGTGCACAGTAATGCGTTTTTTTACCTATTGTTTCGTATTTTAGTTTTGCACCCAAAGGACTTTTGTAAAATGATTAGCTTGCCACAATAATTATGTTGCAATAACTGGCACTGCCATAATAAGTTTGAGGGTTATTCGAATTCATTTGAAAATTGGTTTAATTATAAATGTTTAAAAGTTGTTTTGGTTCCATTTTAAAATAGGTTAGGGGCATTTCACTAATTCAAAATATATTGGATAATTCATGACAATTAGTTAGGGAATATTTTCAACCTAGCCTACATTTTTTATTTTAATGTTTGAAGGATTAATAACTTGACTTGTATTTGAATTTGAATTTGAGGTCGGTTTGAAACAAGTGAGCTTTAGCCAAAATTTTAATTATGATGACCTGACATCATTAACAGGGTATTACGTAGCTTAACTATCAGGGTGTCATAAATCTCCTCCACTACAAGAAATCTCGTCCCGAGATTTAGGAGGCGGTTAGGGGTGAAGGTTCTGGTTACGAAATTCTAACGAGTCTTCTCGGTCTTGGTTGCTCTTCTCGAAGAGGTAGATCCACTACGTTGATGTCTTCATTTCTCTGCTCCATGTCATCATGATGAAGTCGACATCCTTTCTTCGGGAACTCCATCGTACTTACAGTAGAATAAGGCAGGGTTGTTACGGGAGAACAGACCTATCAAGGTTGATTGTATGGTAGATAGCTCAGGGAAAGTGGCAGGAAGTAACTCTCGAATTGAAACTTAATAAAATAACGAGAGCAAAGTATGAAGGTAGCATGAGAAGTTTCAAGCGGGAATGCAATCGCTCGTTGCCCGAAACGGAGTGTGAACAGGGGTTCAGAGCAACGGGAATAAGTATTGTGTATGATACCAGAATAGATCTCTAGGAAGGTGGCCCGTGAATTACATACAAAGTCAAGCGCGAGGAATAACTTTGGCATCAGGGTGTACAGGAGAGTCAGGTTTTGATCTTGGGACCTGTGGGATATGGGCCCACCATGTGGGTTAAAAGTAGGAAGTGAAGGAAATATGCCCTAGAGGCAATAATAAAGTTATTATTTATTTCCTTATATCATGATAAATGTTTATTATTCATGCTAGAATTGTATTAACCGGAAACATAATACATGTGTGAATACATAGACAAACAGAGTGTCACTAGTATGCCTCTACTTGACTAGCTCGTTGATCAAAGATGGTTATGTTTCCTAACCATAGACATGAGTTGTCATTTGATTAATGGGATCACATCATTAGGTGAATGATCTGATTGACATGACCTATTCCATTAGCTTAGCACCCGATCATTTAGTATGTTGCTATTGCTTTCTTCATGACTTATACATGTTCCTATGACTATGAGATTATGCAACTCCCGTTTGCCGGAGGAACAACTTTGTGTGCTACCAAACGTCACAACGTAACTGGGTGATTATAAAGGAGCTCTACAGGTGTCTCCAAAGGTACATGTTGGGTTGGCGTATTTCGAGATTAGGATTTGTCACTCCGATTGTCGGAGAGGTATCTCTGGGCCCTCTCGGTAATGCACATCACTTAAGCCTTGCAAGCATTGCAACTAATGAGTTAGTTGTGGGATGATGTATTACGGAACGAGTAAAGAGACTTGCCGGTAACGAGATTGAACTAGGTATTGGATACCGACGATCGAATCCCGGGCAAGTAACATACCGATGACAAAGGGAACAACGTATGTTGTTATGCGGTCTAACCGATAAAGATCTTCATAGAATATGTAGGAGCCAATATGGGCATCCAGGTCCCGCTATTGGTTATTGACCGGAGACGTATCTCGGTCATGTCTACATTGTTCTCGAACCATAGGGTCCGCACGCTTAAGGTTTTGATGTCAGTTATATTATGAGTTTATGAGTTTTGATGTACCGAAGGAGTTCGGAGTCCCGGATGAATCGGGGACATGACGAGGAGTCTCGAAATGGTCGAGACGTAAAGATTGATATATTGGACGACTATATTCGGACATCGGAAAGGTTCCGAGTGATTCGGGTATTTTTCGGAGTACCGGGTAGTTACGGGAGAAGCAATGGGCCTTGATGGGCTTTAGTGGGGAGAGGAAGAAAGGGCAGGGGCTGCTGCGCCCCCTCCCTCTAGTCCGAATGGATAGGGAAGGGGGGGCCGGCCACTTCTCTTCTCCTCCACTTCCTTCTCCCCTTCCTCCCCTCTTGGTTGACTCCTACTAGGACTTGGAGTCCTAGTAGGACTCCACATTCCTGGCGCGCCTCTCCTTGGCCGGCCTCCTCCTCCTCCATCCTTTATATACTGAGGCAAGGGGCACCACATAGACACAAGTTGATCCATGTGATCTATTCCTTAGCCGTAAGCGGCGCCCCCAGCCACCATAGTCCTCGATAATATTATAGCGGTGCTTAGGCGAAGCCCTGCGACAGTAGTACATCAAGATCGTCACCACGCCGTCGTGCTGACGGAACTCTTCCCCGACACTTTGCTGGATCGGAGTCCGGGGATCGTCATCGAGCTGAACGTGTGCTAGAACTCGGAGGTGCCGTAGTTTCGGTGCTTGATCGGTCGGGCCGTGAGACGTACGACTACATCAACCAAACGCTTCCGTTGTCGATCTACAAGGTACGTAGATCACACTCTCCCCTCGTTGCTATGCATCACCATGATCTTGCGTGTGCGTAGGAATTTTTTTGAAATTACTACGAAACCGAACAGTGGCATCCGAGCCTAGGTTTTTATGGTTTGATGTTATATGCACGAGTAGAACACAAGTGAGTGTGGGCGATATAAGTCATACTGCTTACAGCATGTCATACTTTGGTTCGGCGGTATTGTTGGATGAAGCGGCCGGACCGACATTACGCGTACGCTTACGCGAGACCGGTTCTCCCGACGTGCTTTGCACATAGGTGGCTTGCGGGTGACAGTTTCTCCAACTTTAGTTGAACCGAGTGTGGCTACGCCCGGTCCTTGCGAAGGTTAAAACAGCACCAACTTGACAAACTATCGTTGTGGTTTTGATGCGTAGGTAAGATTGGTTCTTGCTTAAGCCCGTAGCAGCCACGTAAAACTTGCAACAACAAAGTAGAGGACGTCTAACTTGTTTTTGCAGGGCATGTTGTGATGTGATATGGTCAAAACGTGATGAGATATAAGTTGTTGTATGAGATGATCATGTTTTGTTAAAGTTATCGGCAACTAGCAAAAGCCTTATGGTTGTCTCTTTATTGCATAAGATGCAAGCGCCAAATAATTTCTTTACTTTATCGCTGTGCGATAGCAATAGTTGCAAGAGCAATAGATGGCGAGACGACCGTGTGACGACACATTGATATAGATCAAGATGATGGAGATCATGGTGTCATGCCGGTGACGATAGAGATCATGACTGTACTTTGGAGATGGAGATCAAAAGCACAAGATGATGATGGCCATATCATGTCACATATTTTGATTACATTTTGTGTTTATCTTTTATGCATCTTATCTTGCTTTGATCGACGGTAGCATTATAAGATGATCTCTCACTAAATTATCAAGAAGTGTTCTCCCTGAGTATGCACCGTTGCAAAAGTTCTTCGTGCTGAGACACCACGTGATGATCGGGTGTGATAGGCTCTACGTTCAAATACAACGGGTGCAAAACAGTTGCACACGCGGAATACTCAGGTTATACTTGACGAGCCAAATCATATATAGATATGGCCTCAGAACACGGAGACCGAAAGGTCGAGCGTGAATCATATAGTAGATATAATCAACATAGTGATGTTCACCAATGAAACTACTCCATCTCACGTGATGATCGAACATGGTTTAGTTGATTTGGATCACGTGATCACTTAGAGGATTAGAGGGATGTCTATCTAAGTGGGAGTTCTTAAGTAATATGATTAATTGAACTTAAATTTATCATGAACTTAGTCCTGGTAGTATTTTGCAAATCATGTTGTAGATCAATAGCTCGCGTTGTTGCTTCCCTGTGTTTATTTTGATATGTTCCTAGAGAAAATTGTGTTGAAAGATGTTAGTAGCAATGATGCGGATTGGATCCGTGATCTGAGGTTTATCCTCATTGCTGCACAGAAGAATTATGTCCTTGATGCACCGCTAGGTGACGGACCTATTGCAGGAGCAGATGCAGACGTTATGAACGTTTGGCTAGCTCAATATGATGACTACTTGATAGTTTAGTGCACCATGCTTAATGGCTTAGAATCGGGACTTCAAAGACGTTTTGAACGTCATGGACCATATGAGATGTTCCAGGAGTTGAAGTTAATATTTCAAGCAAATACCTGAGTTGAGAGATATGAAGTCTCCAACAAGTTCTATAGCTAAAAGATGGAGGAGAATCGCTCAACTAGTGAGCATGTGCTCAGATTGTCTGGTACTACAATCGCTTGAAAGTGGGAGTTAATCTTCCAGATAAGATAGTGATTGACAGAATTCTCTAGTCACCATCACCAAGTTAGTAGAACTTCGTGATGAACTATAGTATGCAAGGGATGGAAACGAATCCCGAGCTTTTCATGATGATGAAATCGATGAAGGTAGAAATCAAGAAAGAGCATCAAGTGTTGATGGTTGACAAGATCACTAGTTTCAAGAAAAGGGCAAAGGGAAGAAGGGGAACTTCAAGAAGAACGGCAAGCAAGTTGCTGCTCAAGTGAAGAAGCCCAAGTCTGTCCTAAGCCTGAGACTAAGTGCTTCTACTGCAAAGGGACTGGTCACTGGAAGCGGAACTACCCCAAGTGATTGGCGGATAAGAAGGATGGCAAAGTGAACATAAGTATATTTGATATACATGTTATTGATGTGTACTTTACTAGTGTTTATAGCAACCCCTCAGTATTTGATACTAGTTCAGTTGCTAAGATTAGTAACTCGAAACGGGAGTTGCAGAATAAACAGAGACTAGTTAAGGGTGAAGTGACGATGTGTGTTGGAAGTGGTTCCAAGATTGATATGATCATCATCGCACACTCCCTATACTTTCGGGATTAGTGTTGAACCTGAATAAGTGTTATTTGGTGTTTGCGTTAAGCATGAATATGATTTGATCATGTTTATTGTAATACGGTTATTCATTTAAGTAAGAGAATAAATTGTTGTTCTGTTTACATGAATAAAACCTTATATGGTACACACCCAATGAAAATAGTTCGTTGGATCTCGATCGTAGTGATACACATAATCATAATATTGAAACCAAAGATGCAAAGTTAATAATGATAGTGCAACTTATTTGTAGCACTGCCGTTTAGGTCATATTGGTGTAAAGCGCATGAAGAAACTCCATGCTGATGGGATTTTGGAATCAACTTGATATGAATCACTTGATGCTTGCGAACCATGGCCTCATGGGCAGATTGACTAAGATCCGTTCTTCCGGAGGCCGAAGCCAACTGACTTGGAAATAATACATACTGATGTATGCAGTCCGATGAGTGTTAAGGCTCACGGCAAGTATCGTTATTTTCTGAACTTCACAGATGATTTGAGGAGATATGGGGATATCTACTTGATGAAACATAAGTCTGAAACATTTGAAAAGTTCAAAGAATTTCAGAGTGAAGTGGAAAATCATCGTGACAAGAAAATAAAGTTTCTACGATCTGATCGCAGAGGCAAATATTTGAGTTACGAGTTTGGTTTTCAATTAAAACAATGTGGAATAGTTTCACAAACTCATGCCACATGGAACACCACAGCATAATGGTGTGTCCGAACGTCATAATCATACTTTATTGGATATAGTGCAATCTATGATGTCTCTTACCGATCTACCACTATCGTTTTGGGGTTATGCATTAGAGACAGCTGCATTCACGTTAAATAGGGAACCATCTAAATCCGTTGAGACGACACAGTATGAACTATGGTTTGGCAAGAAACCTAAGCTGTCGTTTCTTAAAGTTTGGGGTTGCGATGCTTATGTGAAAAAGTTTCAACATGATAAGCTCGAACCCAAATCGGAGAAATGTGTCTTCATAGGATATCCAAAGGAAACTATTGATACACCTTCTATCACAGATCCGAAGGCAAGACTTTTGTTGCTAAATTCGGAAAATTTCTAGAAAGGAGTTTCTCTCGAAAGAAGTGAGTGGGAGGAAAGTAGAACTTGATAAGGTAATTGTACCTTCTCCCTTATTGGAAAGTAGTTCATCACAGAAATCTGTTCCTGTGACTACTACACCAATTAGTGAGGAAGCTAATGATGATGATCATGTAACTTCAGATCAAGTTACTACCGAATCTCGTAGGTAAAACAGAGTGAGATCCGCACCAGAGTGGTACGGTAATCCTGTTCTGGAGGTCATGCTACTTGACCATGACGAACCTACGAACTATGAAGAAGAAGCGATGGTGAGCCCAGATTCCGCAAAATGGCTTGAGGCCATGAAATCTGAGATGGATCCATGTATGAGAACAAAGTATGGACTTTGGTTGACTTGCCCGATGATCGGCAAGCCATTGAGAATAAATGGATCTTCAAGAGGAAGACGGACGCTGATAGTAGTGTTACTATCTACAAAGCTAGACTTGTCGAAAAAAGGTTTTTTGACAAAGTTCAAGTGTTGACTATGATGAATTTTCTCACTCGTATCGATGCTTAAGTCTGTCCGAATCATGTTAGCAATTGCCGCATTTTATGAAATCTGGCAAATGGATAACAAAACTGCAATCCTTAATGGATTTCTTAAAGAAGAGTTGTATATGATGCAACCAGAAGTTTTGTCAATCCTAAAGGTGCTAACAAAATATGCAAGCTCCAGCGATCCATCTATGGACTGGTGCAAGCATCTCGGAGTTGGAATATACGCTTTGATAAGTTGATCAAAGCATATAGTTTTATACAGACTTGCGGTGAAGCCTGTATTTACAAGAAAGTGAGTGGGAGCACTACAACATTTCTGATAAGTATATGTGAATGACATATTGTTGATCGGAAATAATGTAGAATTATTCTGCAAAGCATAAGGAGTGTTTGAAAGGAATTTTCAAAGAAAGACCTCGGTGAAGCTGCTTACATATGAGCATCAAGATCTATAGAGATAGATCAAGACGCTTGATAAGTTTTTTTCAATGAGTACATACCTTGACAAGATTTTGAAGTAGTTCAAAATGGAACAGTCAAAGAAAGAGTTCTTGCCTGTGTTACAAGGTGTGAAATTGAGTAAGACTCAAAAGCCCGACCACGAGAAGATAGAAAGAGAATGAAAGTCATTCCCTATGCCTCAGTCCATAGGTTCTTATAAAGTATGCCATGCTGTGTACCAGATCTATTGTATACCCTACCACTGAGTTTGGCAAGGGAATACAATAGTGATCTAGGAATAGATCACTGGACAATGGTCAAAATTATCCTTAGTGGAATAAGGATATGTTTCTCGATTATGGAAGTGAAAAAAGGTTTGTCGTAAAGGGTTATGTCGATGCAAGTTTTGACACTAATCTAGATGAATCTAAATCTCAATCTAGATACATATTGAAAGTGGGAGAAATTAGCTAGAGTAGCTCCATGCAGAGCATTGTTGACATAAATATTTACAAAATACTTACGGATCTAAACATAACAGACCCGGTGACTAAAATTATCTCACAAGCAAAACATGATCACACCCTTACTACTCTTTGGGTGTTAATCACATAGGGATGTGAACTATATTACTGACTCTAGTAAACCCTTTGGGTGTTGATCACATATCGATGTGAACTATGGGTGTTAATCACATGGTGATGTGAACTATTGCTGTTAAATCACATGGCGATGTGAACTAGATTATTGACTCTAGTGCAAGTGGGAGACTGAAGGAAATATGCCCTAGAGGCAATAATAAAGTTATTATTTATTTCCTTATATCATGATAAATGTTTATTATTCATGCTAGAATTGTATTAACCGGAAACATAATACTTGTGTGAATACATAGACAAACCAAAGTCACTAGTATGCCTCTACTTGACTAGCTCGTTAATCAAAGATGGTTATGTTTCCTAACCATAGACAGAGTTGTCATTTGATTAATGGGATCACATCATTAGGAGAATGATGATTGACATGACCCATTCCATTAGCTTAGCACCCGATCGTTTAGTATGTTGCTATTGCTTTCTTCATGACTTATACATGTTCCTATGACTATGAGATTATGCAACTCCCGTTTGCCGGAGGAACACTTTGTGTGCTACCAAACGTCACAACGTAACTGGGTGATTATAAAGGAGCTCTACAGGTGTCTCCAAAGGTACAATGTTGGGTTGGCGTATTTCGAGATTAGGATTTGTCACTCCGATTGTCGGAGAGGTATCTCTGGGCCCTCTCGGTAATGCACATCACTTAAGCCTTGCAAGCATTGCAACTAATGAGTTAGTTGCGGGATGATGTATTACAGAACGAGTAAAGAGACTTGCCGATAACGAGATTGAACTAGGTATTGGAATACCGACGATCGAATCTCGGGCAAGTAACATACCGATGACAAAGGGAACAACGTATGTTGTTATGCGGTCTGACCGATAAAGATCTTCGTAGAATATGTAGGAGCCAATATGGGCATCCAGGTCCCGCTATTGGTTATTGATCGGAGACGTGTCTCGGTCATGTCTACATTGTTCTCGAACCCGTAGGGTCCGCACGCTTAAGGTTTCGATGACAGTTATATTATGAGTTTATGAGTTTTGATGTACCGAAGGAGTTCGGAGTCCCGGATGAGATCGGGGACATGACGAGGAGTCTCGAAATGGTTGAGACGTAAAGATTGATATATTGGACGACTATATTCGGACATCGGAAAGGTTCCGAGTGATTCGGATATTTTTCGGAGTACCGGGTAGTTACGGGAGAAGCAATGGGCCTTGATGGGCTTTAGTGGGAAGAGGAGAAAGGGCCAAGGGGCTGCTGCGCCCCCCTCCCCTCTAGTCCGAATTGGACTAGGGAAAGGGGGCGGCCACCTCTCCTTATCCTCCACTTCCTTCTCCCTTCCTCCCCTCTTGGTGGACTCCTACTAGGACTTGGAGTCCTAGTAGGACTCCACATCCTGGCCGCACCAATTGCCTTGGCCGGCCTCCTCCTCCTCCATCCTTTATATACTGAGGCAAGGGGCACCCCAAAGACACAAGTTGATCCACGTGATCTTATTCTTAGCCGTGTGCGGCGCCCCCTGCCACCATAGTCCTCGATAATATTGTAGCGGTGCTTAGGCGAAGCCCTGCGACGGTAGTTCATCAAGATCATCACCACGCCGTCGTGCTGACGGAACTCTTCCCCGACACTTTGCTGGATCGGAGTCCGGGGATCGTCATCGAGCTGAACGTATGCTAGAACTCGGAGGTGCCATAGTTTCGGTGCTTGATCGGTCAGGCCATGAAGACGTACGACTACATCAACCAAACGCTTCCATTGTCGATCTAAAAGGTACGTAGATCACACTCTCCCCTCGTTGCTATGCATCACCATGATCTTGCGTGTGCGTAGGAAATTTTTTGAAATTACTACGTTCCCCAACAGGAAGGGGGATGGCGTCTTGCATGATCATGTAAGCAAGGCATGTCAGAGGATAGACTATCGATTCTGTCGGCAACAACCATTGGTACCAAGGGCGAGGGACGAAGAGAACCATTTTCCTGCTCGTTGAACGAGGCGGACCAACAGGCAAAGTTCTCGTCCATCGGTGGTTACCGGAATGCTATAAACAAAAGCAATAGGGTCTTACTGACACGGTCGTACACCAAGGTGTTTACATAAGCAGAAGAATATTACTGCGTAGATCATATAGATCACCAGAAAGGTTAAACAAAACAATGGAAAGGAAAAGGTGATCTTCGTATTAAACAGAAAAATGGAAAGGAAAATGTGTTAAAACACAATTTTCAGGGGTATATCCTTCCCAAGGACAAAAAGAGGATGATATCCATGAGAGTATATAACATAGAAAACCCTTTAGGTAAGAGAAGAGAAATTTCATGACTTTACCCATACAACAGTGTTTGGATAATTGAGCATGAAACATTTAACATTAGGCTTTAAATGTTCTTGTTGATAATTGGAGTAACACATATATGCTTCGAGATAGCATTGACATGGTCTTCAGGCAAAGGTCAGACTTTGGAAACACAAAGGATCCATCAGGAATAACTTGTAGAATAAGTCTTACAATTTCCTCATGGAAGAATAGATAACCTTGCTGAAAAGGAATCTATAACCATAGGGCCTCCGGCCGGGTGTGCTAAGCACGGCATCCTGGATATAAAAGATGGTAATACTCCAAGGTAAAGAAGAACAAATGTTGGATAGCAAGGAACTCAAGGTATAACACAGAACACGAACAAGTTTGTGTTGGAGGGAAGGCAATAAAGTTGTCGATGATAACACAATTCATCGAGGGGCAAGGATGGTATTTCTCATCATGACTTTGAATGATATCCTAGAAGAGTTCATAAGATTGATGATGATCACGACACAATTGTTGAGAGATTTCATGAAGATGTAATCCATCGGCGATGACATCAAGTCAAAAGAATGATGAAGTGAAGGTTTATTGGAACCACGGGTACGGCACAAACTCAAAACCAAGCTTGTGGATTAAGGATAAATGATATGATGAGGAAAATCGACGTAAGCTTAGCTCATCATCGAAAATTGTGCTCTAGGAAGAAGGACCAGGTAGCACAATTAAGAGCAGCACGATAAGGATATAGCCGATCAAGTTAGGAATGACTTGAAGGATTATTTGAACTCGTAAGCAACGAAAATTATTTAGGGTTATTGAATCGGAGTGCGGAATCGATTCACTATTCGGTGTTCTCGGTTGACGACAACCCAGAACCTAGGAACAATTGGATTCGGTGAGTAATAATAGTTGATGAAGAACCCATAAGAAGTTATGATGTCCCCTGATAACTCGAGATAGCATGGGGTAATACTTGACGACAGACCAAAGTGGAGGTTGGACTGGGGTATTGCTCTGCAGAAGACAAATGCTTAAATTTGCACGAGTAATGGTATTTAAAGGAGAACATGGTCGGAACCACGTCCACAGATACAAGATGAACTTATAACAAGGGAATAATTATTTTAAAAGAAGCTTCCATGATAAGGTATGCATCGTGTCCATGGGCATGAACACAGGGTTCAAGGTCGACTCCCACTTCTCCAATGCATAACCTTTCATTCACTTCTCTTTTTCGAAGAAGTTGTAGTGTTGAATTATCTGGCAAAATACCAAACGAGTATGACTCGTGAAAACTTTCGAGTTCACACATAATATGGAAGGCATAGGTTCAACCCATCGAGGCATCTTAGGAGCATATACCACAATTTCAGGAATAAATAACACAAGCTCGATAGTAGAGCATGCTGGAGAAAGCAGAGGATACAATTTACCAAAGGCATTATGTATCCGAGGAAAGGCTCACAAGCTTATAGAATATGAAGGACGCTATCGGATAAAATCCAACAAAGGATCTGGTGGTCCACAAGGAGTCTGATGTGAGCATCGGTACTCAACCGGAGGAAGAAGGAATGCAAGGAGATCAGTTTATGGAAACAACTGACTAACTGAAAGCTCCAATGCAAAGGAATTATGAATTCCAAGACAAGGGATCATAAGCAATGCTCTGATTAGGGATGGATAAGTTGAATAGCCTTAGGGGTACTATCGATGACAATTTGATTGGTTGAGATCCAGCTCATGTCCGGAATGACGTATGAATTGGAACGATAAATTCCAGGGGACAACTGATGATTGTGTGCATTCACACACATGTTGAATCAAAAGGATAAGAATGACAATCACAAAGGTTTTAAAAGTAAATTACTAGACCAGAGGAATTAACCGGAATGCAAGTATGCAATAATTCCCAGAACAATAGGCTATTGAGGATTTTCAAAAGATCAAATAGTATTTCGAAGTCTTTTGCGGAACACAAGAACAACTAGGATTGAGTGGATACTTGATAAGTGCGAGGAATTATCCGTATGGATATTTCTGCGGCAAGGAACTACAAGGCAGTGGTTCAAGGGATTCTTAAGAGTCGGAGAGCAATTCGATGCATCTTGTAATAACAAGAGAAACTCAGAGTAATTGTATGAACAACAAGTGTATGTCACTATCCATATGGATATATCGGTAATAGGGAATTGAAAAGGCAGAGGGCACAAGGGTCTCGGGAATGATCGAAGAGTATCTTCAAAATCTTCTGGTGCAGTAGGCGATCATCTTTGATAAGGGGCTCTCTGGGAGAAGTAGTTACGAGAACCTAGAGTCAGATTTAGTAAAATCATTTAACCCGAATTGAAGAGAGATTAGAGTCCCAGAGTAAAGACGAGGAATAAAAGATCCTAATACCACCCAATGGCGACGTGGGCCCATGGGCCGCACAACCAAGTTAGTAAAACAATTTTCATCGACTAGACTCAACTTCGGCCAAGGAGTGTGGAAGGGGGATTCCTACAGGCAGTCGGCTCTGATACCAACTTGTGACGCCCCCGATTCAATCGTACACTAATCATACATGCAAACGTGTATGATCAAGATCAGGGACTCACGGGAAGATATCACAACACAACTCTACAAATAAAATAAGTCATACAAGCATCATATTACAAGCCAGGGGCCTCGAGGACTCGAATACAAGAGCTCGATCATAGACGAGTCAGCGGAAGCAACAATATCTGAGTACAGACATAAGTTAAACAAGTTTGCCTTAAGAAGACTAGCACAAACTGGGATACAGATCGAAAGAGGCGCAGGCCTCCTGCCTGGGTCCTCCTAACTACTCCTGGTCGCCGTCAGCGGGCTGCACGTAGTAGTAGGCACCTCCCGAGTAGTAGTAGTCGTTGGCGGCGGTGGCGTCTGGCTCCTGGGCTCCAACGTCTGGTCGCAGCAATCGGGTATAGAAAAGGAGGGAAAAGAGGGAGAAAGCAACCGTGAGTACTCATCCAAAGTACTCGCAAGCAAGGAGCTACACTACATATGTATGCATTGGTATCAACTGGAGCTATTATATGTGGACTGAACTGCAGAAAGCCGGAATAAGGGGGGTAGCTAGTCCTTTCGAAGACTACGCTTCTAGCAGCCTCCGTCTTGCAGCATGTAGAAGAGAGTAGACTGAAGTCCTCCAAGTATCATCGCAAAGCATAATCCTAACCGATGATCCTCCCCTCGTCGCCCTATGAGAGAGCGATCACCGGTTGTATCTGGCACTTGGAAGGGTGTGTTTTATTAAGTATCCGGTTCTAGTTGTCATAAGGTCAAGGTACAACTCCAAGTCGTCCTGTTAACGAAGATCACGACTATTTGAATAGATTAACTTCCCTGCAGGGGTGCACCACATAACCCAACACGCTCGACCCCATTTGGCCGGACACACTTTCCTGGGTCATGCCCGGCCTCGGAAGATCAACACGTCGCAGCCCTACCTAGGCACAACAGAGAGGTCAGCACGCCGGTCTAAATCCTATGGCGCAGGGGTCTGGGCCCATCGCCCTTTGCACACCTGCACGTTGCGAACGCGGCCGGGTGAGCAGACCTAGAAACCTCCATTACAAAGGAAGTTGCGTGACGCGGTCCAACCCGGGGCGCGCCGCTCAGTCGCTGACGTCACGAAGGCTTCGGCGGATACCACGACGTCGAGTGCCCATAACTGTCCCCGCGTAGATGGTTAGTGCGTATAGGCCAGTAGCCAGACTCAGATCAAATACCAAGATCTCGTTAAACGTGTTATCTTGAAGACACCGCGAACGCCGACCAGGGCCAGGGCCACCTCTCTCCTAGGTGGTCTCAACCTGCCCTGTCGCTCCGCCACAAAGATCCACCCAGAGGGCTGTCGGGACAAAGGTCCTTTCAGCCCCCAATCCGTGAATCACTCGCGGGTACTCCTGGAGCCAACCCGACTTTAGTCATCACATGTATCATGTATAAAGTATAGGTATATACCCGTGATCAACTCCTGAGTGATCACGGCCCGATAGTATAGCATGGCAGACGGACAAGAATGTATGGCCACTGATGATAAACTAGCATCCTATACTAAGCATTTAGGATTGCAGGTAAGGTATCAACAGTTGTAGCAACAATGACAGGCTATGCATCAGGATAGGATTAACGGAAAGCAGTAACATGCTACACTACTCTAATGCAAGCAGTATAGAGGAGAGTAGGCGATATATGGTGATCAAGGGGGGGAGCTTGCCTGGTTGCTCTGGCAAGAGAGAGTGGTCGTCAAAACCGTAGTCGTACTGGGTAGCAGCGGCGTCGGTCTCGGTGTCTAGCGAGAGAAGAGGGGGAAGAAACAATAAATATAATGCAAACAAATGCATGACGATGCATGACATGACAAAGCGTGATGCTAGGTGTGCCCTAACGCGGTACGAGGTGGTACCGGTGAAGGGGGAAAACATCCGGGAACGTATTCCCGTTGTTTCGCGTTTCCAGACAGATGGACCGGAGGGAGAAAGTTGTGTGTTCGGTATGCTAGGGATGCGTGGCGGACGAACGGGTTCCGTATCCGGATTCGTTTCGTCGTTCTGAGCAACTTTCATATACAAAATTTTTTCGTCCGAGTTACGGTTAATTTTCTATAATTTTTCAAAGTTTTAATGATTTTTGAAAAGTCCTGGAATTACTTTTAATCTCGAAAATCTCCAGAAAATGCTGGGTGCACCCGGTGCACTGCACAAAGTGTGCACCAGAGGGTCTGCCAGTGGGGCCAGTCAACTGCTGACTCAGCAGTTGACTGGTCAGCGGGTCCAGGGGCTGAGTCAGCAGCCCAATCAGCAGTCAATAGTTGACTGTTGACTGGTCAAACTGACTGGTGGGGGCCGAGTGTAAGTGACACATATTTTAACAGGGGTTTTTAGTTAAATTATTAAGTTATTACCTTAGATTAAGTTAGTGGCCTTGGGCCCACGGATCAGTGAGAGGATAGGCGAGTGGGTTAGTGCCAGGGAGGGGTTACCCCACTAACCGAAAAGGGGGCTGTCCCAGGCAGAGGCCAGGGGCCTCGCTGGCAGTCTCGCATGGGCACAAGGCGCCGGCAGCCACGATGCGGCCGGCCGAACTAGCGGGAGGGCCGGTGGCCGGAGGGGGCGCAACGGCTGGAGGCGGGGGGCAGCGGCGGCCGAAGGCTGGCGGGGCAAGCTGCAGGCGGCGGCAGTAGCGGGCGAGGAAACGCGGGCGGGAGAGCCGCGACGGCACACGGTGGGGGCGAGCTGGGCGCGCTTGCGGCGGGACCGTGCAGGGGCGCGGCTGGAGAAGAGCAGAAGCAGCGCGCAAGGGAGGCCACGGGCGACGAGAGGGGGGGGCGCGGGGAAGCGCCGACAGCGACGGGTTGTAGCAGGCGAGGAGCAGCGGCAGGAGCAGTACGCGGCGGCAGAGGGCAAGGGCGGGCGACAACGGGCGCGGGCGCGCACGCAAGCGGGCACAGAGGCGCGTGGGGTGCAGAGGAGCGCCCAGGCAACGGCTCGGCGCGGTAGGACGCGGGCTTCAGAGAACTCCGGGCAGGACGAACAAATCATGGGGACGGCGCTACAACGCGATTAACAGAGTGGGAGACAAGGGGAATCGGTGCTGCTCACCAAGGGAGGGTTGACGGTGAGCTCGGATTGGTCGGGGGCGTGCCGGAGCATGGATCCGCGGCGGGGCATCGGTGGCGGCCGCCGATGAAGACGAGGACGACGACGACGATAGGGCGGCTCCAGGCTCAATCCCGAGCGTACGGCGCGGCTCCGGTTGAACGAAAGCACGGGGATGATGGAGTCGGCGATGAGAAGGCCCCTGGACAACTTGGCTTGATGAGGGAAGGCTTCAGAGTGTGTGGATGATGGTGGTGTGGCAACCTCAAGCTCCGGAACGAACGAAACGGAAGGGGCAAGCAAGGGAGGAAGAACGAGTGGCCTAGGGTTTGTCTCACGCGTCGGGCAGGGCTTTATACGCCTCGGGGGCTCGTCGGATGGTCAACACGGCAGCCACAGTGGCCATGGCGGCGCGGATGCCCGACACGTACATGCTCTGCCTCCTCTGGTGGGCTTGGGTGGTGTTGCTGTAGCACTAGGCCTCCAGTGCACAGTAATGCATTTTTTTACCTATTGTTTCGTATTTTAGTTTTGTACCGAAAGGACTTTTGTAAAATGATTAGCTTGCCACAATAATTATGTTGCAATAACTGGCACTGTCACAATAAGTTTGAGGGTTATTCGAATTCATTTGAAAATTGGTTTAATTATAAATGTTTAAAAGTTGTTTTGGTTCCACTTTAAAATAGGTTAGGGGCATTTCACTAATTCAAAATATGTTGGATAATTCATGACAATTAGTTAGGGAATATTTTCAACCTAGCCTACATTTTTTATTTTAATGTATGAAGGATTAATAACTTGACTTGTATTTGAATTTGAATTTGAGGTCGGTTTGAAACAAGTGAGGTTTAGCCAAAATTTTAATTATGATGACCTGGCATCATTAACAGGATTTTACTGTAGCTTAACTATCGGGGTGTCATAGGTACTAAAGGTCTAACCTATAGTACCAGTTGTGTCACCAACCGGCACTAAATAGTCTTAACCTATAGTCCCAGTTGGAGACACAAACCGGCACAATAGGGCAATTTTCAAACTCTACCCCCCCCCCCCCCCCCCCCCCCCCCCCCCCCCCACGCGCGTGTATCGCCATTTCAGTTTTGAAAAAAACAAGTTAGGAAAATTTCAAAACTTAAATTTAAAAGTGTGATAAACAAGTAAAACGACTATATCTTTTGCATATGATGTCGAAAAAAATGTATAATATATCAAAATGTTCAGCACGAAAATCCGCATCTGATTTTGACAGCCTACGGCCTGTTTGCAAATTTTTAGAATCCTCAAATTCTAAAAGGAAAAAAAGATATGCTCAAATTTCAGTTTTTTGAATTTTGGTCAAACTGTGGTCAAACTACTTATTCAAGAAATATTAATGTTACTGAATAATTATTCAAGAATATTAGTGTTACTAAATAATTATTTCAGTTTTTTGAATATTGGTCAAATCTGGTCAAACTGTGGTCAAACTACTTATTTTAGAAATATTAGTGTTACTAAAATAATTACTTTTTTTAGAATAATAGTTTCAAACTCAAACGGTGAAACGTGTGACCTTATGCTCAAGCTAAACTCCTGAGGGTTAGTAGGATTGACCGCTTACATTTGTCAGGAAAACAACAAATGCAGACTTGGTAAGTAGGGGGAATAGAACTCCGAAGTTAAGCGTGCTCAGGCTGAGGTAGTGAGAAGATGGGTGACCGGCCGGGTAGTTAGATGATTTGGATTCAGTGATCCATACTTGAGCAGTTAAGAGGGGTAAACCTGTTGCATGGCAGAACTTTTTCAGACCATTTGTTCTGATTACCTGTCTTATTTTCCATGCCCACATGAATAGTGGAAGATTCCCAGCACATCTCTCTCCTCTCACCCGGTTTTACCACTCTCTCACACAAGCACTCTCTTTTGCATGCCCTCTCTCTCATATGCTGCTCTCTTTCACCTAAAAAAACAAAAACCTATCTCTGACACACAAGTTCTGTCTCTCTTGTTTAGAAAACTGGAGTGGAAAACGTAGAATATGCATGTCTCTGATGGACTCTTTCTCTCACTTCTTTTAAAAAACACTCCCGTCACACTCTCTCTGACTTGTCTCTGACAAGTTCTCTCCTGAATTTCTCACTGGCAAGTTCTCTCTCGGTAAAAAAAAATCTACACGCACTCTCTGTAGTTTTATGTGGCCTGTGTGCTACCTTACCTTTTTGTGTCTTAAGTCTGCAACAACTGAAGGGCACAGTCGAGACAGAACACATAGGACAAACATTGCACTGTTCCCTCTGTCAATCACGATTTAATCTCTGACGCACCAGTTGTTCTTGGAATAGATCTCGAGGAAAGCAGTAGAACATGGACGGGCTAGATAAGAGGGTGCAACGTGGGTGCACCAAACCTGGGTATAGAAAAGCCACTCTTCAGAAAATTGAAAATTGAAAATCAAAAAAATACATTTTTTCCAAAATTTTCATAAAAAAAAATCTTTAGTACCGGACCAACCGGTACTAAAGATCCCCATACCACACCGCGAGTTCACGCCACGTGGTGGGCCTTTAGTGGCGGTTCGTGCTGAACCGGTACAAAAGGGGGAGAGGGCTTTAGTCTCCACCCTTTAGTGTCAGTTGAAGAACCGGCACTAAAGGCCCTTACAAACCGGTAATAAAGCTCCGTTTTCTACTAGTGTTTGGATTGGTCTTCTCGTTGCCGCGGCGACTCTGGCATTGGTCTTCTCTTGACGTGCAGCGGCGGCGGACACGGCTTCGAGCTTGTGGTCCTACACGTGCCTCCGGTCCTTCCACTTGCCCGACTGCATGGCCCGCTGCTTGGCTGTCGATGGCTTCTTCTTGGGCGGCGCCAATGTCTTGCACGTGGCGCGGGTCTTTTCTTTGACGGAGACGAGGGGGCATGGCCGACGGCGGCGTCGAGGATCGGCTCATCGTCCATGGCGAGCGGTAGGTAGCGTGAGTAGGCGGGAGATATTTTGGGGAAAAGAGAGAATGAGGGTGGTTGTGCCGCCGACCGGCGGGCCTGGCGGATGAGTACGGGGCGTCGTGCACGTTCATTTTGTGTCCGCGCCAACGCAAATGAAGCCCAAATTTGGCTCGTGAATGGATATGCAAGCATACAAAAAGTAAACGTGTGTACGTTTAGGTCGGCACGTTGGATTGATATTTATGTCCATTTCAATCCAAACGGACACGCGAAAACGAAATGGATCGATGCATTAGAGTTGCTCTAACGGAGAGGGGCATTGTGTGCACGGCCCCACAGGACGCGTGTTGTCCCGTGGGTGCGAGCGGCGCAGTTTCCATCTGGTCAGCCGGCCAGAATCATTTACCTATTCTATTACTGTGTTTTTTTTCTATTTTTGTGTTTTAGAATTCCTGCAAATTAAAGAGACTAGTACGACTCTTCTTGCCAGAGAACAGAAGCGTCTTCGAATTCAGATCGATCGTCCATACCGACTCCGACACCGACTCGTACGTACTCGCCATGGATAAATATCCCAACGCCAAAGGGAAGTACGTACTGTACGAGCGAGCGAGCTAGAGCCAATCCACGGTACGCACGCACTTTCCATCGACCCACGGCCGGCGAGCATCTATTTCTCCAGCGCCGACTAGATGACGCACGGCCACCATCACATCTCCATGCCGGATTCTTCTTCGGCGACGATGCACAGCCACCACCATCATGCCTCCATGTCGGCATCGTCTCCGGCGATGAAGCACGGCCACCACCACCATCATCAACAACAACACGGTGGCGGTGGCCACCATCATCATCACCACGGCCGCCACCACCACCATCAAGACAGCCAGCAGCCGGCGGCGTATCCGGGGTTCCCTGTCCCGTACACGTACCCGTCTCCTAGCCAGGCGTCCATGACCATGGTTTGGGCGCCGGTCCTCGAGCCCACGCCGGACAACTGCGAGAACGACGCCCGCCTCTTCGGAGCCGTCATGGTATGTGCGCATGCTTCTTGCGTGGTTACAGCTTAGTCTATAATTCATTTCGGCAACAATGCATAGATTAATTTAACTATTAATATGATATATCGTGCTGTTGTTGTTTTTCGTGGTGCAGTGTGTGATCTGCTTTATAGTCATCGTGCTGCCCATCCTCCTCTACACATTCGTGGTTAACCGATAATATGGATCAACGGGAGCCTGGAGATTAGTAGTGTGTCCTTTTATGACATGGACGTGCATGGAGCCAGCAGATTGCTTAGTCAGCACTTGGGAGACGTCCTAGGAAGTATACTGTATTATCGTAGTAATACTAGTGGTGAGAGCGGCGGTAGAGCACACGAGCTCGCCTGCTCCCGCTACTTGTACCAATGGGACAAAGACGTGTTGGTATGCGTATTAAATGCAACAGTAGAGAGCAGAGAAAGATATGCAACGTCCAACACTATCAAACGGTGACGGCGCCGTCTGAAATGACGACACCACGGCAGTGCAAAATTCTAGCCTGGAAAGTAAAAAAAACCCATTGTCATGGATGTGTTTGTGTTTTTGTGTACGCCACATATAAAACTGTAAAAAAAAGAGATCATTTTGATGGTATACATCTATATGTATTGTGTACTTTTTCAGAATTTTGGGATGTGAATCTCAAAAAAGAAATTGATATGTGAAAGTACAATTTTAGAAATAAAAATGGGCTTGAAGGAACCCATCATACGGATGCCCTTTTCGTGGTGATTTTTTTTGTCGAACTTGGAGAGCTTTATTCAATAAAACCACGATGAATTCAGAAAGAATGTCCATCGTGTACTTGAACGGAAGTTTCATCGTGTATTAAAAAATGGTCATGATGAATTCAAAAAGGTTCATCATGCACTTTTTGTTCAATGGATATTTTCTAAAGCAATTTACGATCTATTAGAAAAATATTCATCACATTACAAGAAATATTCTAACTTGTTTAGAAAACTAATTCTATTTTTAAATGTGGGAACAAGTCTGTTTTAACATCATGATTAGTGCGTTTTTAAAATACGGGAACGCCATAAAATGGTAGTAACACTTTTCTGGAACAATGTTTATCGTGTTTTCAGAAAAGAGCACCATGATTTCAAAAAATCATCATGTTTTAAAAAATGTACCACATTTTTAAAAATATGAGAAGACTTTTATTTTTACATCATGATTAACGTGTTTTTAAAATATGGGAACACTACAAAAATGTTAATGGTATTTTTAGAAAATCACATCAAGATTAAAAAATATTCATCATTTTTAATGAAATGTTCATTTTTTAAACATGATAACACTTTTATATTTACATGATTTTTTTATAAATATAATATTTTTAATTGCTCAAAGATTAAGGTTGTAGTGCAACTAATACTTTCTAAAACACGATGTTATTTTGGGAAACAAATGAAACAATAATAATACACGATGAGTATTTTTAAAATATATGATGAATATATTTTCAAGTACACGATGAACATCCCGCTGCTGAGGGACGGCGGAGATGCATGGCGGCTGGATCTGGTCATCCTAGGTCGGATCCGGCGTGGCTTCGCCTAAGCGGGAGCGGTGCGAGATGAGCTACTGCGTGCAGCGTCCGCAACGGTTCCTTGGTTGAGCTGCGAGCTCCGAAGGGCAACGTGGTTGGGGATCAAATGGTGGACGGTGCAGTGTGGGAGTGTGTGTGCTGGGAGGCGCATGCGCGCAAGGGGCTGGGCGCTCTCCTGTTGCTCTGTTGGCCGGGTGGTGCAGCTGGGTGTGTGGGTCTGGTGAGGTGGCTCTGGTCCCCTAGGTAGGGTTGGTGTGTACGAGCAGAGCAGCCTCGAGTGTCGACTGCGGTTGCTCGGGTGATGAAGATGGTGGCTCGCCTGGTGTGGGGCCTCGGGGTCGGTGTGTGGAGTTTTCGCGTGTACGTCGGACTGGGGACTCCAGAGATGGTTGTAGGGTGTCGGCTCCGGTTTCTTAGGGGGCAGAGCAGGTGGCTCGACTGCTGCGCGGCCTCAGGTCGGCTTGAATGCCGGAGCGGCGGCTTTAGTTTTTGTTTTAGGGTGTCGGCTACGGGTTGCTAGAGTGACGAAGTCAGTGGTTCGCCTAGTGTGTGGCCTCGCGGTCGGCGTGTGTTGATGGTGCCATGTTGTTGGTTTGTTGTAACGGTTTTCACCCGGGTTTTCGTTAATAATCAGGCAACTCTTTTCTACACTTTAACGAATCGAGCCCTAAGGGACCTCGTTTTAAAAAAACAAAACATTTAACGAATTTTCCAATACACAACTAATATTATGAACATGTGTATAAGGACCATTTTTTATTATACATGAATATTCTTGTAGAAAAAGTGTTCCCATACCGTGGAAGTACATAGCTACACTCTCCTGAGGCTATGACTCGGCGGCGACCACATGACGGAGCTGGACGTGAAGTCCTCTAGCAACCTAACGACGTTACAACGCTTGGTGGGCCAATAAATGCATTACAGCAGCGTACTATGTCCCACCAGCATTTGGCGTGTCAGATCTTTGTGGCGTGTACGGCGTAGGATACCATGAGCAGGCGAGGACGTGCACTCCTTTGAATTTTCGTACTAGTGGTAGTTTAATTTGAGCAGGCCAAATTAACTTGTTGGTAGCCATGTGAGGATTGCTAGAACATGTGCAGTACTTTGACTATTATTATGGTGGAGCAATTTCAATTTATGCGCCAGCGTTCACGATCGTCGCAGACATCTCACTCCCTCACTATAATTATCTTACCCGACAAGAACGAAAACCAAAACTTTTGATTTTACTCCAATCTATTCATTCACTAGTTTTCTTGTTGGAATACAAAATTTCCACCTGGATATGAGGTACACTTTTGCACACCTGTCTTAACAATGTCTCATGAACCCTAAATTGACTTAAAAAGCAAATACACATTTTCTCTCTCTAATCATCTACGCACGGTTTCCAAACACAAACAAAGGCTCACACGCGAGGGCACTACCAGTACAGCACTTGGGAGAGGTGTATAATGTGGATTAGAAAGATTTTAAGTTCTGGGTATTCCTCCATCTCACTCAGTGGACTCTCTGGAAAACAATTTCATTACAAGAGGGGAGTGAGACAACGATCAGACCCTCTCTCTCCTTGCATATTTGTGCTAGCTGCTAATTCATCTATATTACTATTAAACAAGAAAACTTATTCGGAGGGACGAAAACTCTGGCGTCTCACGCCCGCAGAAACAACCCAGGCCCGCACAAGGGAAACAATTAACAACCCACTTCCAATTTACACGGAGAGTCATATACGGAAACAAATGTGCTAACTTTGCGGTAATCAATCTAGGCGTCCAGCTTACGTGCGCCGGCGCTGCCGTGCGTAGCCGCCGAGGCACCAGACGATGGCTGTGACGACGAGCTCACCGAGCCACCCGGCGACGGCCACGACGATGCGCTCTTCCCCAACATAGGTGCAGCCGCACAGGCGCCCTGCCACGGCCGCGACGACGTGTTGTTCCCCAGCACAGGTGCAGCTGCGCAGGCGCCCTGTCATGGCCGCAACGGCGCGCTCTTTGCCGGCACAGGTGCAGCCGCACAGGCGCCCTGCCATGGTCGCGACGATGCGCTCTTCGCCGGCACATGTGTATGCTCTTCTCTGATCTGAAGTTCGAAAGGCTTTTACACGCCACTGCCGCCAAGACATCGTTAGGCTAGAAGACGCCTCCGCCCAGACTGTCCCGTGCCATCACCACACTACTCACCCAGCGACGTTGGCGTGGTCGAACTGCTCCGCAGATGCATGCTCCATTGTCATGAAAAACAAGAGCAATTACACAAGGAAAGTGTAGGAACTGGTGACTTATGGCATGACCATATGCTAACTGTTAAATTGTGATCCAAATTATACCGTGTTGGACTAAACGTAGTACAACTAGTGTGGGCCTTTGCGTTGACGTCGACGCGTATGAGTATAACTCGTTTACTTGTCCTCCAAGGACTCTCATGTATTGCCCTCTTATATACCTTATGTAGTCGCACCTCAGATGGTCTGTCGTCTCGTGCTTGTAATACTCCTTCTCATAGTGATTGCGCTTTCGTGCGTCCGTAATTTTCTTCCGCAAAGGTTTTCACGTAAAAATCCGTGTCTCTTTGTCTCGTTTTATTCTCGTTATTATCTAACAAGTGATATACAGAGCTGAGATTACAGATACGAGATTTGAGACAGGAGATTAGGGTTCTGTCGTGCGCGCCGCCGCATGCATCTTGAGGCGATCCGCCGATTCGAAGCCGCATCGTTTTCTGCTGCAGCCGCAAGTCGCCGAGACCGACAGTTTTTTGCCCCTGATCCGATTCCTAATCGAGCTGTCGTCCGTGGCCAACGTCAGCTTCTGCCGCTCCGTCGCGTCAAACAAGTCGCCGAGTTGCCACTGTTGCTCCGTACGCAGCGCTCCGTGTGCTGCTCCCGCGTACAGGATCAAGTCAAGTCCCGAGGCCTATCCGCCGAGTCGCTGCAACTCCACGTGAAGGCTAAATCAAGCAGTCGATTGCTACTACTATTAGTACTTTTACTAGTAGTCCTACTCCTGTTCATCACATGAAGCCATCTACTATCAGTTTTTTGTCCTGCCTCAGTACGGCCACCAGCGAACTACCAGGTGCTATTTCTTCTGGTTCTTGGCCCGCAATATTAATTCTGTGAAGAATTATTTCTTTCGACTTGTACTACTTTGTGCACACAGATTTATCTACTCATGGCATCCATGAAGTACGACTTTCCGCTGCTGGATCATGACACAAGGTTTACCCTATGGCAAGTCAAGATGCGGGCGTTGTTGGCACAGGCCGACTATGATGTAGCACTGGATAGTTTTGGGAAGAACCGAATTGAGGACTGGACTACTGAGGAGAAAAGAATTAATTGTAAGGCTTTATCACAAATTCAACTTCATTTGCATAATAATATTTTGCAGGAAGTTTTGAGCGAGAAAACTGCCGCCGCTCTATGGTTAAAGCTGGAAGGGATTTGCATGACTAAAGATCTCACCAGCAAGATGCATCTGAAGCAAAAAATTATTCCTGCACAGGTTACCCGATGGAGGTAATGTTTTGAATCATATTTCGGAATTTAAAGAGATCATATCTGATCTAGCTGCAATGGATGTTAAGTATGAAGAGGAAGATACTGCTTTAATGTTACTTTGTTCACTGCCAAGTTCTTATACCAATTTTAGAGACACCATATTATATAGTCGTGATACTCTCACACTTAATGAAGTTTATGAAACTTTGAACTCTAAGGAGAAGATGAAATTAATGGTGCCTCATGATGGTTCGAGTTCATCCCAAGCCGAGGGATTATCTGTTCGTGGCAGGACAAAGGAAAAGAACTCCAATAATGAAAACAGAGGCAAAAGTAAGAACGGCTACAGGGGCCGGTCGCAATCCAGAGACAAGAAGTATTGCAGGTATTGCAAGAGAGACGGGCATGACATCTCAGAGTGTTTCAAGTTGCAGAATAAGGAAAAGAGGAAAGGTAACAAACAAGGTGAAAATTCTGCTAACGTTACTCGTGATGATAGTTCCGATGATGCTCGTGTCGTTATTGTTGGATGTGCTGAGACCAATGATGAGCGGGTACTTGATACTGCATGCACTTTTCATATGTGTCCACATAGAGATTGGTTTAATACTTTTGATTCCACTACATCTGTTGGTTCCGTTTTGGGTTTTGATAATTCACCATGCAAGATTGAAGGCATAGGTTCTATTCGAATCAAGATGTTTGATGGCATAATCAGAACTTTGACAGATGTTCGGTATATTCCGAAGATGAAGAGAAATCTTATCTCTGTTAGTGCCCTTGATGCAAAGGGGTACAAGTATTCAGGTCGAGATAGTGTTTTGAAGGTCATCAAAGGCTCCCTTGTTGTGATGAAAGGTGACTTAAGTTCGACCAATGGTCTTTACTACCTTCGAGGTTCTACCGTTTCAGGTAACGCTACTCCAGTTATTTCAAAGAATTCTGATTGTGATGCTGCTAACCTTTGGCATATGCGTCTTGGACATATGAGTGAACTTGGTTTGGCAGAGTTAAATAAGAGATGTCTTCTTGATGTATATGAACCTAGTAAACTGAAATTTTGTGAGCATTGTATCTTCGGCAAACACAAGAGGGTGAAGTTCAATACTTCGACTCATACAACCGAAGGTATTCTTGATTATGTGCATTCTGATTTATGGGGACCATCTCGCAGAAAGTCACTAGGTGGTGCTAGTTACATGCTGACTATAATTGATGATTATTCGAGAAAAGTTTGGCCTTATTTCTTGAATCATAAATATGAAGCATTCTCAGTATTTAAGGAGTGGAAGATTATGATTGAAAGACAAACTGAAAAGAAGGTAAGGATACTTCGCACTATAATGGTATGGAATTCTGTTCTAAGCAATTTAAGAATTATTGCAAGTCTGAAGGCATTGTCAGACACTACACCGTTCCTTATACTCCTCAACAAAACGGTGTTGCTGAGCGCATGAACAGGACCATTATTTCCAGAGCCCGTTGCATGTTGTCCAATGCAGGTTTGCATAGGCGTTTTTGGGCTGAGGCCGCTTCCACTGCTTGTTATCTCATTAATCGTTCACTATCTATTGCTCTTAATAAGAAAACTCCAATTGAGGTATGGTCTGGTTCACCTGCTAATTACTCACAGTTGAAAGTTTTTGGTTGCACTGCTTATGCTCATGTTGATAATGGAAAATTGGAGCCTAGGGCTGTTAAGTGCATCTTTCTTGGTTATAAGTCTGGTGTTAAAGGTTTTAAATTGTGGAATCCTGAAATCCAGAAGGTTTTTATTAGCAGAAATGTTATCTTTAATGAATCTGCTATGTTACATGATGTTTCATCTACTAATGTTCCCATTGAGAGTGAACAGCAGCCTCCTATTCAATGGCCTACTGTTCAGGTGGAGCATGTTATTGATTCAGGTGATACATCTCGTAATGAAATTGTTGATGCACATGATGAAACCGTCGTTAATGATGATCATGTCACTCCCACTCCAAATCAGCCTATTGTTCCACCCAGTTGGAATCTTGCACGTGACAGAGTTAGACGGGGTATTAATAAACCAGACAGGTTAATTGAACAGTGCAATATTGTTTCTTTTGCTTTATCTGTTGCAGAAGAAATTGAAGGTAATTCTGAGCCTTCTTCATATTCCGAGGCTATTATTTCTGGTGATAGTAATAAGTGGATGACCGCTATGCATGATGAGATGGAATCACTTGAAAAGAATGGCACTTGGGATTTAGTAAAATTACCTAGAGAGAAGAAACCTATTCGTTGCAAGTGGGTTTTCAAAAGGAAAGAAGGTGTTTCTCCAAATGATGAGACAACATATAAAGTAAGGTTAGTTGCTAAAGGTTACAGTCAGATTCAAGGTATTGACTATAACGAAGTCTTTTCTCTTGTTGTGAAGCATAGCTCTATTCGCACTTTACTCAGTATTATTGCCATGCATGATCTTGAGCTTGAACAACTAGATGTTAAAACTGCATTCTTACATGGATAATTAGAAGAGGACATTTATATGGAACAACCTGAAGGTTTTGTTATTCCTGGAAAAGAAAAGCTTGTCTGTAAGTTAAAGAAATCTCTGTATGGATTGAAGCAATCCCCTAGACAGTGGTACAAGAGATTTGACACCTTTATGCTCTCTCAAGGTTTCAAAAGGTCTAATTATGATAGTTGTGTTTATTTGAAAACTGTCAATGGTTCAACTATTTATTTGCTCCTTTATGTTGATGATATGCTTATTGCTGCAAAGAGTATGTCAGAGATTAATGAACTAAAGAAGCAATTGAGTAATTAATTTGAGATGAAGGATTTGGGTGCAGCAAAGAAAATACTTGGCATGGAAATATCCAGAGATAGACCATCTGGCAAAGTGTATCTCAGTCAGAAGGGATATACTGATAAAGTTCTTCGTCGTTTTAATATGCATAATGCCAAGCCGGTGAGTACTCCGTTAGCTGCACACTTCAAATTATCATCAGCTTTATGTCCTAAGTCAGATGCAGATATTGAGTACATGTCTAGAGTACCCTATTCGAGTGCAGTTGGTTCACTTATGTATGCCATGGTTTGTTCTCGTCCGGATTTATCATATGCATTGAGTGTTGTCAGTAGATACATGGCTAATCCTGGAAAAGAGCATTGGAAAGCAGTTCAGTGGATCTTCAGATACCTGCGTGGTACTTCTAATGCTTATTTACAGTTTGGGAAAACTAGAGATGGACTTGTTGGTTTGTTGATTCTGATTTTGCTGGTGATTTCGATAAGAGAAGATCACTCACAGGTGAAAGAACATACGGTGCCCCCATGTTTGGTTTTGGTAATTGATGACAATCTCTATGGACTAATGGTTGCCTTGAGTTATATTTGAAGGTTTTGTCCATAGGCTTTTCTTGGAGTACATGTGTTGGTTTCAAGGAGAGTTTGTGTCGACCAAGGTGCTATTCAAGGAATTACCTAAAGATTGGTCTTGTGACAGGTCGATCAAGACTAAGTTAAAGAGTGAATCAAGTTGATCAACCCACAAAGCATAGAAGATATACCGAGAGGGATCAAGTGATCCCATGGTATGGTAAGCATTGTCAATTACGCTTTGTGTACTAACCCATGGTCTTTGTGAGGGTTCTTTGTGGGGTTAGGTTGCGGTCTGCAAGTTCAAGTGGAGCACCACGAAGAGATCAAATGCTTGAAGCTTGCTGTCCTTTGTGGTGACAATGGACCTGTGAAGATGTGCGGAAGAGTAGCTCACCCATAGTAGAGTATGGGGGAGCAATCAACTAGTCTTCATCGAGTCAACACAATCAAGAAAGGTTGCGGTGTGCAAGTTCAAGTGGAGCATCACGAAGAGATCAAATGCTTGAAGCTTGCCGTCCTTTGTGGTGACAATGGACTTGTGAAGATGTGCGGAAGAAAGGCTCACCCATAGTGGAGTATGGGGGAGCAATCAACCAGTCTTCATCGAGCCAACACAATCAAGAAAGGTGGTCCAACTTGAGGAAGTCAATATCGTCATCATCCAGCTCAAGTGGACCATGTGCAAGGCAAAGGTTTGCCCTTGATAGGTTTTCTATTTTACCGGTCTCATGATGGTAGTTGGGAAACCGGGTTATAGGATCGATTGCCGTACTATCAAGGGGGGCTCTCGCTGAGTAGCTTGATCGTATCGTTCGTAGAGAGCTCAAACCATTGCATCCTTGCATCATCTTTCTGGGTTCTTGTTTGGTTCTCTTTGTGAATCTTAGAGCTTATGGTCATCTTGATGACAAGCTTGAGTTCATCGAAAACGGAGTTCGCATGCCTCTTCTATGATGTTTTCGATGTTGGAGGTTTTGCCGGTTCTTCTCGGTTGGAGGTTTCACTCCTCTTTTTGTTAGGCATACCTCCCCTGCCTCTTCTTACTAACCAGTCGCTGTTTTGATGCTACTCGTCGTCTTGTTTCCAACAAGCTTGAGTTTGCTCAATTCGGAGCTCATATGCAGAAGTTATGGCAGTTCTGATTTTCTTGAGTGTGGTTTTTGTCAGGGTCCCAGCGGTAGTACCGTGGTACCCAGCGGTAGTACCGCTGAGGAGTCACAAGCGGCAGTACCGCTCCGCAGCGGTAGTACCGGCGGTGACTCCGCAGCGGTACTACCGTTGGCTTACCAGGTCCCTACCGCGTCGATTCGAGGGGTCTTTTTCTGTGTCGGATTGTGCGGTACCTCGCTGTGGCAGTAGTGCGGCAGTACCGCTCCTTAGCGGCAGTACCGCCCTTCCTCCGCGGTAGTACCGCCCGGTTCCCTCTTTCCCTTTACCCTTTGTTCTGTGCGGCAGTACCGCCGAAGGGTGCGGTAGTACCGCCTAACCCAGCGGTAGTACCTATGTCTCCTACGGTACTACCGCCCCAAGGTTCATGTTTTGTTGCTCCTTTTCCCTGTTTCTTCCGCCTGAGCGGTAGTACCGCTCGTGTGCGGGCTGAGCACATAACGGTTGGATTTTCCCCCTCCTATAAAAGGGGGTCTTCTTCCCCATTGAACCTTATCCTTTGAGCTCGTGTTCTTCCCCCATTGTTGACCTTCTTCGAGCTTGCTAACTCTCAATCCCTACATGGATTCTTGCTAGTTTTTGAGGGAGAAGAGAGAGGAGATCTAGATCCACATTTCCACCAATCACTTTCTCCTCTATGTGAGGGGAACCCCTTGGATCTAGATCTTGGAGTTCTTGGTGTTCTCTTTCTTGTTCTTCCTCTCATTTTCCTCCCTAGCATTAGTTGCTTCAGTGGGATTTGAGAGAGAAGGACTTGGGCACTCCGTGTGCCCTTGCCATTGCATTTGGTGCATCGGTTTGAGTTCTCCACGTGATACGTGGAAGTTACAAGTTGAGAAGCTTATTACTCTTGGGTGCTTGGTACCCTTGAGCTTGTTCCTCTTGGGTGCTTGGGCGCCCTAGACGGTTGTTGGTGTTCGGAGCTCAATCATTGTGGTGCAAAGCTCCGGGCAAGCGTCGGGGTCTCCAATTAGGTTGGGGAGATCGCCC
Source organism: Triticum urartu (assembly GCF_003073215.2). Taxonomy (NCBI): domain Eukaryota; kingdom Viridiplantae; phylum Streptophyta; class Magnoliopsida; order Poales; family Poaceae; genus Triticum; species Triticum urartu. The sequence goes on from NC_053028.1 coordinate 690,426,186, forward strand.
CGAGCAATTTGACGGGTACCGGTGACCGCCCCCAAGGGTTGCCAAAGTGTACGGGTTCGGTAACCGCCCCCAAGGGTTGCCATTTGTACGGGTTCGGTGACCGCCCTCAAGGGTCCCTTAGTGGAATCACGGCATCTTGCATTGTGCGAGAGCGTGAGGAGATTACGGTGGCCCTAGTGGCTTCTTGGAGAGTATTGTGCCTCCACACCGCTCCAAACGGAGATTAGCATCCGCAAGGGTGTGAACTTCAGGATACATCGTCGTCTCCTCATGCCTCGGTTATCTCTTACCCGAGCCCTTTACTTATGCACTTTACTTTGTGATAGCCTTATTGTTTCTTGTCATATATCTTGCTATCACATAATTTCTTATCTTTCTTAGCATAAGTTGTTGGTGCACATAGGTGAGCCTAGTTGTTTTAGGTTTTGTGCTTGGCAAATTAACCGCTAGGTATATTCCGCATTTGTTCAAGCCTAAACCGTAATTATTTTAAAACGCCTATTCACCCCCCTCTAGGCGACATCCACGATCTTTGAACAGGTTATGTTTTCACCATTGGTGGTTGTGCTGTGAGTTGGAGAGCAACTTTGCAGTCTACTGTGGCTTGTTTCACTACTGATGCCGAGTATATGGCTATTTCCGAGGCATGCAAAGAAGCTATCTGGTTGAGAGGTTTGTACACTTAGCTTTGTGGAGACTCATCTTGCCCTACCATATTTAGTGACAGTCAAAGTGCTATATATCTTACAAAGAATCCAATGTATCATGAGAGGACAAAGCACATTGATGTCAGATTTCATTATATTCGAGATGTTGTTGCTGAAGGCGATTTGAAGGTATGCTAGATAAGTACTCATGATAATCCTGCTGATATGATGGCAAAGCCAGTTCCTATCAATAAGTTTGAGCTTTGCTCAGGCTTAGTTGGTATTTCTCACTAGTCCTATGGACTTTGACGCACAAGGTGTTTATGCTGATTTGGATGGAGTTATTCACTTTTTTCGACTACTGGAGGAAATTTGGACCAAGGTGGAGATTGTTAAATTGTGATCCAAATTATACCGTGTTGGATTAGACGTAGTACAACTGGCGTGGGCCTTTGCGTTGACGTCGACGCGTACGAGTACAACTCGTTTACTTGTCCTCCAAGGACTATCATGTATTGCCCTCTTATATACCTCATGTAGTCGCACCTCAGACAGTCTGTCGTCTCGTGCTTGTAATACTCTTCCTCATAGTGATTGCGCCTTCGTGCGTTCGTGGTTTTCTCCCGCAAGGGTTTCCACGTAAAAATCCGTGTCTCTTTGTCTCGTTTTATTCTCGTTATTATCTAACACTAACATGATCCCTGTTGTGCGTATCTAACCTAAACCTGACGTTGTTCCATGAATCCTTGGCAAATGAGCATTGTACTGACCTCACCTAAATGCCTCATCAAGCTGCATATGGATCGTTCAATGCCCAGTTCCAATTCATATGAACACAAATAAAGTCACTCTGAGATAGACCTACATGAATAGCATTACAAACTACTATATCCTGATGCATTATTCCAGGTATATATTAATGCAAAATGAATTCAATTGGTTGCAGAGGCACCATAATAAAGCTTTCAGGGTAAACAGTGGGATGGAGTTGAACATAAAACTCTACTCTGTATGCGTTGTGGTAATACTATTCCTTCAGTTACAATTGTGTGATGACATTTTTGATATTCACAAGGTTGAAGGATTTCGTATGGCCCCAACCAGTCCCAATGGGACACGCACCCCGTTCTAGGATATAACCAACACCCAATCCTTGGGTGATGAGCATTACACAGCCACCCAATTTCAGTTTTTGTAGCTCAACGGCTGAATTGTGCCATTGATTGCAGACCCTAAAGAAGTAAACAGGCAGAGGGATAGAGAGCGGTATGCATAAAATAAGGATGAGATTAATAAGAGACGACGTGAGGCCTACAAACAGAAGAAAATTGCCTCTTCCGAGATCAGTGGGGCACAAACACAACTGGCTATATCACAAGGTAATTAAGATGAACTTCATCCTACATGGCCCAGCTATACTGCTATATAATGATATATTCTTCATCTACTCAGGCCGTAATGAGATTAAGAATCAGATGGAAAGGAAGCGGTATGCACGAAATAGAGAGGAAATATTAAAGCGACAACGACAAACCCGCGAGCAAAATAAGCATATTGCTGCCGTCCTTGATGGCAATAACATTGTAACACAAGTGCCGGCTACCAGACAACCTGCAGTCACACAACTGTAGAACATAACGATTGCAGGGGGTGCAGTACCAAATTCTGTTCATTGCAACAGAGACAATGTGGACGATGAGTTCGATTGGTTGCACAGAAGTGATGCGTACCAGATGCAACGGAATACAAGACGACTGGGATCTCTGACAGAAATAATAAAATATTGCAAATTTATGATGGCAGCTGGTTTTCTCTGAAGTGGATAGGTGATTGTTCGACCTCAGTCTCAAATATAAGTGGTTAAATTGCCAAGCGCACATGAATTAACTAAATTAAAACTACCTGTCTAACATATAGATGGAAGAAAGAAGTGTCAATTTCAGTCTTGACTGGACGTGGTCATCATGGATTAAAAAGTATTCTCAGTCCCTTACACTAACAGTGGTCGATAAAATAGTAATGTGTAAACACAAAACTGAAGATAGCATACCCAACAATGTACAAAAAGAGATAAAGGGCCACGAAAGCTATCAATTTTTCTGGCGCTGTTGTGAGCAGCAATAATAATAAAATATAAGTACGAAACTCACCTTGATGGTTTCTTCATAAAATGGAAATCTATGATGTCACCAGTCCCAATAGCATTCGGCTGTAGTACAATATTTGCAAGGTTACATGGTTTGATCTCAGGAATAGTGGATTCTGCCGTTTTATCAAGCTCACAGTCTTGAAACAACCGAAAGCACTTCCCTGGCCCCTCCTGTCGAACACGACCAGTGAGGGCACATTAATTAACTAACTGGCAAGACAAAGGATACAAGAATTATATTTCTGTAGAGAATGATAAACTTTGTGGATATAATAAAAATGTATAAGAGAAAGCACACAAAAAATCGAATAAACGTTCTGATGAGCCGAGCCCAATATTTCTGTATGAACATGTATTACGAAAATAACTCCATTCATTCTGTATGCGTGGGGTATAAAAAAAGCAAAAATAAAAGCATGCGTCCTGAGATAAATCAAAGGAGTTGCCAATAAAAAGATAAATCAAAGGAAAGCGTGGGGCCTGAGGTAACGATCATGATTCCCTTTCCTCCTCACGCTATGAAAGTCCTTCCCATGATTTCGGCCTTACATATTGCCTAGAATGAACGATCTCTCTCACAGGAGCCCACAGAAGCAACGGCTTTTGCACACCGTAGGGTTTCCTTCATCCTCTCTCGCGAAGGATTGCCACATCCTCACACCCCTCCACCGCGCCGGCCTCCTCCACCGCAAGTCTGTCCAGCCACCAACCACTAAGCAGATGATCTCTCATGTTATTGAAAGGGAATATTCTAACAGAAAACACACTTTCTAAATATTAAATGTGACACTCATTCTTGCTCCATTTCATAAAAAGAATTGCCAGTTTCTTTAAAATTTGCATATGCTACCTGATTAGTTAGTGTAGGCATGAGAGTCATGCACGTATTGTCCCATTTAAGCTCTTGAGAACCACATGCCACTGAATTCCTCTTCATCAATAATAAATTCTCCAACTTCCTTTATTTTATATGAAGATAATGTATCATCTTTCGAAAAGATACTGCATCATGTTAACTCTTGGATCCACTCACACACAGAAGGTGCAGCAATCTAGAGAAGAATAATGCTCAGGTAAATAAGCTTTTCTAACAAAGCTCTGAACAGAACAAATTACGCACAATCTTGAAAAGGAACATTCATGTGATTTCTCAGTGAGGCGATGCACCTGGCGACTAACCGAATTGACGGGGAGGAGCAGACGGCGCGGTCGGTGAGAGAGATTACCTGGACCCGGACGATCGCGCGGGAGAAGGTGGAGATGTTCATGGCGGCGACGGCGAGGGCATCAGGAGGATGGAGGGCCCCGACGTCTTCGGCGAGCATGTCGAGCTCGAGCGCCTCCTCGAGCACTTCTGGGGAAGATTCGATGGAGCGGGGTAGAGTAGGGTGTGCGAGTCCCGCGCCTCCGCGTCCGCATCCAACGACGCCTAGCGCTGGCCCGAGCATGCCGAGCTCGAGGGCCACATCCGCCACTTCCGCGAACCGATTCGAAGGGGAGGGGCGGCCTGCCAGGGAGCACCGGCGCTGGCGAGGAAGGGGAGGGCCGGCCTGACCAGGGAGTGCCGGCAGTGGTGACGGAGGGGAGGGGGCGACCTGCCAAGGGTGGGCCGGCTGTGGAGGAAAGAATGGGGAACGGGGAGATCGTGGGCGGCGGCGGGGAACTGATGGGCAGTGGAGTACCAGGCAGTACGGCAGAGATTGTGAGTGATCGTGGCATTGTCCAAACCAAAAAAATCTTCCTTTTCCATTCTTCTAAAAAATCCATTCTTTTTTATAGTCATGATCATTTGACGCTTTTAAGATTTTTTGTATAGAAAATATCTATAAAAGTTGATAAAAATTTACTGGTAAAAAACACATTTAATATATCTGAATTTTAGTTCAGTAAATGAGTATGAGTAAATAAATTAAAACACGAAGCAAAAGCTTTCATGTTTTGTTGATTATTAAAACAGAAGATTGTCTGGTTAATCATAGAAAACCACACAAGCACATACGTACTAGCCGGGGACTCGCTTCATCAAACAAGCCGCCTTTCCATCACTGTCAGAAAAGAAGTGATGAAGTACTCTCCCGGGTAATGAAGAGACCAGCATTCAACATGCCTGCAAAAATAGTTGCAAACCACATAACACAAGGTCCATGTCGTCGAAGTTGGAAAGCTCACAGGCTGCCGCCCTGACATCCACTGCTCCAACACGCCTTGTGCAATCAACTGGTACCGCTTCTACAGCTGTCACACTGAGTTGTCACACCAACATGGCACTGTAGATACGTGCGTTGCACGTGCATACTTACTAATTTGTTTCAATCCCTGACTTCCCAATTTTATCCAATATGCAGATGATACAATTTTAATTCTGCTGCAATCACAACCAGATCCTTCAACTAAGCAACTCGCTGAATCACTTTGCAGCCCAAACAAGTCTCAAAATCAACTATCATAAGTTTGTGTTGTACCCATAAATGTAAGATGAGACAACCTGAGTCATATTCTAACACTCTTGGGTGCAAGCAGGGGAGCTTCCCTCTTACATATATGATCCTACCTTTAAGTGCTAACACACTAAAAATTATGACCACTTTTTGATTACCCAAACATTTGTTTACAAAATTTAGAACCATTTTTGAATAAGCGAGCAATTTTTTTATAAAATCGTGAACATTTTTTAATCCACAAACATTTTATTATTTATTAAACATGTTATTTCAAAATTCACATTTTTTCACTGCTGGAACTTTTTTGAATTCCCAAATTATTTAAAGCAAAAAAAAAGGAAAACGGAAAATAAAAATAAAAAAAAGGCGTCCAAACATCAGCCGGCCCAACCGGGCGTGCTGCGTCTTCTCCCAGCGCACAGAGTGCAATATAGGAGGTCCCTACTGCATGGACCGGTCCAGGCGAGGGATTCCCCTGTGTGAAACATTTTTTTGTCACTTATAGGTGTCATTGGTGAGTAATATTTTGCACTATGGGGATAATTTTCGTAACGTACCGCCAGAAGCAACTCTTGGTTGTGACCATTTTGGGGACAAAATTTTCCTACCACTAATGGTAGTCACCCTCAGGTGAGTTTTCTATGTTGCATGTAGTATTTGTCAAAACCGAGAGTGTATACGTATAGTATGTAGTATATAAGAATATTTGGGTAATATATATACTACTTTTTAGGTAGTATGTACTATATTGTTACTATATTGTTATATATGTACAAATATGAAGCTATTTTTGAAATATACAGAAAACTATAGACTCACATGCAATTCTTTCATATAACTTGCTTTGAAATATCTTAGATAGTATATGAACATATTTACAATGCTAAAGTAGTAATATATCATCACATGGTAGTATATGGGACATGTGGGGTAAGAGCAACTCTAACAGACCCCGTATAGTAGCGACCCACATAAGGCGTTTATGGTTCGACGAAGAACTGTTTGCGGGTTGAAATCGTGCGCGGCAGAGTAGACCCCGTATATGAAACTGTATAATTTGAATAAAACTTTCACGGGAGAAATTGGAACCACACTAGTTCATCACATACTACATGATCATACATTAGTTCATCATATACTACAAGATCATACATACTACATTCTTCTTCTACTACTACTAGACGGGGGTGGGTGATCTCGCGGCGGCGAGGCCAAGGTCGATGTACCAAAATGGATGAGCTCGTAGTCGAGGACAACGCGGTGGAGGAGCTCAGTCCTCCTCGTCGGAGCTGACGAGATCGATGAACTTCTGCCTCAGCTCGTCGCGGATGCGCCGCCACTCGTCGTTCTTGTCCTTCGCGGCAAGGTTGGCCGCGACCGCCTGTTGGAGTTTGAGGTCTTCGAGCTCCTCATTGTGGCGCCGGCGCTCCGCCTCCTCGCGCAAGCTCCGTTCGGCAATGGCGGCCGCGACTGCGACCGCGTCGACATTGGCCACGAAATCTTCGGGCCCGACGACGCCTCGGCGCTCGATCTCCTCCGCCTCCTGCTTGACGGCGACGAGCTAGAGGTCCTCCGGCTCCTCCGACCACTCCCTCTTCACGGGGAGAAGCGTCGCGCCGGAAGGGCCCCTCGCGGAGGACGAAGAGCCCGCAGCCGAGGAGGGCGACCGCCCGTGCCGGTGGTCATACTCCTCCGTCTTGCGACGGAGGAGCCTTGACGGCGGCTTGAGGCCCTTGTTCGTCCACTTCCTCGCCGCGCGCTTCCTCGCACCGCCCGCATGGACACACCGCTCATGCTCGGGGTCGCCGATGTGGCCGGAGTTCCACATACGGCGCCACATGGCGTTTGGAGGCCGAAGAGGGCTCACCGGTGCCGAGAAATCCGGGGAGAGAGAGTGGGGAATCACGGGGAAAGGCAGCGGCGGGGGATAGGGTTTCGACCTGTATCTGCCCCACAAACCCGTAGATATACTGCTTCGCGCGGGGGGGGGGGGGGCACAATACAAAAAATTACTGGCCGGACGAGTATACATGCTCTGTTCTAGCTAGAAAATTGGACCGAGCCCGTATACTCGCCGGAATTATGCGGGTTCGTGAGATATAACGGGATCTGATAGAGTTGCTTTAACTACCCCTGGATGGTAGGATGCATTTTTCCTATATATTATTAGGTATAGATTATTAATTATTTGTGTAATTACAGTTTTTTTTGTGATATATCAGATCTATTATAAAAATTCACTAGAAGTATAAAGCATCCAAATCATAAGAAAAATTACATTAAGGTCCATGAACAACTGAACGACCATTGCCGCCGCCAGAACATGAGGCGTGCATTGTTGTCGGAGGAATTACTCTCATTCATGCTATGATAATATACACAACAATGTCATCTGAGGGGTTCATGGTTGTCGTAGGAATTAATCTCATTCTTGCTATGATAATTAACTCGTCCTAAAACAAATGAAAAATGATAATTGTTGCATTTAATCTGTCCATTAAAAATATATACTTTTAACATAAAATCCTCTATCAGGTTTATATATATTACATACAGAAATGAGGTGCACTTCTCGCAGTCATTTCTAGTGGTTTTGCTAGGTACTGGTTGATCCCACACCGTCCTGGCGCTCCATGACTCGTGCGGCAAAAGGCCCAGACAAAATTTATAGTTGTGTATTGCTTCACTGGACTTTCTCTTGTTTTCTCCCTTAACCTTAGGTGGCTAGGGTAACTTTTTTCCTCTAGACTTCACCGACAATCTGGTGAACCCGCCTCCCCTCTGCTTGCCGCTCTGGTGGTTGATGGCAAGAGGAGAATCCTAGTCACTTCTCTACAGTAAGTAGTTTATAGGTTAAGAGTTTTTTAGTCCTCGCGCTTGCGGTGCTCGGGCGGATGACATCACTTCTTTTTGAGTTTGTCTTCCGGACTTGATCCTCTTCAAGTCCGTCCGTTTGGACATACTCGACGAAGATCCGGCGTAGATCCCTGCCGTCTCCTTCGGGAGGCAAGGTTAAGGTTACTCGTCATATGACGAGATTCAGTGTTCGGTGCTTCAGATCTATGCAAGGATTCATTGGTGACGACTGCGTCTCGAGAACGCTGGTCCTTAGGGCTATGTGTACGAAAACTTTCTAGCCATCGTCGACAAGGTCAAACTGGATCTGATAGGGGAGCGCCAATAGCGGAAGCAGTGGTCTCGAAATCACGATAATTTTTATAATGTTTGAGATGCTTTGTACTTCCATTTAATTTTTATAATTTATCTGCTAATTGTGACTGATAGCTGACAGTAGCCTCTTACTGTTGGCGAATGCCTTCGTTTGGAGGCAGTTGAGATCGGCAGCTGGATCGATGCACCTCCTTGCTTTCTGATCAGTACTTGTTAAAACACGTGGTCTATGGGTGCCCATGATACACACGAACCCGACTGAAGCTATTTTGTGAACTCCAGTCCTATTACGCCACTAGATGAACGTACCTAGCTACACCTCGGTCGAAGTCGTGACCTATTCGTACACATGGTCTGACACGAACCCAGCATATAATAAATAAACCAAGGCGGTCGAGGCACTGGCCAAAACAATCCTCCGTACGTACTCACGCGCTCGGATACACATATTTCCACCCACCAGGCCGGCCATCGATCTCCGGCGATGACGCACGGCCATCACCATCACCACCATCATCACAGCGGTGGCCATCACCACCACCACGACCATCACCACGGGCACCATCACCACCACCACGGCCATCATCACCATCACGACAGCCATCAAGCGCCCGCGCTGCCGGGGTTCCCCGTCCCGTACTCTTACCTTCCGACGACGGTCGGGGCGCCTCTCCTCCAGCACAGGCCGAAGCCGGACTGCTCCGACTCGGACGCCGACGGCGGATTCTACAACTGCACGGTACGTTATCCACATGCCCATGGATGCATATACAATGATGCCGGTCAGAGGATTGATTAATTTGGATGATTTGCTCTTTGCTTTTTGTGCAGCTTGTGGCCTGCTTGATCCTGGCCGTGGTGTGCATCCTCGTCTACATGTTCGGCTGATCCATCGATTACTACTTCTTCTGATGGCATGGATGGCACACAGCTAGGTTGCTGAGTAGTTGATGAGGACTTGGGGAGACGTCCCACCAGGAATATTAAAACTTGTTTGAGTGAAGTATAAATGTGGTAGCCATGCGAGGACTGACCAGCTTGTGTGTATGGTGACTTGATTGTTGTTAGGCTAGTCATAGTGGGAGTAACTTAGGTAGTAACATAGCGCACTTCGAGAATTTTTTTGCTTATGTGGCATGTAGTTAATGAGAAGTGATAACATAATATATTACTGTAACATAGCGCTTCCCAAAACAAGATGAGTCTACAAGCCATTAAATGAAGCCATATATGACACTACTAGTATGTTACTTTGCACTATGAAGATGGTAACTTAGACTAGTATCATGCATATGACACTAGTCTAAGTTACTACCTCCATAGTGCAAAGTAACATAGTAGTAGTGTCATAGATAGCTTCATTTATTAGCTTATAGACTCATCCTTTCTCGGGAAGCGCTATGTTACAGTAACATATTATGTTACTCTAAACACCTCTCTCCTCGTTAACTACATGCAACATAAGTAAAATTTTCTTGGAGTGCGCTATGTTACTATCTAAGTTACTCCCACTATGACGCATCTTCAAACCATTACTTGTCTTTCTCGGTGGTCGATATGCTCCCAAACAACTCATGTCTGGTTATTTATTTCTGTATATTTATTACCCCCTACGTTCATAAATATTTGTCTTTCTAGAGATTTCAACAAATGACTACATACGGAGCAAAATGAGTAAATTTACGGTCTTAAATATGTCTATATACATCCGTATGTGGTAGTCCATTTGAAATTTCTAAAAAGACAAATATTTAAAAACTGAGGGAGTACGTAGCAATATCGCATAGTTCACAAGTTACACTTGAGAGGAGCTACTGGGTGCTTCACACCCCTACATGAAAATTAAATTTAGAAAAAAAATACCTAAAAAATTCGGGTATCAAACCTGGGTGCCCAATCTACTCCCGTGTGATGATCTGTTCGTTAAAAGAAATAGGAAACATATCCGTGGCGATGAAAATACAGTTCAAACTAAAATCTATCCAAACAGTTTTTTCTATACATATGATTTTTGTCTTTTTTTGTCACGGATACGTTTCCTGATATATTTCATGAAATTTCACAAGAAAGTAGATTGGACACCTACGTTTGATATGTCAAAATCGCTGATTTGTTTTTCAAATTTCCTGGCATTTATTTGAATTTAATGTTCCTATAGGTGGTGGAGCACTCCGGTGCTACAAATCCTCTTCCATCAAATTACTCCCTACATTACACACAAAAGATCCGATGGTTCTTCTGCTGCTTCATTTTTTGTTTTGTTGCATGGAGGGCAGTGAGATAGGGTAACCCTTGGGTCATTTGAGAACCTATTTCTAAAATTTCCTACAAAGACTTTCCTACAAAGATACAATAAAAACTTTAGCATTACAAGGCAGCCGAAACAGAATAAAAAATTATAGGCAAGTCCATTGGGAGTCTCATGACCTTGTATTTTGAACCGGCCATCCATGCGGACGGGAAGTCACGTCGCTTGGCTAGAAGGGCTACCCCGGAGAAGAGGTCGTTGCTGAGTGGCGCTTGATCCCGTGAAGAACAACGATTTGCCAATGTCACCGTCGCGGGAGACACCACCGTTGCCATCACATATGCCACCAGGCAACCGCCTCCTACACACCACCTTACCAGCCCCACACAACCACTGGTTGAAACACTTGTAGCGACGATGGAGCCGAAGGACAAAATCACCACAAAGAGCAGTCAGGGCCACGCCAACCGCCCATAAGAACGAAGATCTCACCTGATCTGAGGAAGCACGAGCAAAAACAAACGCAATCTAAGAGAGCCCATGGGCTCGCCGGTGGCCGCAGTAGGTGGAAGGGGATCGCCCAGATGTGGCACAATGGTTTGTCCTCGCAACTTTCCCACAATTCAATATGCACATGATACCTTGTTGGTTATGAATGCCTCAACACATGAACTCACTCATTTCAAGTATGTGCAGGATGGATATACATGTGCTTCTGGGTAAAAGTTAGAACCTTCATAACCAGCAAACGTTCGCTGGGAGGCATAGCAATTGTGAACGTTTTGCATAGCAATTTTTGTTGTCCACGGATAGCAAGTTTAGTGGACAAGTACGGGAAATCCGCCAAGTTCATTTTTTCCTAGGATATTTCGTGCTTGCTAACCAAAATTTCCATCCTCACGACAACTAAAATTGCCACAAGAAACATTCGTCTTATCATTCCTTCTTGGAGAACGTCAGCAGAATAACATTCCCCAAAAGTTAGCTTTCATAAATCCTCACAGTGCCAATTAACATTCCTGATGACTTGGTGCACCGCTTCTCATCAATATTGTAATGTAAAAGAGGACAACTCCCTTTCACTTTCCTTGCATTCCCCTCAGCATATTTAGTATATGATGGATCAATTTTGCCCTAAATCCAGAGATGACAATTTTTTCTTCGAGAAATCAGCAAGAGCACTACCTTTCATATATAAGAATAAAATATGTTACAAATATTTAAGCGAGGCTTTTGAGATAGGGAAAGCTGAGTGAAACCCCACAATACGGCATGTGGACTATTCACGCAAAAGGGAAATGCTAGATTTGTGCATGCAGATATCCATGCGGGCTAGGTGAGGCACCTCGTGGTATGTCATCCTCCTTCCAGGGGAAACCCTACGATTTAGCTCGTTCCAAATGTTCCACCGAGTAAATCAAATTGCCGCTGCGCTCCGACGCCTTCATGTCAATTTCTTGTGAGAAAGTCATCCCACCACCGGTTGATAGAGCTGATTCAATTTAGGTTGAGTGTTTGTTCTGTTTTTTTTGTGATACCCTTGTAGATTGCAACTGATGAATGTTGTTACATCATTCATTGGGAGTTATGTCGAGCTCTATAAAGGATCAATTGTTGAATTGAACGCATACAGAAGGCACTATTTTAGAGAGACAAAGATTTAGTGAGAAAGAATCCTACCCTTGCTTCTTGGGAGGTTATTTGTAGACCAAAGGACCAGAATGATGCCTTGTTAATGATGAATATCTTCCAATAAAATTCATTAATAAACAAGACATAACTTAGGTTAAGTTAATTTGGGAATCCTACTATCAAAATGGTCTTCCACCTGCTCAAAATGTTGATTATTACTTTTGGTGGTAGGATTGTTTGACGCTACTGCCAAGGTTCAAAGATTTTGGTAGTTCCTTTTCTTCCAGATCGTAAATCTGTTATCTGGAAAGGCAAGTGGCAAAGTCAATCCTTGTAGAGCATATCTCTATTCATTTTCCTTGGAGTAAAACATATTTGTTCAGGATAGCCTACAATATCTTTACAAGCCTCGACTCTACACTTTCCCCTCTCCATGGAAGCTTTTGCTAAGACAGAACTCCTAGAAAATTTGGTTCAGCGCTTGGGCCCGTACTTTGCCTCTGACATTTGGGAATGGCATTCTATGCTTCCTAGATACTCTTTCTCTTTTATTTATGAAGCTATTTGGGGACCTATAGACAACATTCTTGCCATGAGATTGATCTGGAATACCTGTTGTTAGAAAAAGCACAATATCTACTTATGGATGCTACACAATAAACTTAATACTAGGCAAATGCTCGAGAGAAAGAATAATTCCTTCATCTATGATTATTCATGTGTTCTTTCTGGGGATATGACTATTGAATCTAGAGACCACTTTTCTTTGAGTGCCCAATTGTAGTTGCATATTGGAAGTACATGTGCCCTATTTGGTCTGCTTTGCACAAATCAATCCAGTACCTAATTATATCTCTTAAGGATAGGTTAAACCTGCATTTTTGTTTGGAGATCATTATTTTGGTGGCTTGGGCAATCTGGATTACAAGGAATGCCTTTATTTTCAATTCAGTTGCTTCAAACCTTTTCTCTCGCAGAGAAAAATATAAGCAAGTGCTTCGGTTGTTTCTTAAAAGGGCTATGAGAAAAGTTTATGCTGCATTTGAAAAATGGGCCATGGACTTCTGCTGATAGATCAGTTCATCCGTTTTTGTATAGCTTTCCTTTGTTTATTCACAGTCAACTCCTGTAGCTATCTGGGCCTTACTAGACCTCTTGTAATTTGTTAGACTATTTTCTCGAAAGTCTATACAAATACAATCAGGAGAAATCCCAAACCCAAAGGTCGAGAAATCCATGACCGACAACAAATCCTACATACCTAAGGGACTCATGCATCCCCACTAACTTATTTATCTCAACATGCAAGCTTGCCACATCACCATACTATTATGAATGGATAAGGCCCACCTCAACATGCAACCATGCATGGGAAAAGACCCACCACTACATACAACCATGTGTGGGAAAATATTTTTCTATCTATTATTCTACTTATATTCAATAATTACTTTACAACTATACATAACAAAATATAATAAGACATATGTATTTTAGACTTTGGTTCACATGTTATTAATCTAAATATTTACATGTCAAACAATCAAATCACATTGAAATATATTGTAACACATTCCCATAGCAATGTGTGGGGTATAGTCTAGTTATTATAAATATAAGTAACCAGATGGGAGCCACACTCATCTCACAGAAGCCACATTAGTACATATAACCCTTAGAGCTAGCTGACAATCGAGCCCAACATACCTAAAAGAGTCACCCCCACTAACTTATTTCTGTCAACATGCAAGCATGCCACATCTCCATACTATTATGGATGGGATAAGGCCCACCTCAATATGCAACCTTGCATGGGGAAAGACGCGCCACCACATGCAACCATGGGTGGGAAAACATTTTCCAATCTATTATTCTATTATTCTACTATTCCACTTATATTCAATAATTAATTAACAACTATACATAATAAAATATAATAAGTCATATGTATTTTAATCTTTGCTTCACGTGTTATTAATCTGAATGTTTACATTTCACACAATCAAATCACATTGAAATATATTGCAACACATTCCCACAGCAACTCGCGGTGTATAATCTAGTTATACTAAATATAAGTTACTAGATGGGAGCCACATCCATCTCACAGAATCCACATTAGTACATAAAGCCCTTAGATCTAGCTGACAATTGAGCAAACTAGATGTAGCTCTTAGTATTCTCGGTATCAAACTAACTGTCTATACACGATGCTCACATCCCAACACATGAGTTGAATCCTCGTGCGTACCTTTGTACTTCCGAGTGTTATAGATCCTTGAAACAAGAATAACATAATGGCATAAACATTTACACGCATATTACAACACAAACTATGACAATTCAGCATAAGTTATCATACTAACTTCCTACTCATCTGAATTTAGTTTGTTATTTATAATCCCAGCGAGATTCAAAGCCACTCTCCACTTTAACTCAAAATGACGGATAAAACTCATTTGACAATTTTTTTCTACTTTCAACTATTCAAACAACGTGAAAAGGATTGGTTTAGTTTGCACTTCAAGGAAGTCTACACAACTCTTCTAATTCAGGTAGTAAAGCTGATAGACCATCTGCCTCAAGTGATAATTTTACCTAGCTTATTTGGTGTACTCCGATTGGTTTATGATAGCAGCCCCAGGACATATGGTTACACCATCGCGAACACTTGCCATTGAAACCAATCGACAATGCATTGATGCCACTCACAACTCTACTTCTTAGTTCCCTATGTATAAATTAAAATTAATCTCAACACTTGCTGGACAGACAAAAATCAAGTCCTCAACATACAAGTACCAAGAGTAACAATTAAAGAGAAAAAACATGCTTTGACCATACATCAACAATGAGTCAAACTACATAATCAAACATGCCACTCACAACGCAGCAGATTACCCCTATATGCGTCGATGCGCGTCCCATAGTCGCCCGCGCCCACGCCGTACCTTACGGCCGTCGCCTCTGCTTGAGGCATCCTGCCAGACGGCGTTGCCGTAGTTCTCCTTGCTGCATAACAAGCGCGGCGCGGAAAGAGCAAGTCCATGGTCGCGTCCGTCAGCGGCAGTAGGCCGTAGGCCATGGTTGCGGCAACCACTTCGTTTCGAAACGAGTGCCACATTCCGCATCTGATATTATCCTTTGATAAAGGGTAAGAATATCACAAATCGAATACCACATGTTTGCTTACTGTTCTTGATTTGGAGTCTCTGTCCATTGACCGTGGATGCCAACACCCATGCACCGTGCGTTGGTCATGCCATGTTGCTGCCGCACGCAAGTGACGCCGCCGTGATCCTTCTTCCGATGCCACGCGCCGATAGGCCTTGTCGCTGCGTCTCGTCTTGTATCCAGCAAAATCGCCGCCTTGCCATCGCGGGCTGCTGCCGCCGACTGGTGCCATCACATCGCTGCTTACCGTTGATGTCGCACCCGCATAGCTTCGGCCGCAGCGGCCGTCGCCTTGTTTATCCCCTCGTGAGCGCCTCTGGAAGGAAGCGTCGCTCTATTGCTCTGTTGGTAGAAACTTCGTGCTGATAACGTGATGTGAAACAAGGAAGACAAATGAATCTCTATCACTTTCATTGATGATCTCTGTACATTATATATCCCTGAAGGGACGCGAACGAATGGACATATCCATTCGGGAGGGAGCGAGGAGAGACGTGGCGGTTAGGAAAGGCTAACCGCCTGTCGGTTTACAAGGTGGAGATTATCTATAATTAATTATATCTAATTAACTCTTAACAAAAATGACCACCAGGGAACGTATTTGCATGGTTAGTCGAATTAATTTCAATAACATTGGAATAATTAATAACTAATTTGATTGATCGTGCTCTTGTTGCTTGTGGTGTAGTGTGTGGTCGGCCTGTTGGTGGTGGGCATCATCGCCAACATCATCTTTGTATTCGTGAGCAACTGGAAATACCTTTAATGGCATGGACATGCATGGAGCCAGCATATTAGTACTACTTATACTTGGGAGGGAGACGTCCTAGCAAGTACATATACTATATTGTACTGCTACCAGTATACTAGCTAGTTTAATTTGAATAGAGTAAATTAACTTTGTTAACATATGATAATTTGATACTATATCTTGTGCAGTAGTCACCGCTATTATCATGTGAAACCTTGATGTAGTTACAATTTAACGCAGGCAATGTTCAGTGAGGAGTGTTCATTGTAGAAATAGTAACCTTGCTACGATAATCATGGGTGGAGCTATAGCAAAAGTTACTCAATGCACCACTTAAGTGCATCTCCAACGCTAACCCTCAAATCCCTCGCATCGGTTAAGATCGCGTGATTCGGACCACTGCCACACATGCATTCAACACCCTTGGCCCACCCAAATTCCTTTCCCCCGTCTGTGTCCTTTCCCACCCGAAACGATTGCCCCGCATTCATGCTGCTCTACAGCGCCAGTTCCGCATTGATGCCGGCCTACAGCTCTAAGTCCCACACATGCATTGAAGCAGATCATCGGCCAAAATTTCCCCTGCTTGTCCAATGCCGGAGAGGCGTTACTAGGCAGAACGGATATCTACCACATTCAAATGGGCTGCACGTATGTCCATCTGCCGCCATTAAATACTCATGCTAGCCGAGAAACAAACTTGGCGTCCGCATTGATACAACCAGCCACTTGGCCTCACCGACATCCGCTATTTAAACAAGGCCACTCCCGGCACAAACTGTACCACAACTGTTGGGCGTCATCACGATCATGGCAGCGTGGGCTCGATCTTTTTGGAACGACGTATTCCTGGTCAGCTATGGTATGCACGAAAGGAAACAAGTACGCAAGACATAAACACACTTGCCATAGCGGAGAGAATCGACAATGGTATGCATGAAAGGAAATTAATGCCCTACTGGAGATCTTAGTAACTTGAGAGTGGTCCGTTCAACCCCAACAAGGTTGAGTCATAAGATTTTCTTTGCAATAGGGTTGACGAACTATTTCGCAAAAAAAAACAGGGGTTGACAACCAAACAGGCTTTTCCGTTGCCAGATCACATTGGGCACCAATAAACTTGGCAAACAAATCAGCAACAAAATTTTCTCTAGGCTATAACGTCTTAAACAAAATTTTCTCGTAGGCGGCAGCGCTAGTTGTCTGCATGTTTGTGTTTGTCTGTCCTAGCACTTTTTGGTTTCGCTGCCCCCCGCCGGGCTGTTTCGCTCACACAAGTTGGATACGCGTGTTCGCCCGGCTCGGCGTGAGGCGTTCGGTCCGCAACATCCACAGCCGGTCGTTGTTCTATGATAGCTGGGAGCCGAGTGATACAAGGTTTGGTACGCGGGGTGCGGGAGAGTGGCGATGTAGTGGATGAGCTCGCCTGCTCTCGCTACTTGTACCAATCGAGTAAAGACACGACGGACTGGGCATTGAATGCGAGCGTAACCTGGAACAGTGGTCTACTTTGAGGGAGCCGTTTGCTGTGACGATGCCGTTACGGCACATCGTCCACATGTTCCCACGGTACAGAACGGGAGAACCGGTGCAGAACGAGTGGGGACGTTCCGTCCCGTCACACAAAACATGAGTTTTTTTTAAGGATCTACAAAACATGATTGGGGACGTTCCGTCCCGTCACACAAAACATGAGTTTTTTTTTAGGATCTACAAAACATGATTGGGGGCGTTCCGTCCCGTCACACAAAACATGAGTTTGCAAGGATAAGCATATATATATGGCACCGCGGGAAAAAAAATTATCCCTTGGACGACCGCAGGAGGTAGCCATGGCGATGGCGGAGGCGGGGGGCGATGGCTTCGAGTTTCTGCCGGATCCCGTTGACAGGTACCTTCCATATCTCCGGTCCATGCATCGTACTGCTGTCCGCTGTGACTCGCTGCGTGAACTTAGTACTCTGCTCCCTTCTTTGCCATAGGTTCCACCTGCCGGATCTTGGCAGCGGCATTCTCGACGCTGAACCCACCTGAACTCTGGTGTGCACAGCCGCCTAGTCCAGCATTGGTGATGTAGGCGATGCGGCGCTGACAGTCCAAGTAGAACTAAACAGAGTTTGTCGGCGCCGAGCTCTGAGGAATCAACGGGCAAAGATCATCCTCAAGCTCCGGGCTGGGCGAAGAGATATATGGCTTAGGGAAAAGTATATTTTTCAACCCTGAACTCTTTCGAAAGTATAGAAATGGTCCCTCAACTCTAAAACCTGCAAATCTTAATACCTCAACTTCTCAAACCGGATTACTTTAGTCCCTTCACTCAACAAAAACGGTTTTTGTGCTGACTTGGCATGGTTTTGACCAGTCATCGCCCATGTGTGGAAATCTTCTTCTTCCTTCTCATTTTAACTCGGCAGGTATTTCATCGAGTAGTTTGCGTGCACCGAGCACCAAGAGAAGAGGTAGGCATGGAGCAGGTGTGGCTCGCGGCGGCACACACAGAGCGTGCAGGCGGCCAGGGAGCTGCGCCATGTTGATGCTCGCGAGGCCAGCAGGGCTGAGGCGGGGCTGTGCTTGCGGCTAGCCGTCCATGGTCACCTTGACTAACTAGCGACACCATCACCACCACGTTCAGCGCCCAAAAGACTGCAAGGTAAAGACAACAGAGAGCACGACGCAGCGGTGTATATCGCCAACATTGACCCGCGTGGCATAGAGCGCTCAACGCCGGTAGTGACGCGGCCGCGTTGAGTCGTCCAACCAGGACCGCCTGCGTCCATCGGCACCACCGTCCCCGAACAACGAGGAAGACGAGAGAGCAGCGACTCCATACCTGCTCGGGCTCAAGAACTTCACCGTTGTCGCCACTGCTCCGCCGAGCGCCAACCAACCATCATGTCAAGGCACAACAGTGCGTGAGAGAAGACCGCACTGCGTCGAGTTCGACACGGGCCATGAGGCGGCGTACACCTGGGCGTCGCGCGTGGCGAAGAGCACGTCGAGGATGCCGGAGCTCTGCGCGCTGGTGCTCTGTGTAGACACCTCATCTTGTCGCTCTGTGTGCGGCGCCTGGGAGCTCGCATCCACATGACCAGCTCGCAGCGCTCGTGACATGCCTTATGCGAGGATGACGACCGTGGCAACGTCGACAGACCAATGTTAGATAATCAGCTGCACTCTTGCTATCTTCAGTTAGTTCAGAAACTTCAGTTAGTTCAGTTTCGTTTTCTCTGAATAACACTGACCGTCGGCGTGTGCCTGTACACGTACGAGTTCAGTTAGCATTCTGTTAGGTAGTTAGCTAGTCTTCAGCTCGCCGTAGGGATCGCCATGGGATGGCATGGATCACGCATTCCTCTGCGCGAGCAAGTAGGGCTCATGCACGTCCGAGCGTCGTGGGATGGCACGACCTGTAAGCTCGGCGAGCACAACCAGTTCTTAGCTGTTTTTCAGGAACTCCAACAGGGTTCAGATAGATAAGAACAGAAACAGAAAAGCTGCAAGGTTGTTACGCAGCGCAAACCACTGTCTTCCACCTCGTGTTCTCCCTCTCTCATCCGCGTTTGCTGGTCATCTGCAACTACAAGTGGCATCAGAGCCTCGGTGGTGTTCGATCCATCCTGGGCGCCGACGGTGTTTGATCCGTCGGAGAGATGGCCGGAAGCGACGAGGAGAAGGCGCAGAAGAAGCTAGAGGAAGAAAAGGCCAAGGCGGAGGCCTCGGAGCTCGGCAAGTCCCTGGCCCATCTCTCCACCGAGGAGGGGTCGGGGGTGCGCGTCGTTGAGCGCGTCGTGCACAGCGGCGGCGGCGGGCCCCTGATGATGCTCACGCGTACAAACTACTCCGACTGGGCTATGATCACTAAACTGCAGCTGCAGGCGGACGAGCTCTGGCGCGTGGTGGAGACGGGGAAAGGCTCGGATCGCGACGATCGGCGCGCCATGATCGCTCTCCTCAAGGGGGTGCCGCCGGAGCTCATGCGGATCTTGGGCGCCAAGGCCACGGCCAAGGAGGCGTGGGATACCCTGAAGACGATGCGCGTCGGCGTCGAGCATGTGCGCGAGGCCAAGGCGCAGACTCGCCGCTCGGAGTACGTGGCGCTCCGGTACAAGGACGGCGAAGGGATCGAGTCGTACGTCATGCGGCTCAGGACGATCATCGACGAGCTGCAGGCGCTCGGTGATCCAGTGGACGAGCACAAGGCCGTCCTCAAGGTGCTCCGCACTGTGCCGCGTCCGTACCGCGAGATGGCCGTGGCAATCGAGTCGCTCGTCGACACGAGGGCGCTCTCCCTCGAGGAACTTTGCAGCCGGCTCCTTGTCGTCGAGGAGCGTGAGCGCGAGGAGACCCCGGCGCCCGGAGCGCAGCTACTGTACACCATCGACCAGTGGCGGGCGCACGAGAAGTCGCTACACCAAGGCGGCGCGTCCTCAGGAGCTGGGCGCGGGCGCGGAAACGGCAAGACGAAGAACCTCCAAGGCGGGGGCGGCCGTGGCCAGGGCACTGGCCGCGGCAACGGCGGTCCACCGGCGCCCAAACGAAAGGGAAACTGCCGCTACTGTGGCGTCCCCGGCCACTGGGCAAAGGAGTGCCGCAAGAAGGAGCGAGACCAGCGCGAGCAACAGGATCAGCAGGCGAATGTCGCCTAGGTCGAGGTTGAGCAGCCTGGCTTACTCCTAGCCACCTGCGAGGCGGTGAGCGCGGCGAGCGCGGTGGGCGGCGTTCATGAGCACCCCACGGACATCTTCCTCAACGAAGCTCGCGTGGTGCCCGTCGCTACCAACGACGATCGCTGGTATTTGGATACTGGTGCCAGCAATCACATGACAGGGAGGCGTGACATGTTGTCGCAGGTGGACGAGTCCGTTCGCGGCTCGGTGCGTTTCGGCGATGGCTCCGTCGTGCAGATCTGCGGACGCGGCGTGGTGACGTTCTCCTGCAAGAACGGTGAGCACCGCGCGCTCTCAGATGTCTACAACATCCCCAACTGTGGACGAGCATCGTGAGCCTCGGCCAGCTCGACGAGCACGGGTGCAAGTCCGTGATCGAGGACGGCGTGCTCTGCCTCTACGACAGGCAGCGCGTGCTCTTGGCACGGGTGCAGCAGACAAGCAACCGGCTCTACGCCGTGGCTCTGAACTTGGCTGCGCCCGTGTGCCTCCTGGCGCATGGCGGCGACGAAGCGTGGCGTTGGCATGGACGTTTCGGCCACCTCCACTTCCGGGTGCTGCACGATCTTGGCGCGAAGGGGATGGTGCGTGGCATGCCAGCGATTCAGCATGTCGAACAGTTCTGCGAGGGCTGCACACTCGGGAAGATGCACCGTATGCCGTTCCCGCGCACGTCAGTGTACCGTGCGGAGCAGGGGCTCGAGCTCGTCCACGGCGACCTCTGCGGACCCATCACGCCCGCGACCAAGTCTGGTAACAAGTATTTTCTGCTCATCATTGACGATCACAGTAGATATATGTGGTTGGAAGTGCTCAGGAGCAAGGATGAGGCGTTCAAATTCTTCAGAAAGATCAAAGCAGCTGCGGAGACACAGTGCGGCGCGAAGCTCAGAGCGTTCCGGACCGACCGCGGCGGGGAGTTCAACTCGAACGAGTTCACCACGTACTGCGATGAACTTGGCATCCTAAGGAACACGACGACTCTGTATTCTCCCCAACAGAATGGAGTCGTCGAGCGCCGCAACCAGTCCGTGGTCGAGATGGCTCGCAGCCTGATGAAAAGCATGGGCGTGCCGAGCATGTTCTGGGGCGAGGCGGTGCGCACCGCGGTGCACATCCTCAACCGCTCGCCGACGAGGAGTCTGCAGGGCATGACACCCTATGAGGCGTGGCGCAAGAAGAAGCCCACGGTCGACTACTTCCGCACGTTCGGCTGCGTCGCGCACGTCAAGCTCATCGGCCCCGACGTGACCAAGCTCGCGGACAGGTCACGGCCGGGAATATTTCTGGGCTATGAGGCGGGCACCAAGGGCTATCGGGTGTACGACCCGATCGGCAAGCGCTTGTACATCACGCGAGATGTGCGTTTCGAAGAGGACCGGCGCTGGGACTGGAGCAAGGATGGTGGCGACTCGGAGCGCGCGCACCAGTTCACGGTCGTGTACTCCGACGCGGGCGTGCCCACAACCACGACCTACTCCCTGTCACCGGACCCGGCGACGTCGCCTGGCGCACCAACGACGCCAACTGCGCCAGGCTCACCGGTTGGTCCAAGCACGCCACGGACACCCTCGTCGAGCGGATCTGTCGCGGACACGCCGAGCGCGTCGAGTACGCCGGCCTCGGCGGACTCAAGCCCGTCTACACCAGCTACCTCCTACAACTCAGAAGACGGGTGGGTGACGCCGCCCACCGGCGAAGATTTCGACGCCAAGGGGGTGCCAGTCCGCTGGAAATCCATGGAGTACGTCATCGACCACGCACCGGCGTGCACTCTGGAGTACAGCAGGCTCTGCCTCTCTGCAGCAGAGGAACCCGCGTCTGTTCAGGATGCCCTGGACGAACCTGCTTGGCGCAGTGCAATGGAGGCGGAAATGGAGTCGATTCGTTCCAACGACACCTGGGTCCCGGCCACGCTGCCCGCCGGCCACGGCGCCATTGGACTGAAGTGGGTTTTCAAGGTCAAGCGCGATCCGGACGGCAAGATCATAAAGCACAAGGCTCATTTGGTTGCGAAGGGATATGCACAGCGGCAGGGAGTTGATTTTGATGAGGTCTTCGCACCTGTCGCTCGTCTGGAGACAGTGCGGCTTCTGCTGGCCGTGGCGGCTCACCGGAGCTGGGGTGTGCATCACATGGATGTGCGCTCCGCGTTCCTCAATGGAGATCTCCAGGAAGAAGTGTATGTTCAGCAGCCCGCAGGATTTGTCGACAGCAACAACACTCACTGCGTGCTCAGGTTGCAGAAAGCTCTATATGGTCTTCGTCAGGCTCCCCGCGCATGGAACGCAAAGCTGGACGCCACACTTCATGTACTTGGTTTCAAGCGTTGCCAGCTCGATCATGCACTGTATAGGCGGGAGGACAAAGATGGGTTTCTGCTGGTTGGAGTGTATGTGGATGATCTGATAATCACGGGCACAGAAGCAGAAGCCATTGAACACTTCAAGAAACAGATGCAAGAGCTCTTTCAGATGACTGATCTGGGTCTCCTCAGCTATTACCTGGGAATTGAGGTGAAACAAGAGGATGATGGGATCATGGTGTGTCAGTCAAGCTATGCAGCAAAGATCTTGGAGGATGCAGGCATGAGTGATTGCAACACCTGCAGCACGCCGATGGAGAATCGTCTGAAACTGAAGAAAAACACTGGTCAGTCAGTGGACTCGACAGAGTATCGCAGTTTGATCGGCAGCCTGAGATACCTGGTAAACACCAGGCCTGACATCTCTTACGCAGTAGGGATTCTCAGCAGGTTCATGGAATCACCTGGGAAGGAACACTGGATGGCCGTGAAGCAGCTTCTGCGTTACATCAAAGGCACTCTTGGTCTTGGTTGTTTCTTCAGAAAAGGAGAGAAGGATGTGCTGACAGGATACAGTGACAGTGACCATGCTGGTGATCTCAATGATCGCAAGAGCACCACTGGAGTTGTTTTCTTTCTTGGATCGGGGGCGATCACTTGGTCGTCTCAGAAACAGAAGATTGTGGCGATGTCATCCTGTGAGGCAGAATACATAGCAGGAGCAACAACAGCTACACAGGCTGTGTGGCTGAGCAGATTACTTGCGGAGATGCTTGGCGAGGGAGTTCAGAAAGTTAAGCTGAAGATCGACAACAAGTCAGCTATTGAGCTCAGCAAAAACCCAGTCCATCACGAGCGAAGCAAACATATTGATCTCAGGTATCACTATATTCGAGAGTGTGTTGAACTGGGCAGAGTGGATGTTGAGCATGTAAGGACAGGTGATCAAGTCGCGGATATCCTCACCAAGTCGCTGGGCAGAACACAGTTCAGTGAGCTGCGACACAGGCTCGGGATCATACAGGTGCAGCAGATTAGGGGGTGATTTGTTAGATAATCAGCTGCACTCTTGCTATCTTCAGTTAGTTCAGAAACTTCAGTTAGTTCAGTTTCGTTTTCTCTGAATAACACTGACCGTCAGCGTGCGTGTGCCTGTACACGTACGAGTTCAGTTAGCATTCTGTTAGGTAGTTAGCTAGTCTTCAGCTCGCCGTAGGGATCGCCATGGGATGGCATGGATCACGCATTCCTCTGCGCGAGCAAGTAGGGCTCATGCACGTCCGAGCGTCGTGGGATGGCACGACCTGTAAGCTCGGCGAGCACGACCAGTTCTTAGCTGTTTTTCAGGAACTCCAACGGTTCAGATAGATAAGAACAGAAACAGAAAAGCTGCAAGGTTGTTACGGCGCAAACCACTGTCTTCCACCTCGTGTTCTCCCTCTCTCATCCGCGTTTGCTGGTCATCTGCAACTACAAGCAAGCAAAGCTCAACATCCAACGGCGCCCACGGACAAGCGAGCTCCCATCCAACGCTCTGTTGTCTGTGTCCCGTTCCACGACTTGCAACATGCATGTGATGGACGTGACGTGAACTGGACAATGCGGAGACATAGACAGCACCGTCGCTGGCAATGGCAGAGGCATTCCATAAGCACTTAGCTGTGTTACGATTTCACCTGTGTTGAGGCCAAGCCGCCATGTGCCTCCATCCTGCTAGCCGCGATAGCCCTGCTTCTACCCCGCTCGCCCCACAAGGCTCGCCTAGCCGCAGCTCTCTGGCCGCCTGCACCCTCTGCATGTGCCGCCGCGAGCCAAACAAGGTCCACGGCTGCCTCCTTCTCTTGTTGCTCGACGCTCGTCAAATGCTCGATGAAATGCTCAGCTAAATTAAAACGGGAAGGACGAAGAAGATTATCACGTGGGCCATCAGTGGTCAAAACCATGCCAAGTCAGCATGAAAACCACTTTTGTGAGTCAAGGGACTAAAGTAATCTGGTTTGAAAAGTTGAGGGACTAAGATTTGCCGGTTTTGAAGTTGAGGGACCATTTCTATACTTTCAAGAAAGTTTAGGGACAAAAAATATATTTTTCCCTATGGCTTATATGATGCCCTCGATGTATTAGTCGTTCGGTTATCCCTTAATTTTGAGTAGTCTGACATAAAATGTGTACTGAATGATAACAAGACACCAGCTGTTTCGTGCTGAAACAAGTTCCTAATGTCTACAAAATTTCTTAATTTTCTCTTGGATGTTCATATTCATACAAACACACACTATGCTCTTTGTGTATATGATATGTCTAGAAACTTCTGCACAATCTGAGAGTGATCCTTTATGTTCTAGCATCTTGAATTTACTATTGGCTGATCAGATTGTTCAGGTTTTGCAATCTAGTATTATTCTTATCAGATTTCTGTTGTATGTATCTCTTCTCTCTATTTTGTTTCGCTTCCAACTTTTTTTTTCTGATTTTGCACAGTGGTAATTATGTATGATTTTCAATATATGCATGATTCTTTCTCTGGATCAGATTGTTCAGGGTTTCCAGTCTATTATTCTTATTATATTTCTGTTGTATGTGTCTCTGCTCTGAACTCTGTTTTGCTTCCAACAAGTAGCAGGTATTATACCTTTTTTTATGATTTTGCACAGTGGTAATTATGTATGATTCTCATATATGCATGATTCTTTCTCTGGATTTTCTCCTCTTTCACTTGATACTTTTTTGAATAGTTTTACATTCATTATGTGAAGGAAAAAGTAAGAGGCTACATACTTTTTGCAAATTATCTATCCTAATGTGCAAATGATGGAAAATAGATTCCCGACATGACCCATCACCTTCATGTTTTGTCTCTTAATTTGTTTACATAATCATTCTTCAGTTTTCAGCAATGACTAATTGCCATTCAAGTTTCCATGCTCAACTCCTTGGTAGAGTGTATTCCCTTGAAAGATAGAAAAACAACGCTGTGATTTTTGTGCCTTTTTATTTGGCGTCTTTAGTTGGTTCATGCTTTTAATGAGAATTTCATGGGTTTTTTCTCTGTTCTCTAAAGAATTTGTAGTGGTTTTACTTAGTAGGAATCATGTTTTACACTGACTTCCATGTGGTTGTACAGTAGAAAGGTTGGCCAGAATTCAGAAATGTACTTGTATCAGCCCTAATCTAATTGTGTTTCACTTTTCTTACTAACAACTCCCGTCTGCAACCTTCAGAGAATACGGTGTCATCAGCCGACGTGGCCGTGCCGAGGACTCCTTCCCTCGCCTCCTCCAGGAACTGCCCCATCAGCGGCGGCAAAAGGTGCTCCTTGAGCTTGGATGGACCGCCCGTCCAGCCGCGCTGTGCTCTGCGCCACTTAGTTCCTGGCCAATCCTGAAGGCATCATAAGGCATTCTGGAATCTGGTTAGAATACTTATTGCTTTAGTTTGCTGCTAAGGTAGCTAATCCCTTTCCTGTGATGCGATCTTCCTCAAAAGGAAAGAAAAGAAGCTAAATGCTCAAACTGTGGTGTCGGTGGTCATGGGAAGAAAACCTGCAACAAGCCTAAGGTTGTGCTGCATACTGTATGCTCTTGTCTTCAGTATGTCTGGTTTGTATGCATGTATATCATAATCTGTGAAAATTCAGTAACATATCATTTGGGTGTGCATGTTCCCAGTCAGTACTTTTTAATTGCAAGCCAATTTGGTCTAGTTGCTGTTGAAAGCAAAAATTCAGTTGGTTTTTTCTGTTCCCTTCTTGCGAAATTGCTTTGCATCAGGTTCCCCCACTATAGGTGGAATATGGTGACAGTCATTCAGTGTGACAAACGGCCTAACAGGTGTCAACATGGTCTTGTTGTTTTCCATGGGCGGGAATCCATCCAATTTTTCGAACTGCTTGAGAGGGCTCCCCAAGGAGAGCTGCTGTACATAATCAGGCTGCGTCCTTCCGAACACCTGTTTGTGATCAGACGACGTGTGTGTGAGTCGAGATGTCTGCACCTGCTTCGGACAGGAGCTCTGTCATCAATGTCTCCTCTTGTTCCAGCTCGATTGCCCTTGCTGTCGTCCAGGAACAAGACAATCATATTCAGAATGTGAGCTCTGAAGATCATGCGGGTGGTGGCGGTGCCCCAAGGCATGCGGATTTGGTGCAAGGGCGTCCAGTGCGTGGGGTAAGTTCCGATCATGTTTATGTTTCGTTCTCCACTTGTGGATCTATATATGACACAAATGTACAAATCGATAAGTACCACTGCTTGTTCGCAGGATTCGATGGACGGGAGAGCTGACGGCACGTCGATGGCAGAGGAAGCTTTCGAAGACGGGCCTGAAGTTCAGTCACGCTTTTCAGCCGTGGAAGAGGTAGGCGACTACGATCCGCAAAATCATAGCTCCGCCGACGGCGACAACTGGTCTGAGCCAGGAAGCTATGCCGAATCGATTTGGAGAGACCGTCCAGCCTTGACGGAGAGCGGTGAACATCCACCTCGGCGTTATCGGCACATGGCAGAGAACCAAAACATCGTCACGGGTACGTAGACGTCCGTCGCCACGCCTTACAAACGTCGCCCTCTTCCCATCCGTTATACACACTAGTAATAATGTATGCTTATATTACATAGGGTTTTAGTTGCACGTTATATTAGGTAAGATATATGTTTCACGTTGATATTTGGTAAGATATCAAATACTTTTTCGTGGGAATCGTAGGATATTAATTACATGACAGATTTCATGGGATATCGTCAAAACGTGTTTATAACCAATGACAGTGGTGGGTAATTAAAGCGTTAAACATGTTTGGTGCTCAACATTGAAGCGATTTGAAACGCTAGATAACATGATTTGACGATCGAGATGATTTGAATCTGCCCTTTTGGATCTTTTTATATTGGTATAGATATAGATTAAATAAGCGGTAGTACATGTCCTAAAATACAGCATGCGTCCAGCATCCCAACGCGAAGCAACGCATCACGATTCCGTGAGCAGGCGAGCCCGTCCACTCCCACGAATTTTCGGGCCGGGTGCGCCCGGGTCTTTTTATAGTGCCTCCATGTTTAAGGCACCTGGGCAGAGACTTGTTCTTCCGGGGCTCGATCCACCTCGAGCTTGTGTTTTCGGACGGAATGGCTTGCAAAAGAAAAATTACAATTTGTGCTTCCTTGCTACGATGAGACCTTGGTGTAACTAAAATTTATGCTTCCTTGCAAAAGAAAAATTACAGTTTATGCTAGCAATGTCCTGCGAGGGGGATCGAGCTAGAAATATATTCCTTGCTACGATGATCAGGGAAAGCAACAAATTATTATTAATAATGTGTTCTGCAATTTTAAAGCATAGATTATTCGACACAATAAACTAGAATGCACAAACACAAAGATGTACGAATCGAAACGCTAACTTTAATGAGAAAACATAGGAAAAACTAATTTGATGAAATGGCTTGCGTCCGTGAAGTATGTCAACAAACACCAAGCCTCAATCACCTATAATATTAGATGTAACTTAATTACTTAAATCTTTGTAAATAGTGCTATAGATACTCCCTTATCATTTGTGAAACATATATGCTTTAGGACAATCTCCTAGAGTTTTCCTAAAAATAAATTGGCAAGTGGACAAGCACCGTGTGCTCATCAAATGCATTTGCTCTATGAAGCAAATCATCAAAACTTGGGATAATGCTCAAGATCTGCAAAACAGAAACAAACACTTCGTGTGTCCCTATGCATAAACCAAATATGACATGAACAGGTGAAGGGGGAAAAAATAGACTGCAACGGAGAAGATTTTTTGCCATTAAAAGCAATATTTCCCCTTCCTTTAGTCGTGGAACAATCAGAGGAACCTGTATTTTTCCTTGAAGTCTCTATCTAGTATGAATTACCAAGTATAAAGAACAAGAAGTAACAAAGATTACAATCAGAGGTTTCTGTCATGGCAGTATAAAGAACAAGAAGTAACAAAGATTACATGCAGGTCTAGTGACCACCTAGCGATGACTACAACCACTGAAACAATCCGAAGGCATGCCACCGTTGTCACCCCTCCATGACCAGAGCTAGACAAAACTAATTGTAATTGACAGTCGAAAAATCGTCATGCTGAGACCCGATAGGACGAGTGTACCTGAACCGCAACCGTCACCGATGAACATAAGCATAGATAGACTAGTGGACAGATGAACACATGTGAACTAAGAACAGATCCAAGTAGATCAATCGAAGACGAGCACTGACCGAATCTCATGAGATTCATGGAAGACACACCTTCATGCACATTCCAATAACGCTAGACACACTGTCAGGACAGGGACTGGACGGAGAGAACCTTATTCCATCTTCAAGGATCCTTCGCCGCCTTGCCTTCCTGATTGATGAGGACATAAACCTTAACCGGGCAACAAAAACATCTAAAAACGGAGTATGAGCTCTCCCGTCGGTTAGTGCCGGATTCACCATGCCTCAATGGCCTAAGGCCCTGAGAGACAAGGTAGATCCGTGGGAGGCAAGAATCCGTAATCACCTAGAGCCTGGATGAGTCTGTGTGTGTATGTTCTCCATCGCCCAAAAACAAAAAATATCGACATGCAAGTACGAATGAAGCTGTGGACTGGCAACCTCGTGGGCTGAATGCACAAAGCGCGTCACCTTGAGGTATTCGCAGACAGACAAAGAAATTTAAGGAATTTCCGGTCACCAATGCGTCTGCGAGCATCAGCAGGCGGGCGTTTGAGTAGCTGGATTTGATGTATCGAGCTGTCAATGCTCTAAGTACCTGCCCTAAAATTGTCTCAGGGGTCCTAACTAGCTTATGGTTCGGTCGTGGCGATGATAATTTACGTGACACCTTTTCTTTTTGAGACACAAGTGCCCCACGTTTTCATCAAGGAGGGCAGCGGTACATAACAGACTAGGTCAAAAAGTAGAAGAGGGAAACAGAAAAATTGGAAATTTGATGCTACACAGGAGCAGCTCGGTTGTACAATGACTACTGCTAACCTTTTCTTTTTAAAGGACGATTATCCCTGGCCTCTACATTAAGCGATGCACAATCAACTTTATTAAATTATTCTATAGAAGCGGAGACTAGCGGCCTCCATGGAAGCCACCCACTGGTCTCTCCGGCTTATGTATGTTTTCCAAAGATGGTGCCCCCAAGGGGGGATGACGCAGGCACGCTGCCATCATCTGATTCGGGAAATCCGAATTTGCGGTTTCCCTTGAAGCACAAAGGGAGCAACGACAGGCCCACGATGCCTTGAACGAGGTAACGATGCCCGCGGACACCACCGTCGATGCATCCGGCCAAGGCCAAAACAAGTTTTCGCTAGCAAACGATGTGCCGTCGATGCAATCGATGTGCGACCACTACCGGGCCGGGTGGGCTGCTGATGGAACGGGAGGCCACATCAACACTGCACCGACGAAAGGTCGTGCACACATTGAGCCAAGGCACCCGCACGAGATCCCGCCATAGCTGCGCACGGAGCCACAAAGGAGGAACGCCCCGACGCCGCCATCACCCTCCCCCCCACCCATCACCACCACCACCATCACCTTCGAACTTTGCTCAGCGACAGTCCAGCGGTAACGGGGAGATTGATGGCGGCGGCCACCCACCCCTAATTGAACTAGTGTATCACCATTGCGACCAGCGAAGAATCGCGCCACCATCCCCATCCCTGGGGCCACACGACTTAGCTGTCGGTAGCGTCTGGAGGCGGCGGGGAGGAAGAGCGATGATAGGCAAGAGGTGCGTCTGAGGAGAGATCGTGTGATTAGTCTGGGTGGCGGTGACACTACATCGCGAGTGCGGCTAGGTCACTAAGGTCATGAGAGGCTAGGTTTGTCCTACTATTGGTTGTGTGTACGATACCAATCCTAAGAGCATCTACAGTCGGACTTGGAAAATCAGGCCCTCTATACGCCCATGGACGTGCCCGGGAACACTCGTGGACGGAGCCAGACAGCCCCTCATATGTCGAAGCCACACACCTCAAGTCCGGACTCTCAAATTCATGCAAAACGATGCACACCAATCATACAAGTCAATGTCACACGTAAATAACAAAGGTTGGCAGCGGGATACTCTCAAATACATAGTTCAAACATAAAATTTATATTAACTGCATAACTCAAACATTAGCTCTTTGGTTTTCATTGTTTGGCCACTAATGCTCGTCCAACTAACCATCGGTATCCATTATTTTGCGTATGAAATAATCACCAAAAAACATGCCCGGACAATGTGTCGAACACATAGAGGGCAAGGTGCAATTCGAGAATTGCCGGACGTACCGCAGTAGCATCCGGGACGGTGACAATGTCTGCAGTGGCAAGCACGACTAGGAGGAATGTTGTGCCGGTGCTAGCAATGCTAAGGCTGGGAATGGCTGCGGAGCTCGGAGACAGTCGGCGTGGAGGAGGGAGAAGGGAGGAGAGGAGCCAGTGAAATCGGGTAGCTAGGTTGGGGGAGGGGGGATTTGGTGCCATTTTAGTTGGCGTCAGATTGTCGGGTCCGACGTGGCACGTGCCAGGGCCACCTTATATCTACCTCAAATATGGGCTAGAGATGAGGGTGCCGGTCAGCCTGGAGTTTGAGGCTGGTTTGAGGCGTCCGTGCGGGTTGCTTTTTTTCTGGACCAGGCCGTCCGTCCAGATGTTTGAGTGGGGTTTGAGACGCCCGGCTATAGATGCTCTAACATGTGCCCTACAACTGTCCTCTCTCTCCAGTCTCAAAGTGGGTAGGTTCTAATTGTAATCAAACTTGTACACGTGTAGGCGAAAGCTCTCTTTTGTCGGAGGAAGGCTGGTTCGACACATGTGTTAGATGTATTATTGCCTTTGCTGAGCCTAAATAGCTTGGTTGTAAGTTATATGCACCTAACTGGTTCACATATCAGCAGAGGTGGAACCATCGTTATACCGTTGGGTGTAGTTGAACCCACCGAAAGCTGTTGGTTAGGTTTTTTCTTTTTTGAGGGATAGCTGTTTTTTTTTTGAGATGAGGGATAGCTGTTCGTTAGGTGCGTATAAGTAGGTCTTATCAGGCCTGAACCCAGTAAATAATTAGGCTGATCCCATCAAATAGATAATGCAACGCGGGTCTCTCTCATTAAAAAGTTTAGCAACTAATGTTTATAATGTATAGGTGCTTCATTTGTTAGTGCTACACTTCCCTCATTTAATGTTTTAGCAACTAAATTATTTCATGCATTGGTAGGTTTCATTCATTTAATTACTTTTGCCTAAGTTCATGTGATTGGCATTGGTTATTTCTGGGGTCACCAAACTCATCTCTCTCTTCTTTATTACCTTGTCACATTAGATTTTTTGCCTACATGACAGCCTTAGCACTTGTACAAGGTGGAGCATTGGGGAGGGCCTGAATGCTGAATTGCACTCGTACATTTCCCACGCAGCCGCCACCACGCCATCGGTTCCCGAATTCACTACTACATCCGTCCTGGTTTATTAGTCACTTTGTAATTTGTGCCAAATTTGGCCAAAGATTTAATTGACAAAATATTAGTGCATATCAAAAAACATTATATCGTTTTATTCATATTTGAACATACTTTCCAATGATATAATTTTGGATAACATGCATAAACATTTTGTTAGTTAAATTGATAGTCAAAATTTGACACAGATTACAATGGGAACCAATAAACCAGGACGGAGGTAGTAGCATCTCTTCGCTTCTCTCTGTTGTTCGCCCATGCCTTCGTCATCGGACCCTGGACCAAGTACACAACAGCGGCATGGATTTCGATTGATATAGACTTGGAACGATGTTCTCTGGAGAGAAATCAATCACCACATCCAGACAGTGCAGGCAAGTCGAGGTCTCCACTAGACATAGACAAAGTGTGTCAAATGTCATTGTAAGTAGTTTCTAACAAGAATGATTCGTCGGTTCTGGTGAGGTGCAGAGAAAGGGAAGCAAAAAACACATTGGGTCAGTTGGGAGAGTATGCTGAGACCCAAGGGAAGAGGTGGCATGGGATTCAAAGATTTGAGATTGTTTAACCAAGCAATGCTAGCGCTGCAAGCGTGGAGGCTTATTGAGTTCCTGGACAGCCTATGCGCACATGTTTTGCGGGCTAAGTACTATCCATCCGGTTCCATCACAAATACAGTATTTACGAGGAACAAATCGACAACATGGCTTGCCATTGGGCATGGTCTGGAGCTAGTGAAGCAAGGATATATTTGGCAAGTGGGCAATGAAGGAAACATTCGTATATGGCGTGATCCCTGGATTCCAAGGGGCGCACCGTTTAAACCAATCACGTCAAAACGCCGCTGTAGATTAAAATGGGTTCTGATCTCATGACAGTGGAGTGACAACCAAGTCTGGAGAACCTTTAGATTCCCACGTTGATAGGAGTCCACAATTTGAGTGACAACCAAGTCTAGAGAACCTTTAGATTCCCATGTTCAGGCGAAGTCCTCAGCCAATTATGTCGCCCAGCCTACTCGCCTTCCTAGTGGGCATGACTTGTTTTGTTGAGCCTTCGCCGTCATGAATCAATTAAGCTAGATGATGCCCCACGTATTGCTGCAGGAACCTTGATAAAAGAAATGTGTAAATAGTCGCTGCAAGATCATTCAAAATGTATGGGAAACACATTAAGCTTAAAAACAATATAAATATGAAGCATTAAATATAAAAATAAAAATAAGGTTAAAAGAATGTGGTGTCTAACAAAATGGGGAGAGTAAACTACATAGGTATCCTGCAACCCCACAACACATTTACAATACAAAATTTAATGTAAAAAATAATCTATGACTAACATGCATGAATCGATGACGTGGCGTTGCATACATGGAGTAATGCAAAAAATGTAATTTATGATCTGCATGCATGACATGTTTATATGGCATGGTTGCACGGCTTGCTTCACTGCTTATAATCGTCGCTAGGTGGTTTGCGGATCTGAATGTAATTTTTATCATTTCTGATATTCATTGTATTGTCATGATTAAAAAAGTATAAATGAGAAATTCTCTCGAAAAAAATAGTGGATTGTAACAAATTAGTACTAATAGAAGATGCGAGAACAGAACGATGGTGACCCTTCGCCGTCCTCGGCTGTCGCTTATGAGCCGTGGGGTCAAACAGAAAGGAGGAAGATGATGCGCTCAAGCAGAGAACAGTACACGCACCAAAAGATAAGAAAAGACTAGGAAAGAAAGGAAGCAACGTGGCAACTTCCACGCCACTTCCCTGCAAGGAAAACCTCCATGCCACCTACCGCTAGCTGCAAATCAGTGAAGTCCAGTAGTCCACCTACCGCACAACAAACTGAGTGTGCTAGAGAGCCATGGCTATGGAGGTTCTGTACCCGTTCTTCCTCTGCCTCGCCGTGCTCACCGGCAGAGCAGTCTCCGCCCCACCACACTCGCAGTGCCACGACAACCCGCCGGACATGACGGCCGCCAGGGTCGAGGCGGGAAAGGTCGTCCATGACTTTGCTGGCTACACGGCTTACGTTACCGGCGCCATCCACTCCGACCGGGCCGTCGTCCATTGCCGATCATTTTAAGTATTTCTGTTCCATCAAAAAGACCTAAATATTATGCGTTAAGTTTCGTGTTTATGCATGGTTTAGTTTCAAATAAAAGAAAAGTAAATTTATGCCTACATAATTCAACGCAAAAATGGATGTCCTGGATGTATAGTGTACATGTCGTGGGGTTCAGCAACAACTTTCCCTTTCTTCCTCTTATATATAAAAGCAAAGCAAGATACTTCCTTCGGATGTGATATAAGTCAGGCACGGGTTTTATGTGTTTGATTTCATTACCGAAAAATGGATTGTATGGCTTCGAAGGTATTTTCTAGATTTGTCATCAACAAAAGTTTCTAAATATGTATTTTTTGTATTATGTATATGTTTTCCAGTTAAATTGACTACCTAAATTCCTGTGTCAGACTAATATTATCGTCCTCCGAAGGAAGTAGTAGCACTGCTGTTTAAGTTAAATAGTATGTACAAAGTTACATGAGCATGCATAGAGTGTCGTGCCGGTCAATAACTTCTTTATCCCAATATCTATACATCTATAAGTAGAAATCGTGTAAAGCGTTGCTATACACAGGACAAATTTACGGCCGACGCTTGCAGGATCATACATGGAGGCCAGCAGCGGGCCTATAGGGAGGAGGTTATTCGTTTTTTTGGCTGATGCTAGTGCTGTTGGGCACGAACTATTTTTGGCGGATCGTGCCCAAAGTGACGTATATGAATCAATTTCAAATCATGTATGGTTGTGATTAATGTTTAACATGACAAGGAAGGAAGATAGCAGACAAAATTGGTGAAGCTGGATACTATGTCGTGGTCCCTGATTTCTTTAATGGGCAACCTTTAACGGGGGCACCAGGTGAAAACCTCACACAATGGCTCAGTGAGCACTCTCCGGTAATATATTCCAATAATAACATTCCCTTGACTTTTATTAAACATTTACATTACTTTTCTCGACTATTAGTCTAATACACCTTGTAGTATACTATCATCAAAGTGGTAAGTTCCAAAAGAAACTGGTATATTTTGTTGAAGTTCTGTAGTGGTTCGGGCGGAAATAGATTTACTGTCAAGATAATTTTGCAAGTGTTATCTTATTTACTTGGTTTATCTAACAGGTAAAAGCTGCTCAAGATGCTAAACCAATATTTGCAACCTTGAGAAAAGAGCGAAAATTTAGTCTTGGAGTTGGAGGATACTGTTGGGGTGGTCAGTGAAATCAGTATACATTATTGAAAGAAATCATAATATAGTCAACTTTAATCCTTTCATCCTAGACTTAATCCAATAATCCTTTTGTTATGTTGCACTAACAGGAAAGTTCGCAGTGGAGGTAGCGAAAATGAATGAGGTGAAGGCAGTTGTCATCTCCCATCCTTACTCAGTCATTGTCGGTGATATGAGAGGTGCACTTTTATTTTTACTTATGAGGTTGTTAGTTTTAGTGTGACTCCCTTATATTCATATTTGAAGTTTCTCTGGAACTCAGAGGTCAAGTGTCCCATTGAAATCCTTGGAGGCGAATATGACCAAGCTACACCACAAAAGTTCATATATCAGTTTTTGAATGCCCTTCGCAAAAGAAGTGACAAGGTGAGTTAATTTTGATTTTGTTGACTCTTGATGCCATTAACATAGTTATGCTCGCATTGTTATTCCAAAGTTTGAAATATAGTTTTTTGAAGGACAAGATCCATTTTTTGAATATCGTAGTGTGTATAATTGCTACGCATCTCACATGTTAACGTTACCAAAATGAAGAAATATATAGATTTTTATTGAATAAGGCCTCATATTTCCTGACAAGGTTGTAGGTGGATTATCTTGAAGTGCGCAATTACACCCTATTTCCTCTGATGTCAAATTTACTATTTTATGAAGTATTTTTAATAAAATTATCACATTCTGCAATATTTTTTTTATAAAAAAACATTGTTACTTTGTATCGTGAGAAAGTTTAAGGCGGTAACATTTCTTCGACAAGTAAATGAGAACGGAGGTACAACCGTGGATGTGTAATTCTGCACTTTGTTTACTGGATTTGGTAGGTTTATAAAAAAAGGTAGGCTTGTGAAAATGGTGTTAGACCGACCAAAGATTTCAATACACCATCTCATAAGTGAATTGACATGACTAGTCAGAAGGTCTTTTAACCCAAGTGCTACGTGGCCTCATGTCATATTGCTTTGTTGTAGATACCTTACTTCGGGAAGATCTTTCCAGGAGTTTGCCATGGCTTTGCTTGTAGATACAATGTCACCAACCCATTCGAAGTCGAAACCGGTGAACAAGCTCTTGCCCTAATGGTTGGATGGTTCGAGAAACATCTGAAATGACAAATGCTAATCATAAAGGTCAGATTGATCTGACCTATTTAGTTTCATATCCATGTAAAAGTTTCCAACACAATATTTATGTAATTGCATATTCATAAACGTAATGTACATGAAGACGTGGATATTGGAAGTACAACACCTGTGATGAATGATGATTTTTGGGAAAGTCAGCATCCAAATTATCCACTCTTCACCCCGCTACAACAAATTCCTCAGTCCCCTGCACCAACAGTTCAAATGGGTTCTGAAAAAACTCATCCCACCTCGTCTGTGCGTGAAGACATTCCAGCCACTAGTGCTGAAGAAACTGCTGCTGCTGATCATGTGACAACACAGACTGCACCTGAAGAGGAACTAGAAATTCCTCAGACTGATGAACCTGAGATCGCGATTCCTAAGGTCGTGATGCAACTCACTGACACTTCTCTACCAAAGCCAAAGGATCCGTTCTCAAGGAAGCAAAAATTCAAGACTGAAGACTTCTTTGGCGAGCATGTATTCTTCACAGATTACAACCCCTATGACTCTGCTCGCATAAGGAAGAGGCGTTTTTGGACTGCTAGTCAAGCAAATTTCTATTCCTCAGTGATGTTTAACAAAGACAAAGTCTTCGATCATGCACATATTCCTCACGTGGACATGGAGTCTCTGCCGTGCTTCGAGCCAGTCCTCAGTGTTCTTCACGATGCTGAGCTGCTAAACTTCTGCACTGACATCTGTGATTGGAATGAAGAACTCATTCTTCAGTTCTATGCAACGCTGCAGATCACAGGAGATTCTGAAGATGTGAACTCATGGGTACTGGACTGGATGAAAGAAAATACTCATTACAAGGCACCAGCTTCTGAATTGCTTCGTGCCCTACCACTCAGTCCTCCCCTTGAAGGTGCACGTTGTGTCTATAGTGAACATGAGCTTACAAATCACTACATGCAAGTTTTGATGAAGCCTTTGAAGCCAGGGCAGGCCCCTCGAACCAATTTCCTCGTCAAGGAATTGTTGTATGTGCCTCGGACTGTCTATCGTATTCTGTCGAAGACAATGAGTCCTATCAAAGGCCACGACTCAAATGATGAAGAAGTCGTTGGCATCATGAAGAATCTTCTTTTCAACATCATTCATGGTGTTCCCGTCAACTTTCATGATTTCTTCATGAGGACTCTGGCCAATATTACTATGTCACCATTTGACCTGAAGCCTTATGCGCCGTGGATTATGAGATTCATCAGGACAAGGTCTTCACTCAACTACAAAGCTGACACTCTGAACCACTGCAGCTACTTGCCTCCAATTGAAGTCCTCA
The DNA here is from genome assembly GCF_003073215.2 of Triticum urartu. Classification (NCBI taxonomy): domain Eukaryota; kingdom Viridiplantae; phylum Streptophyta; class Magnoliopsida; order Poales; family Poaceae; genus Triticum; species Triticum urartu. Next base: position 690,464,549 of record NC_053028.1, read on the forward strand.
AACGGACATTTTCCTCAGCTGATGACAAAGGCAAGGCAGCTGCTGTGATAGATGAAGGCATTCGTCTATTGGATGGTCAATTTCGCAAGGCTGTATCCTATTCCACCAATGATGACTCTGCCACTCATGACTCTGCCGCCAACAACACCAAGCAAAATCCTCAAGCCACAACACCCAGGGTGATGACTGATCGTGAGTTACTCCTCAGTCTTCATCAGAAGGTTGATCGCAATCATAAATGGATCAAGCGTCAGTTTGGTTCAATTCTTCACAACATGACCTCCACACACAATACAGTGAAGAAAAACCACTACTACCTCCATGAAACCTTCAACCGTACCTGGGTTGTTCTCTCTCATGTCTACAGCACTGAAGATCTGAAGAAAATGAGTCTCAAGGAAGAATTTGACTGGTCTGCACCTCCTCCGAAGAAATATAAGAAAGTCAAGGTTCCTTCTTTGGTGGCCAGCTCCTATTCTTCATCGCGTGACACTGATAAACATGAAGACTTGGATGACACAGCGGCAGGCCCTACTACAACAGTCGACCCCGACAACGCTGGCGCTCCTTCATCAACTTGATTATCTTCAGGGGTGTTAGTCCTCAGTTTTGATCCTTTTGGTCATTCGATGACAAAGGGGGAGAAATTTGGGTTAGTCTTCAAGCGGGTCTACTATATGGGCGTTTTTTTTGCTAATTTACAACTCTCGTTCTTCTGAAACTTTTATTGGATCGAGTTGTAAACTTAAACCCGATGGTGGTCTGATACTTCTGCTACGTTATTCTGCATGCTTATTCCTCGTTAATATTATCGCACGCATGCTGAAATTCGTCAGTCACCATATTTCATCATGCATTTCAAATTCTTCATATTATATATCAAATGCGTGTATGAATTACAAGATATAGGGGGAGATCTCCATGATTCAACTCTTCAAGTGTGCATTGCTTTAAAAGCAAATTCCTCACTATGCACATCTTCAGGGGGAGTTCTTCTATATCTTGCAATCAAATTCCTCAATATCAGTATTAACACTTCATATGATTATCCCCGTTGAAAACTTAACCTGTGTTGTCATCAATCACCAAAAAGGGGGGGATTGTAAGTGCATCTAGTGCCCCTTAGTGATTTTGGTGTATTAAAGACTTATAGGTTAAGGATCCAATGTGTTTATTAGTGTACATAGGTCTATAAGTCTATGAGGAGTTTGATATTTACAGAGAAAGTCGACCCCTAAAAATGAAGTTCTTTGACTGAAGACTTTGGTATTCTGAAGACTTTCTGAAGACTTTAAAAGTGAAAAAATTGGTGTGACCTTGAAGACTTGTTATTCATTCGAGGAACATGAAGCGTGAAGACTTTTGTTTTCGTAGTTTCATTTTCTCTTTCTTGAGTCATAGGAAACACCATACTATTAAAGAGGGTCGAGGAAATACTAAGGAAAAATTTCCATGTAATGCTCAACTCAAAATCCTACACCTACCAATCCCTTCGAGTGAAGCCATTGGAAATCTCATACAGTTCAGTCAATTTCATCAGTGACAGAGAAGAAGTTCTTCTGGTCTCTGAGGAATTTGTTCTGACTAAGGAGTTAGGAATTCGCCAGTGCGGATTGCCTACACAGTGAGGAACATGATAGCCCTGAGGATTTTGAACCTCAAATTTCCGACCGTTGTTGTGCTGCGCGCCAGCTGTCCCAAAATATCTTATCCATCTAATGGTCATATCATTGAAGGGCATTTATGTCTTATCATGTCGGGCTGCTCCCTAGGCTATAAATAGCTGCCCCCTACAACCACTAGCTGGTTGGCTGCTCTGAGAGAAACTGACACTTGTCAATTGAGAGCATCCCATCCTCTGAGGACTTTGAGCGAAAATCATCGAGTGAGGAAAACCCAAACCCAAACACCTACAAACCCAAAGTGATTGAGCATCACTGAAGAGATTGATCCTGCGTGGATCCGACGCTTGTTACCTTTGAAGACTGTGCTTCTTCCAGACGGTTAGGCGTCATGGTCTAGAGCATCCAAGAGGAATTGTGGATCGCCGAGTGACCGAGTTTGTGAAGGTTCGGAAGTCACCTGAAGACTTACCACGAGTGATTGGGCGAGGTCTGTGTGACCTTAGCTCAAGTAGAATACGGTGAGGACTGTGTGTCCGAGACTATGTGTCCTCAGGTTTAAATACCTAGCCGCTCGAACCAGATGTACAACTGAGACAGCAGTTGGAACTGGTCTACCAAATCATTGTCTTCACCAAGCCAACTGGTTCTATTTCCTCAACTCTTTTGTTTCCTTATCATTGTGTTGTTTGCTTGTTATATCTGTGTTTGAAGACTTCGACTGAAGACTTTCTCAATTTCCTCAGTTCAATTTCTTCAGTCTGTTTGTCTTCATCTAGTGTTATCCTGTGACTACGTTTTCTGTACTCTGTGCTTGTCTTCATTACATCATGATGACTATGCTTGTCTTCTATTATGTTTACTTCCGAGTACTTATTCCGCCGCAAGTAGTTCTTTGCTAAGAAATTTCCTCACTAGCAAATTCCTCAATGAAGAATTCATAAAAATCGCCCATTCACCCCCCCTCTAGTCGATATAACGCACTTTCAGTGGTGTGCTTCAAAAGGCTGATCCAACAATCCTAGGTCGCATGATCAAACGGCTGGGGACCTGGCTGATAACTGTATTACAGGGCACTAGAATGTAAAATACATACTGTTTGAGTTTCCAAGCCATGACCTATTCGTTCATGGCCCAACTCGGATCGTCCAACATAGATAACGACCCAGAACAATCCACCATAGTCCATCACACCCTCGCAATGGTACGCATCTTATTTCCACCCAGCAAGCCATCATTCAGCATCGATTGGCGGCATCTCCATCAATGACGCCCGGCCATCATCATCACCATCACGATGGCCAGGTCATCATCACGGCAATCACCACTAGACGGCCACCACCACCAGCACCAGGGGCTGCCGGAGTTCCCAGACCCGTTCACTCAAGTGCCAACGACGGTGGAGGCGCTGCTTCTGGAGCCCATGCTAGACAGCTCTGACGACCCCGGGGCCTCCCTGTGCACAGTACGTAGGGGCGGACAGAATCTCCACACACGTGCAGGCCATCTTACTACGATCAGACCCTAACCATGATGGGCTCATTAATTATATGTTGACATTGAAGGATTAACTAATTCAGATTTTTGAATACTTAATTGTTTTGTGTCTTGTGCAGCTCGTGGGCTGGTTCACCCTGATCGTGATAGTCATCGTCGTCCTCATATTCGCGTGATCAATGGGTCGGTCGACCGAAGTGTGCGTACGTGCAGATTATATTATACTCATTCTACCCGTTTTTATGACATCATGGGTATTTTTTTTGAAACAAGGCAAAAGATTTGCCATTTTCATTGATTAAGAAGAAGAGAATTGCATGAAATACCACATGGTTTTGGTCATTTTGTCCACCATTTTCTTCACCATTTTCACCATTGTTTTCACCGACCTGCACAGGCATAAACGCAGAGCTGGTACCAGCAGAATTATCAACATTTTGGTTAGTACAATTGTCGCCCCCATGATCAAAACTCCTAAGATTTTGAGGAAGGAGAAGAATTTCCTTACGAAGAAGGGCACCAGCATTAGGATAAAGAGATGCAAATGGGAAAACAGACTCATCAAAAACGACATCCGTGGATATGTAAACTCTTCCCGTAGGAACATCTAAACATTTTACTCCTTTGTGCATTGGACTATATCCTAAGAACACACATCTCTTTGAACGAAACGCAAGTTTACGCGTGTTATAAGGCCTGAGATTTGGCCAACAAGCACAACTAAAGATACGAAGAGACGTGTAATTTGGTACAATGCCAAGAAGACGTGTGATGGGTGTTTCAAACTTGATGACCTTACTAGGAAGCAAGTTGATGAGATAGGTGGCCGTTAAGAAGACTTCATCCCAGAACTTGAGTGGCATAGACGCATTTGCTAGCAAAACAAGGCCTACATCAACAATGTGTCGATGCTTCCTTTCGGCAGATCCGTTTTGCTGGTGAGCATGGGGACAAGAAACGTGATGAGAGATACCAAGTTTTTGGAAGAAAGAATTGAGCTTCTCATACTCACCACCCCAATCTGTTTGCATAGCAATGATTTTGGAGCTAAGTTTACGTTCAACAAGATTCTGGAAATTGATAAAAACTTGGAATACATCGGATCTTTTCTTTAGCAAGTAAATCCAAGTAAATTTACTATAATCATCAATGAAGCTAACATAGTAAGAAAATCTGCCAACTGATATGGGAGCTGGTCCCCATACATCTGAAAAAATAAGTTGCAACGGTGCAGTGGATACACTAGTAGAGATAGGGCACGACAACTGATGACTTTTGGCTTGTTGACATGGATCACAAACCGACTCAACTCTAGGCTCATATGAGAGCTTATTCTTGCTAAGGACATATCTAACTATGACAGACGATGGATGACCCAAGAGACTATGCCACTTGGCTGAAGATGGCTTGGTCACAGCATGTGCTTGTTTATTGGACCATGATGACGGTGATGATGATATGAGTGGGTAGATACCTCCCTCGCACCGTCCTCTAAGAATGATTCTCCTTGTGGCCAAGTCCTTAACCAAGAAAAAATAAGGATAGAACTCTATGAGAACATGATTGTCAAGAGTGAATCGGTGAACGGAAAGAAGATTTATTGATGATTTAGGGACATGCAATATATTTTTCAGATGCAAATCTCTAATGGGGTTTTTAACAATTGAACTACCAACATGTGTAATTGCCATACCAGAACCGTTTGCCGTGTGAATTTGGTCGCCTCCATTGTACTTCTCCCGCATTATCAGCTTGTCGAGCTCACCGGTGATATGATTTGTGGCGTCGGTGTCAGCATACCAATTGGTATCCACACCATAGGTTGCTGCATGTGCTCCTTTTTCTTCTTGATCACCATCTTCATAGCGGCACCAGCATACTCGCGCGCCCCCTGGATGATGTTTGAGACAAATCTGGCACTCGGGGTAATCACGTTGCGGCTGCTGGTCACGTTGCTGCTGCTGTTGTTGATGACGAGGGTGTCCTCTGTAGCTACCGCCATCACCAGCAGGAGAGGAGGGGCGATCTCCACGGCCACGGCCCCTTCCACCTCGCCCACGATATGATTTCCCACGAGCTTGAGGGCGACCTCTGTAGGCCGCGTTTGCTGAAGTATGGAAGCCACCTGAAGAAGAATCACCCAACATCTCTATCCTTTGGTCACATGCAGAGATTTGGGCGAAGAGGTCGTCGGGTGTGATCATGTTCTTGACGGCGCCGATGGCTGCAACTACAGAATCATAATCACGGTCAAGTCCCGCAAGGATGTAATCTACCATCTCAGGATCTGACACTGGACGGCCAGCAGCTGCTAGTTCGTCTCCAAGGCTTTTCATCTTCGCCATGTAGGCAGAGCTTGACATGCTGCCCTTCTTGGTGTTGGTGATCGCGATCCTCAGATTGGTAATCCGGGACTGCGATTGGGAGGCGAAGAGCGTTGGCACCGTAGTCCACAGCTCGAAGGTGGACTCCTTCCCCACAACCTGTGCAAGGATGTCTGGAAACATGGAGTTTAGTAAATATGACAGAACCTGTTGATCTTTGGCAATCCAGGGTCCATATAGGGGATTTGGCGCCGTGGCAGTAGTTTTATCTGCCTGTGTGATCTCCACGGTCTTGGGTGGAGCGGCGTTTGTGTTGTCCAGGAGCCCGGTCACCTGCGCACCTCGCAGAGCCGGAAGCACCTGTGCCTTCCAGAGGATGTAGTTCCCCCTTGCAAGCTTCTCAGACGGCGGCGCACCAAGGTTGAGGGCGACAGCCGTAGACGAAGACATGGAGGCGGTGTTGATGTGGTTTTAGGGTTTTGTTGTGATGTATTGGAAGAGGTTGTTCTGATTACCACGACCTGGTGGTACGGTAAACATGGGCACCGGAGTGACAGCTACATCTTTGAGTTCCAGGGTCAGCTATTGTGGGTGTCTGTCCTGGTCCGCATCAGCGTCTACGATGCTGACCCAGCAGGCGTTGTGTCTCTGGTGGTGCATGCGCTGGAACAAGATATGATGCGGTGGGTGATGAGGGACATTCAGAGCATGGCCGACCATGTCCTCTTCCTCGGCTCCCATTCAAACTTTTTCATGGACGCCGCGGTGATGGAGGGAGACGGTGGGTGCGCCTACATCCTCGTGGGGAACGGCATGCTGAGATATAGTTTTCTAAACGACGAGACCAAGCTCGTGGAGCGCATTGATCATCCACAATGGCCTATCAACAAAGCACAAAATATGCAGTGGCTCCAGTACCAAGCTGCCATTGCTCCAATGCAAGATATCAGAAAAAGGCTTAGGGGATTTAGCAATGTATAACAAAATTTCATATTATTAACTTCATAGATTATTCATTTGAATTAATATTTCATCATTAGTTATCTCTTTACTACAATTGGTTTCTTCTGTGATTTATCGCTATCGACTTCTCCTCCCGTGTACATCATGCACATTAAAATTGTGTTACTAATATTACGAAAAAATTGTGGTGATATTTCTTAAATGATGACCGAATCATACAACTAGTGGAACGACTAAAACTCAGTCCACTGATTTCTATCGAAGTCACAGTCGATGCCTCAGTTGAATTTTTTTTATTTTAGCTGCTTGTCATGTTTAAATCGGCCTGTTTTAGGATGACGCAGCCGGCATGTTTCTTTCTAGGAAACGTATCCACCCGGCGGACCGTCTGAAACTTTGGCCGGTCGCATGCGGGCTGTGCGTTTCGTTTCGATCGTGCGTCTGGCACCCCACCCCCTGCGTTGGACACAGGCCCACACATCACATTTTTTTTCCTGGTCGTCTTCTTCCACAAACGCATCGCAACCTTATCTTCTCCCCCATGATCCCCTGAGCCGTTTCTCGCTCCGCCGGTCCGCCACGGCTTCCCGGCGAGCTCCACCACCGGAGTGACCTCTCCTATATCCTTCTTTTTTTATTCCTTCTCAGCGAACTCTTCCTCCCATCTCCCACAGATTCCATGTGTTGTTGTCCTCACATCCTCCCTGCTCCCGACGGCCCCTAACTCCTTGGAGTTAGACACGAAATGGCATGGGGCGGCGAGCCTAGGTGCTGCGAGCCACCGACCGCCGAAATTTTATGATGAGATGGCTGAGATGACCATCGCTGGCAATGGCAAACAACCGATAAGCCGGTGCTGCAACCATTGTCGGTTTTTGCTACGATCGGCCACAAAATTTTCTACAACCAACTGACCACTCTGCCTCTCATAACAGTGACGACAATGTTTTTTGCTACAACCATAATCTAATTTTGCTACGACTGCTAATTTTTTTTTGCTACAACCAAATGGCCATACCGCGCGACGGGGAGACGACCGCTTTTGTTGCAACCGCCGTTTACTTTTGCTACTACCGACGAGACAATTTGCTAATATCGGCGTGGATGAATTTTTGCTGCCACCGTCTACTTTTTGCTTCTACCGGCGAGGGCGAATTTTTGCTGCAACCGCGGTCTACCACCGTCTACTTTTTGCTACTACCGTTGAGGTCAATTTTTTTTGCTACAACCAGCAATGAAAATGCTGCGATCGGCACACACGACGAGCTACAATCAATGCGGCGACCATTTTTGTTGCAACTGTCGTCACCGTTTGCTACAACCACTGAAAAAATGCTGCGAGACGACAACCATGCGCTGCCACCAGCGGGCGTCTTCCTCAGCGGCGACCGGAGACGGCGAGCACAGGCGGCGGAGGGACGAGCACAGGGTGCCGTGGGGTAGCGACCGCAAGCGAGGGCGTAGTGGCTGAGGGCGAGCGTGACGGCCATGTTTTCCTTGAGATCTCTCGTACTGAAGGATAGACGCGAGGATGAAGACTCAGATCTAATGGCAGTTACACATCGTATCATACGGCTGGGGGCCGACCGGCCGAAACTGTCGGCCGGTGCACCGGCGCCCATCTGTCACCTTTCTTTTTTCTTTTTTCTGTTGGGCTACAGGTGAAAATAGACCGTGCAAAGTGCAATGAGCGTTCATCGCAACAAAAAAAGTGCAAAGAGCGTTGACTTGTTTTTTCTACTTGATCAGCATGTGTGTCCTATGTTTCCCTATATCTTTTGGCATGTCATAATCAATGAACACTTTCATTTTCCTCCATGCATTATTTATTTATTTTCCTCCACACTGCGGGTCAGCTTTGCTCATTTAAGATTTGGTAATGTGATAAACCCTTTAATCTATGCGCCAATTCGTGCAAATTTGTGTTGCATTTTCTTTTTTTGGTCGCAACATTCTGTATTATTTTTTCAAAATGACTTGAGCCAATTCATTTTGGATTTTTAGGATAGTTTTCCTTTTGAATTTTTTGTTTGTTCTTTTTAAAAAATTATTATTTGCATTCTTCTTCTTTTTTTCTTGTTCTCCTTTACTCTCATAATTCCTTCTTTGAAGTATGTTTGTGTGTTTTTCCATTTTTATTTTTTGACATTTATTAATTCTTAATTCTTCACGTGTATTCTTGTCATTTATAAAATCAGACTATCAGCTACATGTACGTTGATCTACATGTGACAGCACGCATTGTATCCGTGTGTAACTATGTTTTTTTTTATTCTTTAATTTTGGCCTCAAATGAAAAAATTGATTGTATGTAGCATGTTCATTTATCCGTGCACAACCACACACGTTTTACTCCACATGCAATTGTTGAAGGACTGGTCTTTGCGTAAATATATATTTTTTGCCAGGAGAGGGGGCAGTTGTATATCTGCCACTAGGCAACCAACTGCAAGTGTCAACCCCAACTACAACTACATTTCTTTTACGCGATTGCAACTCAGGGTGTGTTTGCCAGGGGAGGGGTAGCAGTTTGCATGTCTGGCAATAGGCATGCAAGTGTAGTGTCGTCCCCGACTGATATTGTAACTCAATAGTTTTTTATCGGGAAGGGGGGAGTTGCATGTTTTTCACTAGGCACACAACTGCATGCCCACACACCCGACTGCAACTGACCTTTGTTTTGTAAGTAAGCCGTGGGAGATGGTGGGGGGGGGGGAGGGGGCAGTTGCATGTCCAACCACTAGTAGAAAACAGGGCTATGGTCCAGGCCGGCTCAGCCCATTAGTCCCGGTTCAGTCTAGAACCGGGACCAATGCCGGCCGAGCCACGTGGGCCATTGGTCCCGGTTCGTCTGGACCTTTTGGTCCTGGTTGGTGGGACGAACCGGCACCAATGGGCCTCGCTCCTGGCCCACCACCATTGGTCCCGGTTGGTGGCTTGAACCGGGACCAAAGGCTCCCCTTTAGTCCTGGTTCATGTCACCAACCGGTATCAATGAGGTGCCTATATATACCCCCTCGCGCAAGAGCAGAGCACAGTTCTCTGTTTTTTCTGACCGAGGGGGAGAGGGCTTTGTGGTGCTCTAGCTCACCTCCTATGCACATGAGGTGTTAGATGGAATGCCCGAGCCACACTACTTAAGCTTTCTCCTCTCGAAGCTCAACCTCCAAGCTCCATTTTCCTCGAGATTTGTCTAGATTTAGCGGTCCGTCACGCCCTGTCCCCGTCTTCACCGCCGTCGATCACCCGCGCCGATCTCATCACCGACACCACCGTGGTGAGCCTCTTGTTCTTATCTTCTTTCTGAAAGGAAAAATATTCTTACTTGTATGTTTAGATAGATACTTGTATCATTTTCTTACAATTATTATTGCATCTTATATAGTGCAATGGTTTTGGTATCCGCCCCCGTCAGCCCTCGTCCTGTCTATGATTCGGATTTGGTATGTATATTATCTTTATAACTATTGGTTCATTTATTGTTTATAAAAATTATGCCGACCAACGTGACATAGATTTTATTTATCTAGGATGTATGTGAATCGGAAATGCCAACCGACCCTATTGTCGAGAGGTTAAATTTAGTTGAAGAAGAAAACAATTTGTTGAAGGAAAAAATAAAAAAAATTGAGGAGGAGAAGATGATATTGGAGTTGGATGTTGCGGATGTCGTCGATGATCACAAGATCAAGATGGATGCAATGCGCTTGAAGATTAGAAAGATTAGAAAATATGCCATTCATACCGAGGCTTGGTATCATTATGCCGTTGGATCAATTGTTACCTTGGTTGCGATTATGATCGCATTTGTTTTCGCATTGAAATGTTTTACATAGTTTCAATGTATGGTTTAATTAATTAGATGCTCTGGAGAGCTATATGTTGTTAGATGAGAACTATGTATGCACTTTGGTTTTAATGTGATGATGAACTTCTATTAATTTGGACACTTAATTATATATAATGCACGCAGATGAACCGGCGATGGATGTACGGTGACAGACACACCCGCGAGTACATTAAGGGCGTGCATGAGTTTCTCGATGCGGCTGAGGCAAACAAGCAGAATGGTTTTATGTGTTGTCCATGCACTGAATGTGGGAATACGAGGTCTTACTCTAACCGGAAAATCCTTCACTCCCACCTGCTTTACAAGGGTTTCATGCCACACTATAATGTTTGGACGAGGCATGGAGAAATAGGGGTTATGATGGAAGACGGCGAAGAAGAAGAGTACGATGACAACTATGTGCCCCCTGAATACGGTGATGCTGCAACGGGGGGAGCTGGTGAAGATCAAGAGGAACCAGACGATGTGCCCAATGATGCTGCCACGGGTGAAGCTGCTGAAGATCAAGAGGAACCAAACGATGTGCCCGATGATGATGATCTCCGCCGGGTCATTGTCGATGCAAGGACGCAATGCATTAGTCAAAAGGAGAAGCTGAAGTTCGATCGCATGTTAGAGGATCACAAAAAAGGGTTATACCCCAATTGCGAAGATGGCAACACAAAGCTCGGTACGTACTGGAATTGCTGCAGTGGAAGGTAGAGAATGCTGCGGCTGACAAAGGATTTGAGAAGCTACTGAAAATATTGAAGAAGAAGCTTCCAAAGGATAACGAATTGCCCGACAGTACATACGCAGCAAAGAAGGTCGTATGCCCTCTAGGATTGGAGGTGGAGAAGATACATGCATGCCCTAATGACTGCATCCTCTACCGCGGTGCATACAAGGATCTGAACGCATGCCCGGTATGCGCTGCATTGCGGTATAAGATCAGACGAGATGACCCTGGTGATGTTGATGGCGAGCCCCTCAGGAAGAGGGTTCCTGCGAAGGTGATGTGGTATGCTCCTATAATACCACGGTTGAAACGTCTGTTCAGAAACGAAGAGCATGCCAAGTTGATGCGATGGCACAGTGAGAACCGAAAGAAAGATGGGAAGTTGAGAGCACCCGCTGACGGGTCGCAGTGGAGAAAAATCGAGAGAAAGTACTGGGATGAGTTTGCAAAGGACCCAAGGAATGTATGGTTTGCTTTAAGCGCGGATGGCATTAATCCTTTCGGGGAGCAGAGCAGCAATCACAGCACCTGGCCCGTGACTCTATGTATGTATAACCTTCCTCCTTGGATGTGCATGAAGCGGAAGTTCATTATGATGCCAGTTCTCATCCAAGGCCCTAAGCAACCCGGCAACGAAATTGATGTGTACCTAAGGCCATCCGTTGAAGAACTTTTACAGCTGTGGAATGGAAACGGTGTACGTACGTGGGATGAGCATAGACAGGAGGAATTTAACCTTAAGGCGTTGCTGTTCGTGACCATCAACGATTGGCCCGCTCTCAGTAACCTTTCAGGACAGACAAACAAAGGATACCACGCATGCACGCACTGTTTAGATGACACTGAAAGTATATACCTGGACAAATGCAGGAATAATGTGTACCTGGGCCATCGTCGATTTCTTCCGACCAACCATCAATGTTGAAAGAAAGGCAAGCATTTCAAAGGCGAGGAAGATCACCCGAAGAAGCCCGCCATGCGCACCGGTGATCACGTGCTTGCTATGGTCAATGATTTACACTACGTAATCTTTGGAAAGGGTCCCGGTGGACTAGCTGTTCCGAATGACGCTGAGGGACACGCACCCATGTGGAAGAAGAAATCTATATTTTGGGACCTACCCTACTGGAAAGACCTAGAGGTCCGCTCCTCAATCGACGTGATGCACGTGACGAAGAACCTTTGCGTGAACCTGCTAGGCTTCTTGGGCGTGTATGGGAAGACAAAAGATACACCTGAGGCACGAGAGGACCTGCAACGTTTGCACGAAAAAGACGGCATGCCTCCGAAGCAGTATAAAGGTCCTGCCAGCTAAGCTCTTACGAAAGAAGAGAAAGAAATCTTCTTTGAATGCCTGCTCAGTATGAAGGTCACGACTGGCTTCTCTTCGAATATAAAGGGAATAATAAATATGCCAGAGAAAAAGTTTCAGAACCTGAGGTCTCATGACTGCCACGTGATTATGACGCAACTGCTTCCGGTTGCATTGAGGGGGCTTCTACCGGAAAACGTTCGATTAGCCATTGTGAAGCTTTGTGCATTCCTCAATGCAATCTCTCAGAAGGTGATCGATCCAGAAATCGTACAAAGGCTAAGGAGTGATGTGGCGCAATGTCTTGTCAGTTTCGAGCTGGTGTTCCCACCATCCTTCTTCAATATCATGACGCACGTCCTAGTTCATCCAGTCGACGAGATTGTCATCGTGGGGCCCGTATTTCTACACAATATGTTCCCCTTTGAGAGGTTCATGGGAGTTCTAAAGAAATATGTCCATAACCACGCTAGGCCAGAAGGAAGCATCTCCATGGGCCATCAAACAGAGGATGTTATCGAGTTTTGTGTTGACTTCATTCCTGGCCTTAACAAGATAGGTCTCCCTAAATCGCGGTATGAGGGGAGACTGACTGGAAAAGGCACTCTTGGAAGAGACTAAATAATATGCAGGGACGGATATTCTTGGTCTCAAGCACACTACACAGTTCTACAGAACTCTACCTTGGTGACCCCGTATGTCGATGAACACAAGAAAAGTCTGTGCTCCAAACACCCGGAGCAGTGCGACGACTGGATTACATGTGAACACATCAGGACTTTCAGCAGTTGGTTGGAAACACGTCTCAGAGGTGACAACACTGTTTGTGATGAGTTGTACTTGTTGTCAAGGGGACCATCTTTGACTGTATTGACTTACAAAGGATACGAGATAAATGGGAATACATTTTACACGATCGCCCAAGATCAAAAGAGCACCAACCAAAACAGCGGTGTCCGCTTTGATGCAGCAACCGAGAGCGGAAAGGACACATATTATGGTTACATAGTGGACATATGGGAACTTGACTACGGACCTGATTTTAAGGTCCATTTGTTGAAGTGCAAATGGGTCAATCTGTTAGGCGGCGGGGTACAGGTAGACCCACAGTACGGAATGACAACAGTGGATCTGAAAAATCTTGGGTACACTGACGAACCGTTCGTCCTAGCCAATGATGTGGCACAGGTTATCTATGTGAAGGACATGTCTACCAAACCGAGAAAAAGAAAAGATAAGGAAGCGAATACATCATACGATGAGCCAAAGCGCCACATAGTTCTTTCAGGAAAAAGGGACATCCTGGGAGTGGACGGCAAGACAGACATGTCTGAAGATTATGAAAAGTTTCATGAAATTCCTCCCTTCAATGTCAAGGCTGACCCAAGCATCCTGATAAACAATGAAGATTATCCATGGTTACGGCGCAATAAGCAAATGACACAAGCGAAGAAAAAGTGAAGACTTTCTCCCGCAACTATTATGATGATACCATGTCAAATTTGTAACAGACGAACATGCTACCATATTCTGTTTTGTACATGCACATGCTATGTGGGTGAAATTATGATACCATCCCAACTTTCAAGTTTTTCAGAGTTCATTTGAAATGCTTTCATGTCTTATGGTTCGAAACTTTGATACTTCGAAAGTGATTGTCCATTTTGTACACGAAGTGCATCAAGATTTTGTCGTAACCCTCTCTACTTTTTGGAACATGCTATGTGGGTGAAATGATGATACCATGCCAACTTTCAACCTTTTCAGAGTTCATTTTGAAATGCTTTCCAATTTCAGAGTCATTTAGCTCAAAGAATGAATTAATAGCAAACAGAATGAACTATAAAACTTTTATGAAAATAGAAACAATCAATTAAAATATTATGTTATGATCAACTAAAATAAAACTATAATATTCTTCAATAGCAAAAAGAATATAATTTTTGTGACCTAAAATCAAACTATAAGTATTTAATTGTAAGTATAAATAAAAAATAAATAGCAAAGAAGAAAAAATATTCTATTTTTATAGTAAAGTTATTCATAAACTAGTGATTCACACAAATTTTTAAAAATTCAAATTTAAACTATTCAAAATTTAAAACTAATGGCACTAACAGAATGTTTACAATTTTTGTGACCTAAAAGCAAAAAGAAATCACTAAAAAACTGTAAGTATTTAGTTGTAAGTAGAAATAAAAAATAAATAGAAAAAAATTCTATTTTTATAGTAAAGTTATTCATAAACTAGTGATTCACACAAATTTTTAAAAATTCAAATTTAAACTATTCAAAATTTAAAACTAATGGCACTAACAGAAAGTTTATAATTTTTGTGACCTAAAAGCAAAAAGAAGTCACTAAAAAACTGTAAGTATTTAGTTGTAAGTAGAATAAAAAAATAAAAAACCAAAAAAATGTAGAAATAAAAAAGAAAAAACCAAAAAAATGCCTCCTACTGGGCCTCCACGGCCTGAATACGACTAGAAACCCTACATGGGCCAGGATTCAGGCCCGCAGAAGGCCCAATAGGCCCACAGGCAGTAGCAAGTTTAGGCCCGAAAGCCTGCATTAGAGTGGAGCTCGAATGGGGAGGCACACCAGCGCTTATAAACCAGTGCCGGCGCCCTTCAGCTAGCGATGTGGGACTAAACTTTTGGGTGCGGGGCAGCACAAGGCCATTGGTCCCGATTGGTGGCACCAACCGGGACTAAAGGGGGCATTGGTCACGGTTCGTGGCACCAACCGTGACCATTGCCCCCCTTTAGTCCCGGTTGGTGCCACCAACCGGGACCAATGGCCTTCGCTTCCCGCCCTTTCGGCTGCTGAAAATTGGCCTTTGGTCCCGGTTCGTCGCACCAACCGGGACTAAAGGGGGGCATTAGTCCCGGTTTGTGCCACGAACCGGGACCAATGCTCTTGCTATATATACAACACTTGTCAAAAATTTCATTCAGTTCCTCATTCTCGTCCTCGTCGCCCGCGCACGTCGTCGCAGCCCCCGTCGTCGCCCGCGCCCCGCGCCGCCCCGTCGTCGCCCGCGCCGCCCCGATGGTCTGGAAGGAGAGGGTGAACAAGCTGGCTAAGGTGACCTAATGCCAGTGCAAGAAGAAGAACATGAGGACGGCTCCGGTGACCCAATGCCGGTGCAAGAAGGAGACCATGATGACGGCTCCGGTGACCGAACCGAGTCCGGCCAGGTATATATATTAGTTAAGCCTATGCTGACTAGCTGATTGATGCATTCATTGTTTTGGTATGTACACATATTAATTAAGTCTTTGTTCTTTTTTCTAGCCCTCCGGATCGAGCACAACTTCGGTAAAGAGACGAGGCCCGAAGAAAAAGTTAAACTCGGATGAAAAGTTTGAGATCATAGCAATCGCGCCCGACGGCCAACCTATTGAACCCCTCCGGACAAAGAGCGCATTTGTTGCTCAGTGCGGGGTTCTGGTTAGGGACAAGATCCCGATAAGCATCCAGCAATGGTTTAAGCCGGCTACAGAAGACCCTGAGGTCTCTTATGTCAATGATATGCAGAAAAATGATCTTTGGACTGAGCTGAAGTCAAATTTCACCCTACCGCCTGAGGATAATCCAGAGAACCCAGTTAAAGAGAAATTAATCAAGTCTTTTTCTCTGAAGAGGATGGCAGAACTATTCAGGAGGTGGAAGAAAGAGCTGAATAAGTTTGTCGAAAATAATGAGACACCAGAATTCAAGGGCAGATATGAGAAGATCAGAGATCACTGGCCCGCATTTGTGGCCCACAAGACATCGGAAAAGAGTCAGAAGATGTCGGCGACAAACAAGCAAAATGCTGCGAAGAAGAAGCTTCACCATCGCACGGGGTCAGGTGGTAACCTCGTAGCCCGGCCTAAGTGGTCGAAGACTGAGAATGATCTGGTTCATAAAGGGATCGAACCAGAGATAATTAACTGGCCAGACCGTTGCCGGACTTGGTTCTTCGGGGCTGGCGGAACCCTGGACCCTGTAACAGGGAAGTGCATTTGGACGAACGATCAAATGGACATACCAGTCAGTAAGCTTAAGCAGTATATCGAAGCAGCGCAGGAAGGGACGTTCTTTCCAGACAGAGAGAACGACGAGCTCACAATGGCCCTCGGGAATCCTGAGCACCCTGGACGGACACGAGGCACGCCAGGCTCCATTCCGTGGAAGGTTGGGTTTCTGGACGCACGCGGTTACAAATCCCATGAGAGGAGGAAAAAAGTGCAGCAGACCCAAATGCAGGTGCTGCAAGCAAGGGTAGACGCGATAGAGGAACAAGAAGCAAATCGCAGCAAACGTACTGCCGAAGCCTCCCCCGAAGCTACCCCGCCATCTCAGCGCAGAAGCAGCGTGGCTTCCACCGAGCTGCTTCAGCCGGAGCATGCCTTGACGGCTCCTGCCAGCTATCCCGTGGATGCTATAACGGAGTCTCAAAATTGCCACCTTATGACGCAATGGATGAATTTGAAGGTCAAGGCGGCTGTTGGCTCTGTTTATCCTACTGAACCCGGCGCAACTTTGCACTGCCGGCCGATTCCAGAAGGATATGCTAGGGTGATGGTGGATGAGATAACGGAGGGATTTGAGGACCTCTAGCTTGACCCCTACCGGTGAAGGGGAGACTCGGCTGGGGTCTGCTCTGAAGACTCCATGCCTATGGCGGAAGGAGCTCATCAACCTTCCGAACTGGACGCCACCGCCTCCTCCTCCTCCTCCTCCGGCGAGTCAGGGCACTCCGCCTCCACCGCCTCCTCCTCCGGCGAGTGACGATCAGGGCCCTCGACCGGCACCTTCTCCGGCGCGTGGCGGCACTCCGCCTCCTTCTCCGCCTGCGCCGACGCGCCCGAGCAGCCAGCCTCCTCCTTTTCCGCCTCGTCAGCAAGGGCGGAAGAGACCTGCCGCCGCTCCAGCTGCTCCGGCGCGTCGTAGTCCTTCTCCTCCGCCTCTTAAGCAAGTAAAGAAGACAACCGCTACGTCTGCTTGGTCGGCGTCTAGCAGTACAACCAGAGGCGGGAGGACATACAGATTCGGTCCTTCTCTGAAGACTCCAGAGAAGTTACCATATGAGAGGACCCTGGAGGAGAACACCGAGATCGAGCGAGAAGAAGTGAGGAACTTCTTTGAAGGGGTGAAAACAAAGAAACATCCACCTCCGGAGGAGAAGGTAGATCGGGTGAAAGTGAAGCGCACTCTGGCTGCCCTGACAAAACCACCGAAGTCTGATCCGCCGAAAGGAAACTATGACCGCATTATTGGAAAGGAATTTGCCGAAGCGGATCGGTCGGGAAGTACTGTCAGTGATCAAAGGCTGAAAGAACGACGAGCTGGGAAACAAATTGCCCAGCTCGGCGAACAAGCGAAGCAATCGTGCCCCCCGCTCAAGGTGCCTAGCCACAACGCCGCTAATGATCCGAGGATGGTGCCCGGTTATAGCAATCTTGCAGATTACCTGCCCGACGAAGTACATTATGAACCCATGGACGTGCAGATACAAAGATATGAGTACGGGAAGCCTCTCGTCAAAGATGAAAGATCTCTATCAACGATGATGCGAAGATTGCATGATTGGTACTTGAAAATCTGCAGAGACTCTGGGGGGAGGAGTACTTTGTATGTGAAAGTTAAAAAGGAGCATGACCTCGTTGGAATTGATCTGTTGCCTGTTCCATTTGAGGAGTTCTATCAGTTTTTCAATCAATTGGCCCTCGATAAAACAACGGTCGCCTGCTACTGTCTGTAAGTAGTACTACTTCTGTCATTAAGTTTCTCTATATAGCTTAGCTCTTTCATTGCATGTATTTATAATCATCCTCACTATATTATGCAGATTGAAGATCGCCGAATTGAAGAAAAGACAAGTCGGTGATATTGGGTTCATTAACACATATCTCATAGATGCAACGGAGGTTAAACTTCATGCCGCAGCTACCGAGGCAAACTTGCTATGATCATTCGTAATAAATCAAAACAAAGATATAATACTCTTTCCTTACAACTTCAGGTGAGTGTTACTGTCTTGTGCGTATTCGGTTTCCCTTATATATTAGTCAAGGTTATAGTAATGTAATTGATGAGTTATGCTTGTGTGTGCAGATTCCACTATATTCTCCTAGAGATTAAGCTTGAGCAGGGAGTAGTAACCGTCTTAGACTCTAAACGAAAAGATCCCCAGGACTATGCAGACATGACTCAAATACTCGAGAAGTAAGTTAAATCGATCATTATCCACCATATCAGCAACTTTGTTCATTTCCTGATATCAAGTAATTGTTTTCTTTGTCCGGCAGGGTTTGGAGAAAATTCACCAAAACAGTTCCGGGACTGCCGAAGGAGCTGGAATTTAGACACCCGAAAGTAAGTACTATAGTAGCATGTTCCGCGCATCTCCTAGTGATTCAAGCGCTAGTTTCATCAATACCATTTAGCATTCTTGCTTATCAGTTTGATTGACCTCTATTTCTTGTAAAGTGGTTGTGGCAGGAACAAGGGAATGATTTCTGTGGATACTACATCTGCGAGTCCATCCGCCACACGACCTGTGAGCGGGGCGGGTACTCTAACGAACAATATGAAGTACGTAAATAACAACATTCACAATTTTATTTTATTACCATCATTTGTGTTGAGTTTCATTCATTCATATATATATGTATTGACCCCCTTCTTCAAATTAGATGTTTCGGAAGCGGGATGAACTCCTAGCACCAGCTCGCATGCGAGCAATTCAAGAGGAATTGGCGGCATTCTTTCTTGACCACGTGATCCCTGAAGACGGAGAATTCTATGTGGACCCTGAGTCCGTATGATTATATTTGTAAGAGATAATTATTGTATATATGTAGCCGGTAGTGTCAGATAGATATACGAGAACTTGTTGTTCGACCAATCTCTCGGAGAAGGAGAGGTGGTCGATATCACTTCTCTCTGTATGCATATATGTTCGCGACGATCTTCTGTTTCCTTCGTTTGCTTACTAGCTAGCCAGCGTGTCTAGTCCTCTCTATACGTATGTATTGTACGTAGCGTCGACCAAGCACGGACATAAGAGAGGACACTTCTCTCTATTAATTATAGCTAGCTAACACAATATATGAAACACCTAAATTAACCCTCAAAAACCCCCAACCCCCCCCCCCTTCAAAAAAAAAACAAAAACCCCAGCCACAGAAATGCTGACGCGTGGATGCCTATTGGTCCCGGTTGGTGCCACCAACCGGGACCAAAGGGTCTCCTGACTGGGCTCTGCGCACTGCCCGCGTGGAGGGCCTTTAGTCCCGGTTCTGGATTGAACCGGGACTAAAGGGGGGAGGTATTAGTACCGACACTTTAGTCCCGGTTTCGGAACCGGGACTAAAGGCCCTTACGAACCAGGACTATAGGCCCTTTTTCTACTAGTGAACATTAGGCTATGCAACTACAAGTGTCGCCCCCGTTTGCAACTGCTTGTCTCCCTCCCGAGTGCAACTAGCCTTTTGTTTTTGTCGGAGGGTGGAGAGGGAAGGAGCAGGGCAGTTGCATGTCTAACACTAGGTTTGCAACTACAAGTATCGCCCTCGAATGCAACTGCATGTCCACACACCCAACCGCAGCCGACCTTCTATTTTGTAGGTGGGCGTCGAAAAAGGGGTAGGTAGTTGCATGTCTGACACTAGGCTTGCAAATGCAAGTGTCGGCCTTGAATACAATTTCATGTCCACACACCCGACTGCAACTGGCTCGTGGAGCGCATTGATCATCCAGAATGGCCTATCAACAAAGCACAAAATATGCATTGGCTCCAGCCCCAACCTGCCATTGCTCCAATCCGCGATATCAGAAAAAGGATTGGTATTTAACTTTGTGCATCAAAATTTCATATTCTCAACGTATCACATTATTCATTTGAATTAATATTTCATCATTAGTTATCTCTTTACTACTATTGATTTCTTCCACGATTTATCGCGATCGACTTTTCCTCCCATGTACACCATGCACATTAAAATCATGTTGCTAATATTACGAAATAATTGTGGTGATTTTTCTTAAATGATAACGGAATCATACATCTAGATCACATTGACCCCAAAATGAGTGAGCATGTTCTTAGTATTTGTATTATAGTTTAAAAAAATATTTATTTTATGGTTATTCGGTAAGTAGAACTTAAGATAGGGAGCACTTGGAATTCAGCTAGCTGAGATTTATCCATGGTCTCATCCACATGACATCGTAACTTTTTTCTTCTCCTCACGATTTGGATGTATCGTGTTATTTTTTTGGGCTTGGCCTTTTGTTTCTCCTATCGCTCACAAACGTACGAGTCCTTAAGAGAAGCATGTACGTCTTAGTGTGCCTGCCTGCACAACATGTTTTTAGTTTCTGAACACAGTTTTCGAGTGTTTTCTTCGTTTATCTCAAAAAAGGTAGAATGTTTTATTCAATGTTTTTTCAGTTTTTCTCTATTCTGCAGTAGTCGCCAGGATGATGTCTCTGTCGCAGGATCAATCCTGTTTTGTCCCACACATTAATTAATTATTTTTAAAATATCCAACAAATTGTTTTAAAAATGATAAACAGCAAAAACAAAATATTTATAATGCATGAAAGGAAATTTTTCACATGCGGGTTCTTTTTTTTACCGTGTGATTGAAAAAAAACGTTGTCACTTACTTTGAAACAATGTTTCAGCACGTGTTTGAAAAGATGTTCGCCACATATTCAAAATAGTTAACCACATATTTAAAAAAGTTCGCTGCATTTCCCAAAAAAATTATATTCACCACATGTTAAAAAAAGGTCATCTAATATCTAAAAAGATGTTCATCATGTTTACAACCCTTGCAATTGCATGGGTAGTGTTGGACGTACAATTGGCCGACGGGAGCCACTTGTCGCCCTAGTTAAGATCACTTTATCGGCCGTGTGCAATTTTGGTTGGGTTACAACACTTGCAGTTGCATCCTGGTGGTGGACATGCAAGCGGCCAACATCCCAATATCGCCCTCAATTGCAATTTCCTTGAGGCTCTTGCAGTTGCAGTAGGGTTACAACACTTGCAGTTGCACATATGTAGTGTTAGGCATGCAACTGGCAGAAAAAAATCCCTTCCTACCACCTAGCACTAAGGTGGGAAGGCGGTTTCCGCCCTTGGCCGACTGTCACGGCGACATCAATCATTGGCTCACCTAGACAACGGGTTAATGGATTTTGTGATAAGAGTGAGGGTTGACAGTGAGCGGGGAGGGGGTTGAGGTTGATTTGTTCTATTACGACGGTATGTCTGACCGGAATAGTTTCTCTATTTTATAAAATGTCGTAAATTGCATGACTGAGCGGTTCATACTTTTTTTAAGATGCGGTGAATATAACATAGTGTGTGGTGGGGTGGGGCTTTTGTGTTGGGAACGCATGTGGAAGATAACATGGTGGATACTCCGGATAACCACATTTCCTCTCACATATGGGCAGAATTTGGGGGAGCCAGGCGATTGCATTTTGGGGAGCATGCTGGGTGTCCGTTTGATGTCCAAACACGTCCAGGCGTATAAGGAAAATTGAGTTTCAAACACCTTAATCATTTGTTTGATTCATTTATATGCATTATTTTTAATTTTATTTTTATTTTTATGGGAGTCTTTGTAGAAATTTCACTATGGATTACATACAGAGCAGAATTATTGAATCTATACTCTAAAATGTATCTACATACATATGTAGGTGGTTCATAGTAAAAAAATTACAGACTTATATTTAGAAACAGAGGGAGTATCTCGTAGCAACAAACGGGCGTTCTACTAGTCCAATTAGCTAGTTGGTGTATTATATCCCCAACGCAAAGTGCTTTTGTCCCGGGTAGAATGATTACGGATAACATCTTTATAGCATATGAATGTATTCATAAGATCAAAAACAAGAGGTCGGGCAAAACGGGATTATGTGCGGTTAAGCTTGACATGCACAAAGCACATGACCGAGTTGAATGGAATTTTCTGTGGGATATGATGCACAAACTCGGCTTTCATGAGCATTGGATTGATATGATGATGGCATGCGTCAACTCGGTGAGGTATAAAGTGAGATTCAATTCGCAGGAAACAAATATTTTTACTCCTACTAGGGGGATTAGGTAGGGGGATCCCCTCTCCCCTTACCTCTTTCTCCTTTGTGCGGAAGGGCTTTCTAGTCTATTGCAATTTGAAGAAGAGGCTGGTGGCATTGAGGGAATTAGAGTGTGCAGAAATGCACCATCGGTATCACACCTTTTATTTGCTGATGACTCTCTAATTCTCATGAGCGCAGATGTTCTAAATGCAGCTTCCTTGGAGCATGTGCTAGATTCCTACTGCCAAAGTTCAGGTCAAATGGTGAGTCTATCAAAATCAAGTATATTTTTTAGTCCTAATACACCTATGGTATCTAGGACTGAAATTTGCCAGTTGCTTCATATTGATACGGAGGCTTTATCTGATAAATATCTCGGCCTGCCTGCCATGGTGGGGGCGGATAGAAGCGATTGTTTCAGACACTTTTGTGAAAGGATAAAGGAAAGACTTAGGGGATGGATGGAGAAGCAGTTGTCCGCTGGCGGTAAGGAAATTCTATTAAAGTCTGTGGCTCAGGCTATCCCAGTTTTTGCTATGTCAGTATTTAGCTTACCTTTGGGTATTTGTAAGGAGATCACAGATTTAATTGCTCAGTTCTGGTGGGGTGATGATGAGGAACATAGGAAGATGCATTGGTTCACTTGGTGGAAATTGTGCTATCCAAAAAATGAGGGGGGTATGGGATTCAGGGACCTCCAATCCTTTAATCTTGCGATGCTCGCAAAACAAAGTTGGAGACTTATTACTAATCCAGACTCCCTTTATGCGAGAGTTCTTAAGGCCAATTATTTCCCTAATGGAACCCTTCTGCAGGCTACTCCAAAGAATGGTTCTTCTTTCACCTGGCAGAGTATACTAAAGGGACTTGAAACTTTTAAGCTTGGCTATATCTGGAGGATCGGAACCGGCGAGACGGTCAATATTTGGAATGACCCATGGGTCCCAACTAGTCTGAATAGAAGAATTATCACTGTCAGAGGACAAACGATTGTGACACAGGTGAGTGAATTGATAGACCCTATAGCAGGTACATGGGATGAGGAGTTAATCAGGTCTATATTCATACCGGTTGATGTTCGCAAAATCATGCAAATTCCTGTTAATCTTGAAGCCTTTGAAGACTTCATTGCATGGCATCCAGACCGAAAGGGACTATTCACAGTTCGGTCAGCGTATCATGTTCAGTGGATACAAAAATACAGGGCCCATGCAAACACTATGGCGCAGCCAGGAGGGTCCCAAATCCCGGCTATATGGAGTTCTCTATGGAAATTACAAATCCCACGTAAAGTCCAAATATTTTGTTGGCGGGTCCTGCATGGAATTATCCCTTTACAAGCTATACTTACTAATAGACATATTGGATCTAATGGAGCTTGTCCAATCTGCCATCAAGCTGCTGAGGATGTTCGGCACCTCCTGTTCGAATGTACGCATGCCAAGGAGTTGTGGAGCAAGCTGGGAATGCTCGATACTATTAATGAAGCTATCATCGTTGACCGTTCAGGCTCCGCCATTATGGAATATCTATTGCTACTACCGGCAATGTCGTCACATATAAAACCACAATTGGATATGAAGCAGATTCTTGCTGTAGGGTGTTGGTACTTATGGTGGATCAGAAGTCAAATTACTCACGATGAAGCTACTCCACCCCCTACAAGATGGCCTGTTTCTGTTTTAGCAATTGTGAGTAATTACCAACGTTCGTGTGTGCGGAAGCCTGAAGGAGGAGAACATAAATGGGTCAGACCCGAGCCAAAATTCATCAAACTTAATGTTGACGCAGCATATCATGAAGATGAGGGTGCTGGTGCTACTTCTGCAGTTCTAAGAGATGGACATGGTAATCTGTTGGCGGCTCAATGTGTCTATGTCCCTTATGCTGCAAATGTGGTAACTATGGAGGCAATGGCGATGCGCGATGGATTAATTCTTGCAAACAACTTGGGACTTCACCGTGTAGAAGCGGAGTCAGATTCCCTCATGGTTGTAGATTTCTGCACTGATGAGTCACGTTGGTGGGATGCTGCTTCAGCAATCTTCGCGGAATGTGTGGATATTAGTGTTTCTATTGGAAAGGTTAAGTTTAAACATTGTTTTCGGTCTGCTAATCAAGCGGCTCATGAACTAGCTCAGTATTGCTTTTGTAATAAGATCTCGAGTAGCTGGTCTGAGGAGCCCCCGGGTTGCCTCACAACTAAACTAGTGGACGATGTACTGATTATTTGATCTTAATAAAGCTAGCTATAATGGCCTTTTCTAAAAAAAAAAGCTAGTTGGTGTATTATAAAAAAAATGGTCACCGTGCGTACAGCATCAGGACTCGGAGTGTCTATTTGATTGCTTGATGTACGTATGTCCGTGCGTGGATTGTTGGTCACATGCGAGAAGAGGAGATAGGCATGACACGTGCAAGGTGCAACACGCAATCCACCCGATCGAAGTTCTGATGCTATACGGCTGGACACCAATGCTAATAATCGGTCCGAGCAGCCCGCGCATGTCAGCCAGAAACCCTAGGTAAATCGAACGTATGTCTCGCCGTAGCAGGCGCCCCCGCCTAAATCGCATCGCTCAGGCCGCCACCAGCAGCGTGGCGCCGTCACGGTGGGCCGACCTTCCACCAGACCTTCTCGGCGACGTCGCCCGACGCTTGCACGACTCCGCCGATTTCACGCGTTTCCACGCTGTCTGCACGGCATGGCGCGATGCACTGCCGACGCCGCTGTACCGCCGTCCCGCCTTCATCCCATGGCTCCTGTACACGGTCACGGCCTGTGATGCCCCCATCCTGCACTCCTCTGTCAACTCCGGCCGCAGCTGTGGTGATATCCTTCTCACGAATCCGCCCGGTTCATCGAACTGGTTGGCCAGCATGGATGGCACGGCCGCCTGGCTCTTGACCACAGATACAGGACCAGCACTCATGGACCTTCTCACTGGAACATTGACCCCACTACCAGTGTACGATGACGAGCTGGAGAATCCCCGCGGCATAATCTCCAGCGACGGCACCATCTTCCTCTATGGCTTTAACCGCGAGTCGGACCAGAGGCTCGCCCGCATGGCGATCTTCTTGCGTCGTGGCGATATGGCATGGACCCAAGTGTGTGCTCTGCTAAATTATTTGCCACACAGTCAGTTTTATTTCAGCGCCAAGGCAGCGCATCACGACGGTAAGATCCTGGTGGTGTGTGCGGACGTGACTTATTGGTGCATCCTCACGCCGGACAATTATGGCGTCACTCGCAGGATGGAGCTGCCGAGGATGCCGTATGACGAATGCAAGTGCCGGCTAAATAACCACTTCTTGGAGTTTCAGGGGCAGCTGTTGTTGGTGTCTGTCATGGTGAATTACCACCACCACGACCCAACACAAATGTTGTCTCTCGTAGTGCATGGTTTGGAAGAAGACGAGATGCGTTGGGTGGTGAGGGACGGCGCGAGCTTGGGCGACCAAGCGGTCTTCCTTGGCTCCCGCGCCAGCTTCACTATGGATGCTGCCGAGTTGGGTGTGGATGGCGGGTGTGCCTATTTCATCTTCCGACATGATGTGTTTAGGTACAACTTTTTTGACGGTGATGTCAAGCTCATAGATAACCTTCCTCCAGCCTGGCCTGCCAACACTGTTCGGGACATGTACTGGCTACTGCCTCAGCCTAAGATTTCTTCGATTCAAGAAATTAGGAAAAGACTCGGGCTCCAGTAAGAACACAGGCAGGATAACTTTGTATACGAAAGATACATTTCTTTAATTTCTGCAGAGTATTTATTTTAAATTTGTATGTTACCATAGGTTCTCTCTTCGCCATATACTTGCAATGTATTCATGATTTACCATGTGCAATATTTTCACTGCAATCCTAGTGTGGCAACTATCTTGGCTACTATATATGTGCATTGATAAGTGTTGTTAATATTACGTAAGAATTGCGTGAATTCTCTTACGTGTTGAACAAATCACACATCCTGATCATGTTAACCCGGAAAGATTGAGCGTGCTCCTCGAAAGAATTATCATCTAAGTTATAGTTTAGAAAAAGATTTTAATTAAATGTATGAATTCTGAATTTACCAAGATCACAAGGGGAGGGGAGGGGGGGGGGGGCAGGTTTGATGGGAATAGTGGAAGTTCGGACCATGAATCAGAAGCGAAGCAATGGACCAATTTATGTGGCTTTGAAGTACCTTCTAAACTCAAAAGTTTTTCTGTGGCGTCTTGCAAAGCATTCAATCCCTACTTTGGACATTTTGAATCATGGAAATATGTCTACTCTCCATATTGCCTGCTGCGTGGTATGTGCGATTCATGGAAGCATGCACTTGTTGAATGCTCTTTGGCCTGCGCTTGCAAATGAGGACATGGTGGAACATATGCTTATGGCTACAGTTCCAGATGCAAAACTCTGGATAGCTACTATGCATGACTTGTTGCAGCAAGATATTTTTGCAGAGTTGGTAGTGACCCTTTGGGCAGTGCGGTATGCGCGAAGAAAGGCAATATATGAGCTGGAGTTTCAGCTCCCAGGTCAATACATCTTTTCGTGAAGCGTTACTTGGTCGAGATGAATGCCACCTCATGTCCACAGCGTGCAGGGGTCCATCGAGCTCGGGTCAATATTCGTGAGACGCGGGACAGACCACCACAAGGTTACATGAAAATTAATGTTGATAGGGCAGTAGGAAGACATGGTAATAGAGGTGTTG
The DNA here is from genome assembly GCF_003073215.2 of Triticum urartu. Lineage (NCBI taxonomy): Eukaryota > Viridiplantae > Streptophyta > Magnoliopsida > Poales > Poaceae > Triticum > Triticum urartu. Next base: position 690,491,642 of record NC_053028.1, read on the forward strand.
CGGCTACTATATGTCTGGACCATCTTGGTAATTACATGGGCTCATCGTCTATCACTTACTTGGGTATTAACGGCGTGCCAACCTTGGAGGCCTTGGCATGCCGTGAGGCTTTGGCTCTGGCCAAAGATTTGGACATTTCTCGGGTCCTTGTATCTTCTAATTGTGCTATGGTGATTAATGATATTGAGACAAATCAAGGAGGAAGACATGCAACCATTATTCAGGAGATCCGTGCCAGCAAGTTAGATTATTTGGAGTGTGATTTCATGTACGAGAGAAGATCTAGAAATTACAAGGCTAATAGCATAGCTAAATTTTCTTTATCTCTAGGTGTAGGTAGACATGTGTGGTTTTTCAATCACATGATATTGTAACGATTCCGTTGAACTTGTTTGGATAAAGAATCGTCATACCCGTAAAAAAAACATAACTCATCCTAATACTATGCGGCCTGTTTGATCTAAGCCATCCGTTCATGCCACAAGGATTCATGCATCAATCGAGCGGACATTCCCTTCAGGAAAAAATCAATCAAACGTACATCTCTTGAAATAGCCTAGTCCTTTCCGGCAATTCGATCGCTTTAATATTCGTATAAAGTTGTCTAGTATTAGGCCTTTAATTACCATACGCCGGAGTCCATCCATGCATACTTTTGGTAGCTTTTGTCACAGTTGCATATGCCATTCGTCCCACCTCTCATGATTTTTATTTTCATCTTTTAATTTCAATATACTATATCTTTTGAATCGAAAGTCCAACTTTATTTTTCTTTGCATATTTGTATTCTTTGCGATGAGAACATTTGAACAAGGTCAATCGTGCATACATTTTGACAACTTAAAAAAAACTAAGTTTCAAACATTGAAACATAATCGTAACATTAAATTTCACCAAGTTTCATATGGTTTAAGGATTTTATGGTTCTGGGCTTAGGGTTTATGGTTTAGATTTTTAGTTTTAGTTTTTGAAACTTGCTAAAAATTTAAAGTTTTAGTAGTTGAAACTTACACCCACCCGATTTGGCTCGCGATTCACAAAGTCGTGCATTCCACATGAGGGCACACCAAATTTTAAGTTTCAATTTTTAAACCTTATGCTTTTATCATTTGCTTGTACCAAAGCTTAACGATTTTTTAAAATACGTCAAAACGTATTCAAAATTGATCTTGTTGGAAAGCCATCATAGCAAGAAACAAGAATATACAAACGAAATATAAATTAGACATTCGGTTCAAAAGATATGTATATTCTGTTGAGGCTGGACAGCAACAATGCGCTGCACAAATTCACCGACACGGTAAATATGCACACTACATAGCCTCCTCCATTTGTGATGAACTTTGATGACATCTTTAACCAACAAGTAACCAGCGGAATAATACAAACAACATGCGCATGTGACACGGGATTTAACGTGGAAAAACCTTCTCAACTTGAGGAGTAAAAAACCACGGCTGTGGACCGACCGATCCATGCAACTTCACTATGAGAATGATGAGTACAAAGTCTTCTCTAGAACCTCTAGAGAGATTTACAACACACTCTCCACGTTGCCAACCAGCAATAGCAACAACAGCCACAAAAGGCAAGATTTCAGCAAGGCAGAGTTTATACAGTTTCTGTACCCTTCAGTGTTTTGCAAACTGCTCTTAAACCGCTCAACCAAATAGTATCAAATTTGGCAGACAAGTAGACACATGAGTTATTGACACCCCCTTCAAATTTCAGCTCAAGCGGACATTATTTGCCTACCCAAACTGTTCATCTCTCAAAACTATTTTGTTCTGAAACTGCAGCAGTCAGAGCTGACAAAACCACTCTCAAATCTGATGCTCCACTGACTCAATCCTCAAACCAGCTAACCAGATCGAAGTACTCAAAGTAAGGAATGAGCTCACCAATTTTGGGGTCGATCCAAGCACGTTTGAGCCTCCAACCATCAGCTTGAACACTGTCTAGTCAGATGCAGCAAATCTGGACAGAACCTCTGCTTCTTCTCCTTCCTCTCTCTCAGGTTGTGTGTTCTCTTGTGTGCTCTCTCTCACACTCTCACGAATGGCAGCCACCACCAGCAAGGGCTGGGGTGGCTAGGGTTTTCTCCTTGCTTCACTTTCCTTGGAAGCACTCTCAACCGTTGGATGCAGCGAAGATCAACGGCTGACATGTGTTGAACTTATGGGCTGATGTTGGGCTGCCAAAAAACCTCCATGTGGAGGGACTTAGCCCAACAAACTCCCCCTCCCGACATCATGGAGGGTCTCACTGCCTTTCGGCAGTCATGCCCGTGAGCCGGCGGCATGCTTCAAGTTTCTTCCTTGTCACCACTTTAGTCAACATATCAGCCCCATTGTCATCGGTGTGAACCTTCTCAAGTTGCATTTTCTTGGAATACAACACATCTCGAATCCAATGATAACGGACCTCTATATGCTTAGACCTTGAATGAAAGCTTGCATTCTTACTCAAGTGGATACTATTGGGGAACGTAGTAATTTCAAAAAAATTCCTACGCACACGCAAGATCATGGTGATGCATAGCAACGAGAGGGGAGAGTGTTGTCCACGTACCCTCATAGACCGAAAGCGGAAGCGTTAGCACAACGCGGTTGATGTAGTCGTACGTCTTCACGATCCGACCGATCAAGTACCGAACGCACGGCACCTCCGAGTTCTGCACACGTTCAACTCGATGATGTCTCTCGAACTCTGATCCAGCCGAGTGTTGAGGGAGAGTTTCGTCAGTACGATGGCGTGGTGACGATGATGATGTTCTACCGACGCAGGGCTTCGCCTAAGCACAGCTACGAAATGATCGAGGTTGATTATGGTGGAGGGGGCACCGCACACGGCTAAGAGATCAAGAGATCAATTGTTGTGTCTATGGGGTGCCACCTGGCCACGTATAAAAAGGAGTGGAGGAGGGGAGGGGCTGGACCTCTCTATGGCGCGCCCTAGGGGAGTCCTACTCCCACCGGGAGTAGGATTCCCCCTTTCCTAGTAGAACTAGGATCCCTTCCATGTAGTAGGAGTAGGAGAGAAGGAAAGGGAAGGGAAAAGGAGAAGGAAGGAAGGGGGCGCCCCCCTCCCTAGTCCAATTCGGACCAGCCCATGGGGAGGGGTGCGGCCACCCTTTGAGGCCTTTCTCTCCTTTCCCGTATGGCCCATTAAGGCCCAATACGAATTCCCGTAACTCCCCGGTACTCCCAAAAATATCCGAATCACTCGGAACCTTTCCGATGTCCGAATATAGTCGTCCAATATATCGATCTTTACGTCTCGACCATTTCGAGACTCCTCGTCATGTACCCGATCTCATCCGGGACTCTGAACTCCTTCGGTACATCAAAACACATAAACTCATAATATAACCGTCATCGAACTTTAAGCGTGCGGACCCTACGGGTTCGAGAACTATGTAGACATGACCGAGACATGTCTCCGGTCAATGACCAATAGCGGAACCTGGATGCTCATATTGGCTCCCACATATTCTACGAAGATCTTTATCGGTCAGACCGCATAACTACATACGTTGTTCCCTTTGTCATCGGTATGTTACTTGCCCGAGATTCGATCGTCGGTATCTCAATACCTAGTTCAATCTCGTTACCGGCAAGTCTCTTTACTCGTTTCGTAATACATCATCCCACAACTGACTCATTAGTTGCAGTGCTTGCAAGGCTTAAGTGATGTGCATTACCGAGAGGGCCCAGAGATACCTCTGCGACAATCGGAGTGACAAATCCCAATCTCGAAATACGCCAACCCAACAAATACCTTTGGAGACACCTGTAGAGCACCTTTATAATCACCCAGTTACGTTGTGACGTTTGGTAGCACACAAAGTGTTCCTCCGGTAAACGGGAGTTGCATAATCTCATAGTCATAGGAACATGTATAAGTCATGAAGAAAGCAATAACAACAAACTAAACGATCAAGTGCTATGCTAACGGAATGGGTCAAGTCAATCACATCATTCTCCTAATGATGTGATCCCATTAATCAAATGACAACTCATGTCTATGGTTAGGAAACATAACCATCTTTGATCAACGAGCTAGTCAAGTAGAGGCATACTAGTGACACTCTGTTTGTCTATGTATTCACACATGTATTATGTTTCCGGTTAATACAATTCTAGCATGAATAATAAACATTTATCATGTTATAAGGAAATAAATAATAACTTTATTATTGCCTCTAGGGCATATTTCCTTCAGTCTCCCACTTGCACTAGAGTCAATAATCTAGTTCACATCGCCATGTGATTTAATACCAATAGTTCACATGACCATGTGATTAACACCCATAGTTCACATCGACATGTGACCAACACCCAAAGGGTTTACTAGAGTCAATAATCTAGTTCACATCGCTATGTGATTAACACCCAAAGAGTACTAAGGTGTGATCATGTTTTGCTTGTGAGAGAAGTTTAGTCAACGGGTCTGCCATATTCAGATCCGTAAGTATTTTGAAAATTTCTATGTCAACAATGCTCTGCACGGAGCTACTCTAGCTAATTTCTCCCACTTTCAATATGTATCCAAATTGAGATAGAGTCATCTGGATCAGTGTCAAAATTTACATCGACGTAACCCTTTACGATGAACCTTTTTGTCAACTCCATAATCGAGAAACATATCCTTATTCCACTAAGGATAATTTTTACCGCTGTCCAGTGATCTACTCCTAGATCACTATTGTACCCCTTGCCAAAAATAGTGTAGGGTATACAATAGATCAGGTACACAGCATGGCATATTTTATAGAACCTATGGCCAAGGCATAGGGAATGACTTTCATTCTCTTTCTATCTTCTGCCGTGGTCGCGCTTTGAGTCTTACTCCGTTTCACACCTTGTAACACAGGCAAGAACTCTTTCTTTGACTATTCCATTTTGAACTACTTCAAAATCTTGTCAAGATATGTACTCATTGAAAAACTTATCAAGCGTCTTGATATATCTCTATAGATCTTGATGCTCAATATGTAAGCAGCTTCACCGAGGTCTTTCTTTGAAAAACTCCTTTCAAACACTCCTTTATGCTTTGCAGAATAATTCTACATTATCTCCGATCAACAATATGTCATTCACATATACTTATCAGAAATGTTGTAGTGCTCCCACTCACTTTCTTGTAAATACAGCCTTCACCACAAGTCTGTATAAAACTATATGCTTTGATCAACTTATCAAAGCGTATATTCCAACTCCAAGATGCTTGCACCAGTCCATAGATGGATCGCTGGAGCTTGCATATTTTGATAGCACCTTTAGGATTGACAAAACTTTCTTGTTGCATCATATACAACTCTTCTTTAATAAATCCATTAAGGAATGTAGTTTTGTTTATCCATTTGCCAGATTTCATAAAATGTGGCAATTGCTAACATGATTCGGACAGACTTAAGCATAGATACGAGTGAGAAACTCTCATCGTAGTCAACACCTTGAACTTGTCGAAAACTTTTTTGCGACAATTCTAGCTTTGTAGATAGTAACACTACTATCAGCGTCCGTATTCCTCTTGAAGATCCATTTAATCTCAATGGCTCACCGATCAATGGGCAAGTCAATCAAAGTCCATACTTTGTTCTCATACATGGATCCCATCTTAGATTACATGGCCTCAAGCCATTTCGCGGAATCTGGGCTCATCATCGCTTCCTCATAGTTCGTAGACTCATCATGGTCAAGTAACATGACCTCCAGATCAGGATTACCGTACCACTCTGGTGCGTATCTCACTCTGCTTTACCTACGAGGTTCCGATAGTAACTTGATCTGAAGTTACATGATCATCATCATTAGCTTCCTCACTAATTGGTGTAGTAGTCACAGGAACAGATTTCTGTGATGGACTACTTTCTAATAAGGGAGCAGGTACAATTACCTCATCAAGTTCTACTTTCCTCCCACTCACTTCTTTTGAGAGAAACTCCTTCTCTAGAAAGGATCCATTCTCAGCAGCGAATATCTTGCCTTCGGATCTGTGATAGAAGGTGTACCCAACATTTTCTTTTGGGTATCCTATGAAGACGCACTTCTTCGATTTGGGTTTGAGCTTATCAGGTTGAAACTTTTTCACATAAGCATTGCAACCTCAAACTTTAAGAAACGACAGCTTAGGTTTCTTGCCAAACCATAGTTCATACGGTGTCGTCTCAACGGATTTAGATGGTGCCCTATTTAACGTGAATATAGCTGTCTCTAATGCATAACCCCAAAACGATAGTGGTAAATTGGTAAGAGACATCATAGATTGCACCATATCTAATAAAGTACGGTTACGATGTTCGGACACACCATCACACTGTGGTGTTCCAGGTGGCGTGAGTAGTGAAACTATTTCACATTGTTTTAATTGAAGGCCAAACTCGTAACTCAAATATTTTACTTCTGCGATCATATCGTAGAAACTTCTATTTTTGTTACGATGATTCTCCACTTCACTCTGAAATTCTTTGAAATTTTCAACTGTTTCAGACTTGTGTTTCATTAAGTAGATATACCCATATCTGCTCAAATCATCTGTGAAGGTCAGAAAATAACGATACTTGCCGTGAGCCTTAACACTCATCGGACCGCATACATCAGTATGTATTATTTTCAATAAGTCAGTTGCTCGCTCCATTGTTCCAGAGAACGGAGTCTTAGTCATCTTGCCCTTGAGGCATGGTTCGCAAGCATCAAGTGATTCCAAAAGTCCATCAGCATGGAGTTTCATACAAGAAATATGTCAACTTATGACCTCCACTATTGGTCACTGAAAGGTCACAAATTTCCATTTATGACCTTTTTGTGACCAAAAACATAAGGTCAAAAGCTAGGCGTCGTAAACTGACTATAGAAACCTTTCTTCTGGAATGGTCGCAAACGTTTATGACCAAAATACGTCTACTGTGGCGTTTTGGTCACTAGCAACCTCCCCAGGCCACGTAGGCATCCAGCGTGGCAATCTGACGTGGCACAAGATTCAGCCCGGTCCAATTCGATTTTCTACATGGGCCTAGCCCAACAATTCGGCCTTTTCAATATATATTTATTTCTGTTAATTTTCACTAGCTACATGGGCCTGGCCCAGTAATTCAGCCTTTTAAATTTCTTTGCCTATCCCTTTTGACAGATTTTTTTGGTCTTGTTTTTTCTGGGCCATTTCTTTGCTGGGCCTCTCAAGTTTTCCCCTCAAAAATAATTGTTCAATATATCTTGGGCTGGGCCAAAATAATTGATCCAATCCAACTTCTTTTATTATGCCATTGACATTACAACACATCACACTACAAGTTATCTTGGGCCTAGCCCAGTTCCGATAAATTTTCAAAGCAACATGAAATATTATAGGAGCCCAAAATATCTTTACATGCATTCATTCTAGCAGTACATATCTTTACATCCAACCAGTAAATGCCAACCAGAACTATTCTACAACAAAGAAAAGAAAATAGATGACAAGACATCACAGAAGTTCCTATTGTCCTCCTCCTTCAACATTTGAAAACCTTCACCTGGCAGTAGATCAATCATGAGTGAGAAACAATACAGCAGCAAAACAATACAGAAACAATATGGTTGATTATTCAAAGAAATTAAACTAAGTGCAGGTCACCCAAAGCTGAATTTCTTGCAATCCAAACAACACAAACAATAGGAAGATGGTTGCATAGATACAAATCCATGTGGTAGCAGCAAAATTGGCCAATCTGGACCGCATCTTCTCTGTTTGGTACTAACTAAAAAAACTGGACTTGTTCATACAAATCCCTCTTGAATTCCTTACACAGCCAGGATTTGCATCAAATATTCCTTAATTTAGCGGCATTTGTAAGCAGAGAAAGAGAGGGAGGGAGATGGGGATGCTACGTACCTTGTCCTGAAGTTCCAACGACCAGACCAGAGAGAAGTTGCTCCTCGTCTTCTTTCCTCAGCCCCAAATTTGCCTGCAATAACCACAATTCATTGCATCAACCAGCGATCTGATCTCACAAGCCCCACCCAGGTGGTGGACTGGTGGTAGTACAGCAGCTAGAAGGCTCATCACTCACCGGTTAAAAAGCTCGACCCGGTACTCCATCTCCTTCTCCGCCATCCCGAACATCTGCATCGCACAACCACCACCATCAATTGACCTCAATCACAAGCTCGAAATCAAAGAGGAAGGCATATACACAAAAAAGAACATGAAAATTCCAGAAAAAGGCGACTTGTAGCTGCGAGCAGCAACTTGAGAATGAATGATTGATATCCTGGAAGTTGTAAACTGGAAGCCAGAGAAGCTACTAGTCAGGTTAGTTTCCACAGGTTAATTAGTTTCTGCCTTAGTGTTTCTATTTCCTACAAATGACTGAGACCATGGTGTTTCAACCTTTTGTAGAACACTATTCTATAACAATATATATTGAGCATGCTACAGTAGAAGCTTGAATTTATGGTTTCTATACTTCTACATTATACATCCTCGGTAATATAGACCTTTTTGCTACATACTGTACACGGCAATAGGAGAAAAATTCTAATAAATTCATTACACGCTTGCCAATAAAAATGACAAGTTAACTACACACCAGGGAACATAAACTTGAGAGGTTGAGATCAAGGCCTATCAACTACATCATATATATGCATTAAAAAAGAAGGCCATATGGACAACCAATGCATCATAATTATCAGTTTTAAACACTACAGGACCAGAAAGTAGGTGCTACTTCAAGTTTTAGAACTCAACCATTCATCAGTAATAGTAGCAATTTAATCTTACTAAAGATAGGCACTACAGCCAGAACTTACACGCAAAGATCCTGGAATTTTATGCACAACACCAGCAGATTAGCTATATGAACACAATACCAGAATTTTATGCATCATGAATGAAGAACTCAAAATAGGATGCTTCGCTTTACTTGTGTGCGGAGGATAAGCAAAAGTAGTAGCACATGCTTTTCCTATTTGCTTTGCTTTCCTATTAGCATCTCCGGTCAATCAAACAGGATGCAGCAAGTGATTACATTAACCCCGATTCAAATATTTGAAGTACTGGACAATCATTTCATGCAGCCATTCATAAACATACTACTACAAGGGAATTACAACTTTTATTTTAAGCATAATGTTTGAGTACGTAAACTTTCCTCAAGAGTCCCTACACACTACTACTCAACTACTATACGTGCGTAGTACTCTGTCAGTAAGCAGCAGAGGAGATTGAAACGTAAGGACCATGTGTGTGTGTAGAAAACACACACAATAAACACTGAACATCACTAGTCACCCTACACACAGCAAGCTTCAGATGTTCAGAACAGATCAACATGTTGAGCAGTTAGGGAATCACGAGAAGGAAGCAGGAAGGTGGATCACGATGGTCTCACCTTGTTGCCGTCGTCCTCATCCAACCCCGGCGACCAAGTACACATCCAAGCCAGTTCACGAATCCATGGGTGCTAGCTTCATGTACAAGTCACTTGCGCCCAAAAGAAACACCCAGCTGTCGCAGGCCATGGTTAGACAGCAACTAGCACAACATAATTAACAGCCAGCTAAAGCTTAATGCAAGATCATATTCATAGTTGGCATGCATCAATACAGGAATCTACAATGTTGGATAAGGTGATAAAGAAAAACAGAAATAGTGGAGTTAGAAACATATGCAGCACAATGATGAAACAGAACAATAGATTTAATGTGTATATATTCTGGTGACTCTGCCAATTGTTACATGATACACTCATGTGTGTATATTCTGATGAGCCATAACCATCTAGCCAACAACATGGACATAATACACATTCTGGACCTAAATCAACATTTTATATTTTGTTTATGAAAAAATGCTGTTGATAATATATGCCAACGGTATCTTTACCTACAAATTAGGCGGTGAGCTACATGAGGTAAAAAATGAGATGACATTCAATCATCTGGTAGCAAAACAAGCTTACTAGCTAGCTAGTACACTAGAATGTGACCATCCAACATGCACACACGCATCATGCAGGAACATGTATGAACATTTTTCTGTAAGGGGGACATCAAGACCCTGTTTTGGAAGGACAAAAGAGCTCTTGAACGAGTTCTTGTCATCAGGTGCTTCTTCACCATCAGGCTCATTTGCTGCTGCTCATCCTCCTACTCCATCTACATGAACAAGAGAAAGTTAGTTGCTTGCATGGCATTCACTTAATAAAACAGCGGGTCAAGCTGAAAAATCTGTAATACAGATAAGAGTCCTAGGTTATGTATGTACAGAGCAAAGCAGCGGCAAGAGTAATGCAACTCACTGACCAAAACAGCGGGTCAAGCTGAAAATCGGTAACAGAAATTGCAGGATTGATTATATCAAAACATGTCAGCCATTGATAACGCCAGTAAGAAGCCAAAGGCGAAAGATGCTTTGTTTTTGCTTGGAAACTAAGACTGAGTTGCCGGCTAGCTAGTGGAGTGACATGTTTGTAATGGCAGTTTGGTACTATTGGCTGTAGAAATATGGGGAGAACACATTCAGGGTTGGAGGTCAGACACTTGCACGTCCATCTCCATGGTTGGTTGCTAGTGCTCCATTGATTAATATATGAAATTTGAAAGGGGCTAATCTGACCATCAACCTGATTTTCTGAATACTATTACAGTGAGTCAGTCTGCAATGAATATGCAATAATAATGTATAGCCCCAGATTTTCTGAACTATAAAAATGATGTAGCAAAATCAGGGGTTGTAGTAAATGGTACCAAGTGTTCATTTTTTACTGCTCAAGCTAGCTTAGTGCTTCCTTAATAAAATGGAAAGATGCAGCAAATACGAGATTTCTGCATCATAGGATAACCTGATATTTCCATAAGTTACATTTGGAAGCTCAACTAGTAGTACGGGATTAATAAATGGCTCCAATGTGAGCCATTAGTCAGGCCATCCAATGAAAAGTATTCATCACTAACACATGTGCCGTGGTGAATGCATGCAGTCATGGCTGACTTGAAGTAGCTTCACAAAATACAAATACTAGCTAGGATGTGTAGAAATACTACTGTAGATTCACTATTAGCAGTACATGCAATCTAATATAGTTACAGTCGGACATTATCCTAGATGGAAGCCTTATATTACTGTAGAATTACAATTGCAGAGGAGGGATCGGAAATTACCCTCAAGGGCCCATGGAGATTGCCCCAGCAGCGACCTCGGAGAGGCCGGTGATGAGGACGAGGGACGAGCAGGCAGATCACCACCACCACCACCCTTGGGCGGCCGCGCGTTCACATCCTCTCACTGTGCCGCCGCACCAGGAGACATGGAGCTGAATGAGGAGTGCGACTGGATCTGGAAGGAGTGCTCCAATAAATCAAGGGGATGAAGGATCAAATCAAAGATTGAGGTCGCCGCTTATATCTTACTGACGATCCTAGCGCGGGCGTCGGGCTGGAGCCCGGAGCGCCAGTGGCCTCCGGCGATGGGGCGCCGGTGCGTTCGGGTCAACCCCGCCTCCGACGGTCGCGGTGGCGGGACCTGAGTCTTGGGTGGGGCGCCAGTTGGCGTCCATGCTCCCCCTCCCCTCGCTCCTCCGGCTCGTCCGCCATAACCAACGAGTAGATCGGGGAGGAAGGTCGCTTGCTCGGGAGATCGATTGATGGCGACGGCGCCTGGACGGAGAAGTGAGGGGAACTGGGCTCGGCAACGGGACCAGCGCGGGGGCGAGGGGAGGGCGAAGGTGGCTCGCCTTCCCTTTTCTGGCGTGGGGCGTGCGGCGTGGTGGGAGACGGAGGCGAAGCGGTGAGCGTGCGAGGAACCCGGATCGGGGAGGTGCGAGGCCATGAGGAAAAGGAGGTGCGGCGCCGAGGGCGGGATGAGCGCGGCGGCCCTACGGCGGAGGGCGCCGACTGAGGCCTCCGGGACGGGCGGAGGAAGAGCGGCGGACGTCCTCCAGGAGGCGAGGAGGAGCGGGTGGCGCGCGGGCGCGGGCGGCGGGGTCGGATCTGAATCGGGAGGGATGGGATCGACGGGGTGGCGGCGGCGATGTGGGAGACGAGGGGAGGGGGAGCGCGTGAGGTGGGTGGCGGATCTGGAGCGCTAGGGTTCGTGGGGTGAGAGGGTGAGGGAGTTTTCTTTTTTCTTTTTCTTTTTTTGAGACAAAGAGGGGGAGGGGGTGAGGGAGAAAGGGCTGCCGTCGGATCCGAGAGCATCCGACGGCGTTTGAGCACGATCCGCGTGACATGTCAATGGACCAATCAGAACCCAGTACACGTTATGACCTTCTAAATTGGTCGTAATTGACTAAAAATAAGGTGTTGAACCATATTTTTTTTCAAAAAAAGGTGTTGAATCATATAAATAGTTTTATGATATGAGAAATTCAAAAAGAAACATTCTCATTGTGTCACCAAATGTGACATAGTTTTTAGGAAAACTAACAAACTTGGAATTGGAATAAGACAAATATCTTTTAAAAATTGTTATGAGAAATGAGTTTTTAGGGGGGGGGAATCATTTTCTATTTTCAGAGTGCCAAAAATGTTTACAGCACCACTCCATTTTCCAAAACTATAAGACAGCATTTTATGTACAGTTGACCAAATCTTTAGATGTAAAATGCTTTCGATCCACCTCATCAAAAAGACAAATTGTGTTTCAAAAAAGCATCTACCTCGACATTCTTTTGTTTTTCTTCTACTTTTTCACATGAAAAATTCAAAGAAATGATCTTATATTGTGCACAATGGTGCATCTTGGAATGGCAAACAATGTTACCTAAGAATGTTTTCATTTTCTTTGCAATTATTTTTAAAAAGTGTTCTCAGAAACGAGCTATCACGTATAGAGATCAATGGCTTTCAAGCCAAATGATCAATCTTATGGCCACATTCATGGCATAGTTTGTTCAAATGATATCATATTGTGCACAAGGGTGCATATTGGAATGGCAAACAATGTTGCCTAAGGAAGTTTTCATTTTCTTTGGACGAAAAAACCATTTTTCATTTTTCGAGTGCCCAAAAAGAGGGTTTTTTGTGAAGGACCTCCCAAATAACTGTTGCAAAATTGGACCAAATCATTTTTATAAAATACTAGTACATATTTAATTCACAATTGACCAAATGGTTGGGTGTAAAAAGTTTTGATCCACCTCTCGTGAAAAAGACAAATTTCCGCCGATTCAGCTGGAAGCGGGTCAAATTTGAACTGTAGCTGCCTTGTAGTTTGCTCTTTATTTTTTCCAAAAATCATTTCTAGGTACATAAGTATCTATTTAATCAAAGAAACACCAAACAAATTCCAAGATTCAACCACTAGCTAGGAACGGTCATTCCTGCCATTTTGACCGCATTTTGAAACGGGCATAAAAAATTCAAAAAAAAATCAAAAAATTGGGAAATCTTCACATTGTGTCATTATATGTGGCCAAGTTCACAGGAAAGATAACAAACTTGTAATACAGCAATTATTTTAAAAAAATGTTCTCAGAAACGAGCTATCACGTATGGAGATCAATGGCTTTCAAGCCAAATGATCAATCTTATGGCCACATTCATGGCATAGTTTGTTCAAATGATCTCATATTGTGCACAAGGGTGCATATTGGAATGGCGAACAATGTTGCCTAAGGAAGTTTTCATTTTCTTTGGACGAAAAAACTATTTTCCATTTTTCGAGTGCCCAAAAGGAGGTTTTTTTGTGAAGGACCTACCAAATAATTGTTGCAAAATTGGACCAAATCAATTTTCTAAAATACTAGGACATATTTAATGCACAATTGACAAAATGGTTGGGTGTAAAAAAATTTGATCCACCTCTCGTGAAAAAGGCAAATTTCCGCCGGTTCAGCTCGAAGCGGGTCCAATTTGAACTGCAGCTGCCTCATAGTTTGCTATTTATTTTTTTCAAAAATCATTTCTAGGTACATAAGTATCTATTTAATCAGAGAAACACCAAAAAAATTCCAAGATTCAACCACTAGCTAGGAACGGTCATTCCCGTCGTTTTGACCGCATTTTGAAACGGGTATAAAAAATTCAAAAAAAATCAAAAAAATTGGGAAACCTTCGCATTGTGTCATCATATGTGGCCAAGTTGCTAGAAAAAATAACAAACTTGTAATACGGCAATTATTTTAAAAAAGTGTTCTGAGAAACGAGCTATCATGTGTGGAGATCAATGGCTTTCAAACCATTTATCCATTTTTTGAGTGCCCGAAAGGAGGTTTTTTTATGAAGGAACTACCAAATAATTGTTGCAAAATTGGACCGAATCATTTTTATAAAATACTAGGCCATATTTAATGCACAATTGACAAAATGGTTGGGTGTAAAAAATTTTGATCCACCTCTCGTGAAAAAGACAAATTTCCGCCGATTCAGGTGGAAGCGGGTCAAATTTGAACTGCAGCTGCCTCATAGTTTGCTATTTATTTTTTCCAAAAATCATTTCTAGTTACATAAGGACCTATTTAATCATAAATACATGGTTTGGTGGCGATACGTCGAGGTTTGGGCGGTGGCCGAGGGCCTCAACTCTAGAGCGCGTAAACTCGCATGCCCGTCGCGTGGTCACCGCGTGACCGTAATGTTGCCATGTGTTCTAGGCGGCTTAGGCATGTCTAGTGGGTTGGGCACTCCCCAGGTTGGTGCTAGGAAGAAAATTACAACATAAGATTATCACGAGAAGACCGATCGATGCTCAAACATGAATTAGCAGCCAAGTGTTTGATTAGCGGTAAGGGAAATGCACATGGCCAATGGACGTGAGTTTTGGCTGAGGATGAACATCTACTAAGGAGAATGTCTTCACAAATTTTTAGCTCAAAAGGAGGATCCTAGGTGGTACTTGCTTTGCAAAGTACCACGCTGGACAAAAATATGAATGTTGAAGCTGGGCTCAAAATAATGAATGGATTGAGCTGAAATTTTGTGGAGGATGGTTATTTGGGCATAGGAAAGCATTGTAGAAAATTGATACCATTTGGACATGCCAAAGTAGTACTTCCTTCACAATGCTCTTCTATGGACAGAAACTTGGGAAAACTAGTGAGAGAGATTGGATGAATGAAATGAGCTCAAAATTGGTGTAGGTAAGTTACTTAGGTATGGTCATGCGCTGGTCAATTTTCAGATCATTTGGGTAAGCCTAGCTAGTACTTACTTCACAAAGCTTCTCTCGAGGTAGAAACTTTGGAAATTTCCCGAGAAAGATTTACTAGGAAAATTGAGCTGAATATTATCATGTGGCAATGATTTGGGTATGGAAGAGTGCCCTAAAAGTTTGAGGGCAATAGGAGGGGTCTATATAACACTTGCTTTGCAACGTGCAAATTTGGCCATAAAATATAAATTGAACCTGGGGTCACATAGATGATTTGACTGAGCTGCAATTTGTAGGAGGGTGATAATTTGGGCATATGAAGAAACTGTATAAATTTCATGTCATTTAGAGATATAAAAAAGGTACTTCCTTCAAAATGCTTCTAGGTGGACATAAACTTTGGAAATTTGCCGAGGAAGATTTGCTAGGCAAATGGAGCTGAATTTTGTCATGCGGTAATGATTTGGATAGGAAAGAGTGCCCAAAAATTCGTAGGGCAATCAAGAATATATAAATAGCACTTCCTTCATAAAGTGTTGTTGTGAACATAATAGGAAAATGAATATTGTTGAATTAGTTTTGAACTAGGCAAGGAAGGATTTTTACATATTTGATGAATATATGACCCAAAGAATTTATGAGATTTTTTTGGGAATTTTGGGAATGATAGAAATATAGGTTGCTTCACAACCTAGGGCAAAAACTGCCACATGGACATGACACATAGGCAAAACTGATGAGATGGCACCTAGTCATCACAACCCACCACAATCTACAAGGTTATGACCATCTATATTGGTCATTAACAACTAGAAATAAGGCAGTGGACTAGCACTGTTTGCTTTGTGACCATTTCGTGTAAGGAAATTACGACCTTTCTGACCAAAATGGTCACAATGGTTTAGGGTTTGAAGCCCCCTGAACAGCTTGTGACCAATTGGTCTAAAATGGTCATAAATTTATGACCAATTCTTCGAGGGTCACTGACAGAAGGTCATAAGTTGACATATTTCTTGTAGTGTTTCTTCATGCGCTTTACACCAATATGACCTAAACGGCAGTGCCACAAATAAGTTGCACTATCATTTTATTAATTTTGCATCTTTTGGTTTCAATATTTTGAATATGTGTATCACTACGATCGAGATCCAACGAACCATTTTCATTGGGTGTGTAACCATATAAGGTTTTATTCATGTAAACAGAACAACAATTTATTCCCTTACTTGAATGAATAACCGTATTGCAATAAACATGATCAAATCATATTCATGCTCAACGCAAACACCAAATAACGCTTATTTAGGTTCAACACTAATCCCGAAAGTATAGGGAGTGTGCGATGATGATCATATCAATCTTGGAACCACTTCCAACACACATTGTCACTTCACCCTTAACTAGTCTTTGTTCATTCTGCAACTCCCGTTTCGAGTTACTACTCTTAGCAACTGAACATTATCAAATACCGAGGGGTTGCTACGAACACTAGTAAAATACACATCAATAATTTGTATATCAAATATACCTTTGTTCACTTTGCCATCCTTCTTATCCACTAGACACTCAGGGCATTTTCGCTTCCAATGACCAGTCCCTTTGCAGTAGAAGCACTTAGTCTCAGGGGTCCAGACTTGGGCTTCTTCACTTGAGCAGCAACTTGCTTACCGTTCTTCTTGAAGTTCCCTTTCTTTCCCTTGGCCCTTTTCTTGAAACTAGTGGTCTTGTTAATCATCAACACTTGATGCTCTTTCTTGATTTCTACCTTCATCGATTTCATCATCATGAAAAGCTCGGGAATCATTTACGTCATCCCTTGCATACTATAGTTCATCACAAAGTTCTACTAACTTGGTGATGGTGACTAGAGAATTCTGTCAATCACTATTTTATCTGGAAGATTAACTCCCACTTGATTCAAGAGATTGTAGTACCCAGACAATCTGAGCACATGCTCACTGCTTGAGCTATTATTCTCCATCTTTTAGCTATAGAACTTGTTGGAGACTTCATATCTCTCAGCTCGGGTATTTTCTTGAAATATTAACTTCAACTCCTGGAACATCTTATATGGTCCATGACATTCAAAACGTCTTTGAAGTCCCGATTCTAAGCCGTTAAGCATCATGCACTAAACTATCAAGTAGTCATCATATTGAGCTAGCCAAACATTCATAACGTCTGCATTTACTCCTGCAATAGGTCTGTCACCTAGCGGTGCATCAAAGACATAATTCTTTTGTGCAGCAATGAGGATAATCCTCAGATCACGGATCCAATCCGCATCATTGCAACTAACATTTTTCAACATAATTTTTCTCTAGGAACACAATAAACTGGGAGCAACATCGCGAGCTATTGATCTACAACATAGATATGCTAATACTACCAGGACTAAGTTCATGATAAATTGAAGTTCAATTAATCAGATTACTTAAGAACTCCCACTTAGAAAGACATCCCTCTAATCTTCTAAGTGATCACGTGATCCAAATCAACTAAACCATAACCGATCATCACGTGAAATGGAGTAGTTTTCAATGGTGAACATCACTATGTTTTCAGTGTTCCGAGGCCATATCTGCATATGCTAGGCTTGTCAAGTTTAACCCGAGTATTCTGCGTGTACAAAACTGGCTTGCACCCGTTGTAGATGGACGTAGAGCTTATCACACCCGATCATCACGTGGTGTCTGGGCACGACGAACTTTGGCAACTGTGCATACTCAGGGAGAACACTTTTATCTTGAAATTTAGTGAGAGATCATCTTATAATGCTACCGTCAATCAAAGCAAAATAAGATGTATAAAATATAAACATCACATGCAATCAAAATATGTGACATGATATGGCCATCATCATCTTGTGCCTTTGATCTCCATCTCCAAAGCATCGTCATGATCTCCATCGTCACCGGCATGACACCATGATCTCCATCGTCACCGGCATGACACCATGATCTCCATCATCTTGATCTATATCAATGTGTCGTCACATGGTTGTCTCGCCAACAATTGCTCTTGCAACTATTGCTATCGCATAGCGATAAAGTAAAGCAATTATTTGGCGCTTGCATCTTATGCAATAGAGAGATAACCATCAGGCTTTTGCATGTTGCCGATAACTTCAACAAAACATGATCATCTCATACAACAACTTATATCTCATCACGTCTTGACCATATCACATCACAACATGCCTGCAAAAACAAGTTAGACGTCCTCTACTTTGTAGTTGCAAGTTTTACATGGCTGCTACCGGCTGAGCAAGAACCGTTCTTACCTACGCATCAAAAACACAACGATAGTTTGTCAAGTTGGTGCTGTTTTAACCTTCGCAAGGACCGGGCGTAGCCACACTCGGTTCAACTAAAGTTGGAGAAACTGACACCCATCAGCCACCTGTGTGCAAAGCACGTCGGTAGAACCAGTCTCGCGTAAGCGTACGCGTAATGTCGGTCCGGGCCGCTTCATCCAATAATACCGCCGAACCAAAGTATGACATGCTGGTAAGCAGTATGACTTATATCGCCCACAACTCACTTGTGTTCTACTCGTGCATATGACATCTACGCATAAAACCTGGCTCTGATACCACTTTGGGGAACGTAGTAATTTCAAAAAAATTCCTACGCACACGCAAGATCATGGTGATGCATAGCAACGAGAGGGGAGAGTGTTGTCCACATACCCTCGTAGACCGAAAGCGGAAGCGTTAGCACAACGCGGTTGATGTAGTCGTACGTCTTCATGATCCGACCGATCATGTACCGAACGCACGGCACCTCCGAGTTCTACACACGTTCAACTCGATGATGTCCCTCGAACTTCGATCCAGCCGAGTGTTGAGGGAGAGTTTCGTCAGCACGACGGCGTGGTGACGATGATGATGTTCTACCGACGCAGGGCTTTGCCTAAGCACTGCTATGATATGATCGAGGTGGATTATGGTGGAGGGGGGCACCGCACACGGCTAAGAGATCAAGAGATCAATTGTTGTGTCTATGGGGTGCCCCCTGGCCATGTATATAAAGAAGTGGAGGAGGGGAGGGGCTGGCCCTCTCTATGGCGCGCCCTAGGGGAGTCCTACTCCCACCGAGAGTAGGATTCCCCCTTTCCTAGTAGAACTAGGATCCCTTCCAAGTAGTAGGAGTAGGAGAGAAGGAAAGGGAAGGGAAAAGGAGAAGAAAGGAAGGGGGCGCCCCTCCTCCCTAGTCCAATTCGGACCAGCCCATGGGGAGGGGTGCGGCCACCCTTTGAGGCCTTTCTCTCCTTTCCCGTATGGCCCATTAAGGCCCAATACGAATTCCCGTAACTCCACGGTACTCCCAAAAATATCTGAATCACTCGGAACCTTTCCGATGTCCGAATATAGTCGTCCAATATATTGATCTTTACGTCTCGACCATTTCGAGACTCCTCGTCATGTCCCCGATCTCATCCGGGACTCCTAACTCCTTCGGTACATCAAAACACATAAACTCATAATATAACCGTCATCGAACTTTAAGCGTGCGGACCCTACGGGTTCGAGAACTATGTAGACATGACCAAGACACGTCTCTGGTCAATAACCAATAACGGAACCTGGATGCTCATATTGGCTCCC
The DNA here is from genome assembly GCF_003073215.2 of Triticum urartu. Taxonomy (NCBI): domain Eukaryota; kingdom Viridiplantae; phylum Streptophyta; class Magnoliopsida; order Poales; family Poaceae; genus Triticum; species Triticum urartu. The sequence goes on from NC_053028.1 coordinate 690,511,326, forward strand.
ACATATTCTACGAAGATCTTTATCGGTCAGACCGCATAACTAGATACGTTGTTCCCTTTGTCATCGGTATATTACTTGCCCGAGATTCGATCATCGGTATCTCAATACCTAGTTCAATCTCGTTACCGGCAAGTCTCTTTCCTCGTTCCGTAATACATCATCCCACAACTAACTCATTAGTTGCAATGCTTGCAAGGCTTGAGTGATGTGCATTACCGAGAGGGCCCAGAGATACCTCTCCAACAATCGGAGTGACAAATCATAATCTCGAAATATGCCAACCAAACAAGTACCTTTGGAGACACCTGTAGAGCACCTTTATAATCACCCAGTTACGTTGTGACGTTTGGTAGCACACAAAGTGTTCCTCCGGTAAACGGGAGTTGCATAATCTCATAGTCATAGGAACATGTATAAGTCATGAAGAAAGCAAAAGCAACAAACTAAACGATCAAGTGCTATGCTAACGGAATGGGTCAAGTCAATCACATCATTCTCCTAATGATGTGATCCCATTAATCAAATGACAACTCATGTCTATGGTTAGGAAACATAACCATCTTTGATCAACGAGCTAGTCAAGTAGAGGCATACTAGTGACACTCTGTTTGTCTATGTATTCACACATGTATTATGTTTCCGGTTAATACAATTCTAGCATGAATAGTAAACATTTATCATGATATAAGGAAATAAATAATAACTTTATTATTGCCTCTAGGGCATATTTCCTTCAGATACCACTTTGGTTGTCACAAAACAACACATACTTGTCTTGTTTAAATCCAAGCTCACAAGCCAACCATTTCAACCACAATAGCTCTTTGCTCGCCTCTGTTACAACAATGAATTCAGCTTCAGTTGTATTCAATGCCACACACTTCAGCAGCCTGCTTTGCCATGACACCGCTCCCCTTGCATAGGTAACCAAGTAACCTGAAGTAGAAATCCTTCTGTCAACATATCCAGCCATGTCAGAATCTGAAAAAGCAATCAGCTTGGCTTCACCACCACCAAAGCAAAGTTTCAGATTTGTGCTGCCCCAGAGATATCTCAAAATCAACTTCACGGCTTCCCAATGAGGTCTTCCTGGATTGTACATAAATCTGCTCACGGTACTAACTGCATGAGCAATGTCGGGCCTTGTACACACCATAACATACATCAAACTCCCAACCGTTGAAGCATAAGGAACATGATGCATTTCCTTTTTCTTCTCATTAATGATACGACATTGCTTTCTGCTCAACTTGAAATGGGCTGCTAGTGGACAACTCACAACTTTAGCATTTTCCATCCTGAATTTCTGAAGTACCTTCTCAATATACTTCTCTTGAGACAAGTACAACTTGTTGTAATTTCTGTCTCGCTCAATTCTCATTCCGAGAATGTTCTTTGCTGGACCTAAGTCTTTCATAGCAAAACATTTTCTCAACTCCTTCTTCAACTTAGCAATCCTAGAGACATTCCTGCCAACAATCAGGATATCATCAACATAGAGTAATAATATGATGAAATCATCACCTGAGAACCTCTGAATAAACACATAATGGTCTGAGCTACACTTCTTGTAGCCTTGCTCCCCCATGACAGTGTCAAACTTCATGTACCATTGTCTTGGTTCTTGTTTCAGGCTATAGATACTTTTCTTCAGCTTGCACACATAGTATTCTTTGCCTTTGACAAGAAACCCCTCAGGTTGCTCCATGTATATTTCTTCCTCCAACTCACCATGAAGGAATGCAGTCTTCACATCCATTTGCTCAACCTCCAAGTTGAGACTTGCTGCCATGCCAAGGATTACTCTTATGGATGTCATCTTCACAACCGGAGAAAAGATCTCATCATAGTCAATGCCTTTTCTCTAGCTACAACTAGCCTGGCCTTGTACCTTGGATGTGATGTGTGCTCTTCTTGCTTGATTCTGTAGACCCACTTGTTCTTCAAATTTTTCTTGCCCTTGGGCAACTTCACCAACTCATAAGTATGATTCTTATGCAAGGAATCCATCTCCTCTTGCATAGCATTTTTCCACTCCTTCTTGTGCTCATCTTCCATTGCATCTGCAAAGCATTCAGGTTCTGAACCGTCAGATAATAACACCACGTATTGATGTGATGGATACCTGCTGGAAGGAATTTGACCCCTGTTGGATCTTCTAAGTGGAGCAGTTGGTGGACTTTCTGGTGCTGGTGCTTCCTGCTGATCCGGATCATCAACTTCAGCATCATACTCTTGTTGCTGCTGTTGGGGAGCATCTTCTTCACCTGCACCACCATGTACATCATCTTGTACATCTTCTGCATCTTCTTCAAGTTGCATGGGAGCTGGAGCTGCAGGAACTGGGTCAGAATCAATCATGTCTTGCTGCTGCTGAGGAGGAACCTTCCTCTTTGTCTTCACAATATCCTTAATTGTTTGGTCTTCAAAAAACACAACATCACAGCTTCTCACAACTTTCCTTGCTATAGGGTCAAAGAGCTTGTAGCCAAACTCATCACCGCCATAACCAAGAAAGGTACACTGCCGTGTCTTCGAATCAATCTTTGACCTTTAATCTTGACGAATATGAACGAAGGCCTTGCACCCAAAAACCTTCAGGTGGGCATATGAGACGTCCTTGTCACACCAGACCCTGTTAGGAACATCTCCCTGCAAAGGATAACTTGGTGAGAGATTAATAAGATAAACTACAGTCATCAAAGCCTCACCCCAAAAGTGTTTACGTAGCTTTGCACTTGACAACAAGCATCTAACTCTCTCCACAATTGTCCTGTTCATCCTCTCAACAAGACCATTCAGCTATGGTGTCTTCGAGGGAGTAAATTGATGCCTAATACCTTGCTACTTGCAATATGCATCAAATGGCCCAATATACTCTCCTCCATTATCGGTGTGAATGCACTTAATCTTCTTCTCAGTTTCTCTCTCAACCGAGGCTTGACATTGCTTGAATACATCTAGTACTTGATCTTTGGTCCTCAAAGTGAAGGCCCAAACTTTCCTGGAAAAGTCATCAATAAAAGTCACAAAGTACTTAGCACCACCAAGAGATCTTACCGATATTTTACAAACATCGGAATGTATCAAGTCCAGCTTCTCGGGCTTCTTGTGAGTAGGTAGAGTCTTGAAGGCAACTCGGTGTGGCTTCCCTGCTAGACAATCTGAACATTTCTTGATGTGAACTCCTTTCACACCCTTCAACAATTTTTTCTTCACGAGCACTGTCATCCCCTTCTCACTCATGTGCCCAAGTCTCTTGTGCCATAGAGCACAATGATCATCCTTCTCTGGTGCATTGACAGAAGCACCAAAGATCTTAGCATGAACATGATACAATCGTGAGACCATTTTTACCTCTTGCAACAACCATGTTGCCTTTGGTGAGCTTGTACTGCCTTTTTCCAAAACTGCTCAAGTAATCATCTCCATCAAGCAAACCAACTGAAATAATATTGAGGCGAAGTGCCTCAACATGCCTCACATATTTGAGGACTAACCTTGTACCATTTGCGGTCTCCAAATGCACATCTCCTTTTCCAATGATGGCTGCTCTATCATTGTTCCCCATCTTCACAACACCAAAATCACCTGATATATAGTTAGTGAAGAGCTCTCTGCAAGATGTAGCATGAATGGTAGCACCGCTGTCCAGTATCCTAATCATCTCGTCACCATCCACAAGGTCGACGGTTTCATCAGAAACAACAGTGATTTCCTCCTCAACAATGGAACCAAATCTGCCCTCATTTTCTTCATGCATAACAAGCATGATGTCCTCTTCTACTGTAGTAACTCGGTTGCCCTCTGTGTCACTATCACTGTCAACTTGCTTCTGATCTTGTTTCCTCTTTTTCTTTTTGTCTTTCTTCCACTTGTTACATTGCCACTTAATGTGGCCCTTATGATGCCAGTGATGGCACTCATAATCAGCATACTTACTTTTTGATTTGCTCCTACCTCTTTCTGCCACTTTACCTGGACCTCTGCTCTTACTTCTCCCCCTGGACTGAGTGACCAACACCTCTCAATGTGAGGAAGAACTAGCTTCAGCCACCTTTCTGGACTCTTCATTTAGTACCCTGATTTTCACAAGATTCCAAGTGACAACTCCATTAGGTGCTGAATTACAAACCATGACCTTAAAGGTCTCCCAACTGTCCGGTAATGAGCCTAGTAGCAGCAAACACTACTAGGAAAAGGCCTACTAGTGGCGCACCAGTTTTGCCTACTAATGGCGCACTACTGGTGCGCCACTAGTACCACGCCACTAGTATTTTTTTACTAATTGCGCACCACTGGTGCGCCATTACTATCTGGTATACTAATGACACACCACGCCGTGCGCCATTAGTATAGACCACCATGCGCCATTAGTATGCCACCCAGGGGGCCATATTTACCCACGTGCTTTGGCATACTAATGGCGCACTGTGTAGTGATGCGCCATTAGTATCCTTTGGCATACTAATGGCGCACTATGAGGTGATGCGCCATTAGTATGAATATTAGGGTTTTTTTACTTTTTTGATTTTTGCATAGGTTACAAAATATATTATTGGACAGAATATAGACAGCAGCACACAGCAACAACAGATTTATCGAATACAATAAAAGATTACTCTCTGAATACAATTCACCATATTAGTCTCCGAATTCAAAAGACTGAACAAAGATAAAACATTACAAGTCTCGAGACCGCGAGTAGCGAGTTTGTCTTTACATTACAAGTCGATATCGATCATCTAAACTACCATCATATAGAAGAGAGTTGCGGTCATCACGATGAGCATCATCGCGATGAAAATGGTCTTCATCCGGTTTCTCCAACGCTCCCTCCTCTCTCCCGCTAGATAGAGGGCGTATCTAGATTCCGCCTCCGCCCTAGTGGTGTACCCTTTGCAACTGTTACCGCTGAAACGGTGAACCTGTCTCCGACACTCCTCCTAGTCGTCGTAGACTCCGGGAACCTTACCCTTGTACACGACATACGACAGCATCTCTATGCACAAGCCAAACAATAGACAATACATAAGCAATATATAAGTATGCAACAAAAGGATCGAGAGAGAAAAGCAAGACATTAATAGCACGATTCATGGTCCTACTAATAAATAGCATCGATTACATCTAAGTTGAACGACTGTCCAAACCAAAGAGACATACAATTCATTAAAGTTTAATTACAACATGGGCCAATCAATGTTTCAGAACTACACATATCATCACTACTTTCGACTTGACTCATGGGACCGGAGCGTGGATGAAGCCGTCGTCTGTCGTGATGGTCATGAAATCGCGGGCGTTGTCAGCCTGCATTTGTAGCGTTGTGTCTATCTCACTGTTGGACGGTTGATATCTGAGGTAGAACTGCCCCGAGGTATGAAGGACATCTTGATGGATGATTTCCGCTAACTCCGACTGGATGCGAAAGAATTCTTGTCTGATGTCCGCATCCTGGATTGTCGACAAGCTCGCGGCCCAATCTTTGAGATTATCTGGTAGCAGAAGGTGATGATGGTCCCGTACGATCGCCCGCATGTGATGGAGGGCGTAGTAGGCATCCTTCTGACCGCCAGGAGGCTGCTTGACGCAGCAGAACTTAGTATTGTGGGCGAACACGTGCCTGCCGTACCTACGAGCTGGCCTGGTGAAGGTGCCTCTAGATTTGGCGTAGCCGGGGAGAACATCATCAAGAACTTTCTTGATATTTGTGTAGTCTATCTTGGAGTCACGGTTCAGGTCGAAATAAATGGCCATGGAATATTTCGGGCTTAAGAGGATGAGTGTGCAATGTGTGTCACTACACAGAACACGGAATGCTAGAAAAAAGAAAGAACGATCGAAATCTAAGAAATCATTTGTTTCAGGGCGGTTAAGGGATGACTTACTCGGGAAAGTAAGACACGAGGAAGTTATCCTTATCTGGGTTTGCCAGAATGACGCCTTCGAGGTGTGAACTCGCGACTTGGCAGTCCCCAGCGCTGCCCAAGAGCTTGGCACGCATGTAGAAGGGGTCGACTATCACGATGTCCGGGGTCTTGTCTCTAATGATCCGCATCTCCATACTCAGCGAAAACAGCCGAACGAAGGTGTAGTGCAGCGGATGAAGGTTAAACATAGCAAAGATGTCATCAAACCGCAGGACGATCGTACCCCCGATGGCGCCATCCACAAATCCCTTGCCCTCTGGCACCTTGGCCACGAAAACCGGGTATGCCACATCATTCTATCTGAGACGCCGCTTCTCCAAAGAGAGAACACTGTCATGCAGACTCCGCATAGCACCGGTTGCAGCATTGAGCATATTTGTCGGTAGCATTGCCCTACCCGCCACATGCACCCTCCTCGAGATATCCTTAGGTGAAGGTGGCCCGTCCTGAGCACGGATCGTACTCGGTGCCAGCTGGCTCGCATCGGCGCCCTTTTTAGCCTTTCGTTTCAGTCCCTTCTTCTTGATCTGCTGTAATGGGACCGAGTTCTGCTCACAGACCGCCTTCTTGAGCGTGTTGGGGCTGATAATATTTCGCACCTCAGCTATCTGAGGCTCGGTGAAGGCGGCAGCTGGAGGCGTCTCCTAAGAACTGAACGCCAAACGACGCCTGTTGCAATTGGGTTTCTCCGTCGTACCAGCTAGATCGCGGTCGTCTTGGTTGGGTTCTTGAGAAGGAGGCCCGCAGAACTCGTCACCGTACCCATGTTCGGCAAAGTACTTATCGACGTTGGTAAATGTACCGTCGTCGTTGTCGTCGTCGTCCGGATACTGTGCCATAGGGATGTCCGGCATGTCCGGTAGCGTTGCGGCGTTCTTGCCATGGCTTGGCGCCGGCATGACTAGCGGTCTTGTCTGTGGGGTGGTGTCCCCCGCCCCCAAACGAATCTGGCTCTTCGGCCAAAGCAGGGGCCAGCTTACGCAGGCGCTGAGGGTCATCTCATCTTCTTCGTCGGCCCCAGCGGGTCGAATCGGAGGTAACAGCTCGTCGTAGCCTGGCAGCACCCGAACCACTTCAACCCTATACACTGTGGGTGGCATCGGATTACCGTGGAACACGGGGTTGCCCGGTTGAATGATTCTGCCCTTGGCGACATCGACCAACTCGCCGCTCACGAAGTGTAGGAGAGTGCAAGGAACGTCGGCAGCGCCCTGCGAAAACATGTAGGGCGTCAGGGATGCCCAGTCAAAGGCAAGGAGATGAAGTCATCGACCGAGAGGCTTAGTTACCGTGATGCCGTCGAGCTCGGCTAATGTCGAGGCACCGCCAACGGTGGGCATGAAACTAACGGAGGGGCCGCTTGCTGGCGAGGTGCCAGCTGGCGTACACCTGGGTGCATTAAGCTCCAATGCCCGTGCCGGCGCCGGAGACACGAATACCGCCTCCGCTGGAGACACCAATGGCGCCGCCTGCGCGTTGTGCGAGTTGCTGGCCGTGAAGCTGGGAACCGGGGGAGGCCCCTGTTGGCCGCCTGCAATCCACGTCGTCAGCCGATGAATCAACGTAGGCACCATGGCGTTGAGCGTCATTCCCAGTTGTTGTTGCACTTGCTCTTGGACAATCTCCGGAATCCGCGCCACTTGTGCCTTGAGTGCTTCAACCTCGCGCGACTGGCTTTCCGAGCTGTTCTTTTTCTCCTTTCGCCCACCAGCGGTATAGTATGACGACCATTTTGTGGACAAGCCTTTGCCGGCCACATGACCAGCTGACGTCGGCTTACTGAGCTTATCCTTGTTTTTCATTACGTTCAACGCCCTATTTAAAGGGGTGTCAAAAGGGGAGCTCTGAGACGACCCCGTGCTACTGCTTTCATTGTCCTGCGGAAGGAACGTGAACCATTTAGAAATATTGGGGATTAATTAGAATGCAACCATATGGAGCTAATTACGCGGGGGATGTATTCCTTACCAGAACAAGCTCAAGCGCCCTGGTCTTCAGATCTGTGGTAAGCTCCTTTGTTACCGCGTCCTCCTTGTACCGGGCCCTAAGAAAGTTCCTGGTCTGCTTGTCATGGTATTTCTCGAAGCGGGGCGGTAGGCCTTGCTCGGCACGCTCCGCGTCCTCCTTGTCCCATATAGGCTCCGCCACTCTGTAACCGCCGGGACCGAGTTGGTGGACCCCTAAGTTCAACTTCCGTATTTCTTTCCCCCCACTGACTTGATTCGGAGGTTGCGCTTCTCTCGCACTTGATCTTGAACTCCTTGTAGTCATCTTCGCTCATCAAAGGATATTTCGCCTTGATCTTCTCATAACTATCACCTTTTTCAATCATTGCCTTCACCGTGCTTTTCCAAGTAGACAGGGCCGTGCTCATCCTCGTGAGGTCGGCACCGTTCACTTTATTCCCTGAGAGGCATGTGTTTGCAAACTCAGTGGGGAACTTGTATCGTTCGTGTAGCTTCGTGAAGAGGAGGCTGCGCAAATTCCCTCGGTCCTTATGCCTTAGGTTCTCGGTGTTGATCGAGACGGTGCTCCGGAGAATGCACCCGAGCTGAACCGTGTACCCCTTGACTACGTGTTTGGGCGTCGTCGGATGCCCGTTGGAGTTCACTGACGGTGCCGAGCACGCTCGGGCGCCGGTCCTTTCATTGACTCTTCGGTTGGTTGCCATCTGTGCGTGCACCGCCATCAGCAGTGGTGGCATCCGCGGCGCCATCATCAGTGGTGTCATCCCCGACGCCACTAGGGGTTGTGTAGTCAAGATCGGTGTCTTCCACGGCGTCCTCATAGCGGTGAGGTTTTTCCTCCAACTCCTGGGACAGCTCCCAGAATTGCTTGCCGCCCGAACTGCCGGCCTCATCATTGTGGGCCATGTTTCGCTCTAAATAGGAAAAAAGTTTGGTCAAAAAGTTGGTTATTGTCAAGGAACAAGATCATGGTCTCATCATTTAGAGTTTTTCGACACTGAGGCATCCTAAAAGCTAAGCTTTTATCATTTAGGGTTTGTCGATGCCGAGGCACCCTAAAAGCCTAAGCATACATCATTTAGGTTCTCATCGACACCGAGGCACCCTATAGAAGCCAAGTTAAGTTTCATCATTTAGGGTTTATCAATGCCGAGGCACCCTAGGTTGGGCCTAATCACTTGGTACTAATCACTTGGCTCTATTGCCACCTATGATGGGTTTATCGTCTAGGGTTTATCGATGCTAAGGAGAATTCTAAGTTGGGCCTAATCACTTGGCTCTATTGCCACCAATGGTTTAATGCAGCAAGAATGGCGGGGCAGTTGATCCTACTTAACTAAGTACTAAGATACCCCGGCCCATGCATTAGTCGCAAGTAGCCCATATGTCCTATTTTTCGCAAAGTCATGCTAAAATTCATGGAAAATTTCAGCATGACCTTTGCTGAAAATAGGACATATGGAGTACCCGAATTTGCCGGAACGGAAGTTAATCGACATTTCGGCAAACTCAAGGGCCTCTCGGGGTACCTGCAAATTCATCACGACACAATGGTCGGAGACAAAACCCAACAACTTTACAAGTCTTTCACAGATTTGTTTGCAAGTTCTGATATGTTTGCCTCAAAGATGAGCCTCCAATGCTGATTTGTTTGCCTCAAGACAAGATGAACCTCCAATGCAACAAGTAATAAAATGTTTGCAAGTTCGGATATGTTTGCAAGATGAACCTCCAATGCAACAGTCTTAGACATTAGGACACTACAATGATCTACAACCTTATGTAAAGTGCCAACTCCACAGATTTCTTTTTCACAGCTTTTATATTATTTCTAGAAGCAACACAACAGGGTTAAACACCAGAATCTTGAGTGTAATTAAACCCTAAAATAAACATTTCTCTTTCCCCTCCCCCCTCCTATCCCTCTGTCTCTCTTTCCCAGCTCCAACCCCAAACACAAATTAAGTTAGCCATGGTTTAAACACCAGCTCATTCATTCTCACCTTTGGTCCAGGTGCTCTTCTCCTCCTCCTGCCTCTATCCTCTCCCTTAGCCCAGGAACACCTGCACATTCACAGCAAAAAGCAACAGCTTGTTCAGACACTTCTTTTTTACTGTGTTATTCCAGCTATAGCCTGTAGTAGGCTTCAACGGTAATTTAAAGCGGCGCATACAACTATGCGCAGGTAAACTACTAGTACTGCCGCTGCTGGCTCGCGAAATGGAAACAAAAATGACTCAAAAGGAGTTCTTCACTTTCCCTCTTTTGGGGTACGGTACTCCGGCTATTTAAAGCTTCATTCACATCAATCATGTGAGGTTTAGCCATTGGGGAAGCCAAAGTGAGCTCTTGACACCCAACCTTGGTTCCCTCTACTTCTAGAACTTCCCTGGCTTAAGCTATGGACACGCTGTGTTCTTGCGAGGTGTGTTGTGACATCAGCTTTTCTACATCAGTCTGGTGCAGATAGCAGCAACGGGAAAGAAAAGAGGGCACGAGCCGCAGGTCAGAGAAGGACAGGCGATGAGATGAGGCACACATTCTAACATGGAAAGATAACAATCTTGCAAATGAGAAAAGCAACGAACCCAGCCCGGTAGCAAACCAGAAAGGGATTAAGGAGAGACAGAATTTTTTTGGCGTGTGGTTAACTCCTCAAAGAAATGGGCACACGGACTCGAGCCTTGTGCTAGGAAAAAAACTTCGCTTCAAAAGCAAATAAGAGCAGGAGTGCAAGCATCTAATGCTTGCTGCTCTTGTTCTTGCCACTTGCAGCACTGCAACTTGCCTCCTGGTCCTCCTAATGCACCATCACAAAATTAGGTTCGGGTTAACCCAATGGTTCCAGATTATTTAATGTGTGTGGCCCAATTGATCTAGGGTTTACTCAATGGAGAGTAGTACTAGTATAGAAGTAAACAAAATCACGAGAGCTTGCGCCTGAATCTACCGACACCCAACCATGGCTAACTTAATGAGCTCCAATTCCCATTATTATACACTACTAGCTAAGGAGAGGAGGAAGAGAGGAGAAGAGAGGCAGAGGGAGGAGGGTTACCTGACCACGATGAGGTGGTGGCCGGAGCGGAGACGACGGAGGGCGGAGACGGCGAGCTTGCGGGAGGCGGGGATAGACGGCGGGGAGGTCGCGGGCCTCCTCTCCTGGTGGACGTGGGGCGGCTCCGAGGCTCCAAGTCTCCGGCGGCTCCGAGGCTCCAAATCTCCGGCGGGTTTCTAGGGTTTCGCGGGAGGCGAGGGAGGCGGCGCTCGGGGGGGGAGGCGGCGCTCAAGGGGGAGGAAGGGGAGATGGAGGCGGCGGGGGCGCGTGGGCGGCTGCGGCGCAGTGGGTCGGGGCAGTGGCGCGGTGGAGGGAGGGACGAGGGAGGGAGCGGCACGGTGGAGGGAGAGGGACGAAGTGTCTGGCGAGAGGGGGGGACGAGGAAGGGACGAAGTGTATGGATGGGGGAAGATTACTAATGGCGCACCCCCTGACGGTGCGCCATTAGAATGTTTTTTTCATAGCAATGGCGCACCAGCGGGACCGTGCACCATAAGTATTCTATTTTTTAGATAGCAATGGCGCACCAGCGGGACCATGCGCCATAAGTATTCTTTTTTTAGATAGCAATGGCGCACCAGCTAGCCGTGCGCCATAAGTAAGATTTTATTATTATTATTATGTTGCATCTAATAATTTTTTAGAAAATGAATATGAATATGAAACCGTAATAAATTTTTATAAAAACAGTAATATTTTTTTAAAATATCATCATATTTTTTATTTGAAAATATTTATGAATATAAAAAAATATCATCAAATTTGTTATTTGAAAATATAATCAAATTTGTTTTTTGAAAATATAATCAAATTTGTTTTTTTATTTTTAGTTGCATTCATTTGTGACGGTGGAGCGGGGGAGGGTGCGGGGGTCGTCGGCGGTGGTGGAGCGGGGGAGGGTGCGGGGGGTGCTCGGTGGCGAGGGGGATCTGGCAAGGGGGATCTGGCGAGGGGGGATAGCGATCGAGATGGAGGGGGATAGAGATCAAGTGTCCTCATGAATATTCAATATTTTTTCTTGAATTCAAAAAGTGCCCATGAAATTTAAAAATATTCATGATAGTTCAAAAAGTGCCCATGAAATACAATCGAGAAATCAAGACTACAATTTAAATACAATCGATCTTAGCTAGCTAGCTATCTGCTCACAATCTTCTTGCCCTTCTTTTTCGCAAATGAAGTTCTTCTGTGGAACGGACGTCCTTTAGGTAGGGTGGTCCTGCTTCTTCTTGTGGTGTATGCTGCTACTTCATCGTCGTCGTCATGTTCGATCTTCGGGTCGCCGTACTTGTCGAAGTCTTGCTCATTGGCTACTCCATCCATTCCGATGATCTTCCTTTTGCCTCTCCTCACGACAACACGATTGGGCTTTGACGGGTCGGTAATGAAGAAGCATTGGTCCACTTGGGAAGCCAGTACCCATGGCTCATTTTTCGCGGTGACGTTTGCGCCCGCGGTCTTGGATTTGGCTTCGGGTATAACCATGGTGGTGAAATACCGGTCTTCTTTTAGGACGCTCTTGGCCCATCTGACACGGAATATCGGGACCTTCTCTCCAGCGTAGCTCAACTCCCAGATCTCCTCGATCCTTCCATAGTATCTGTCCTTGTCGTTACCGGTGTAGGATTCCATCGTTACCCCGGAGTTCTGATAAACATCGCTCTTCATGTCCTTGTCCTCGGTGTAGAATGTGTAATCGTTGATATCGTACGCCTCATAGGTCATCAGCTTATGCTCGGCGCCCTGTGACAAGGCGAATATGAGTTGTTCTTCCGTGGAAGAATCCTCATGTAAAGGGTACGACAGAAGCTTCTGCTTGAACCAACGCGTGAAACATGAGTTGTGCTCTTTGATTATATCTCCGTCCGTCCTCTGTTGGCCTCGGCCATTGTACGTCTTCTCAATAAAGGTTTGGTGCTCTACCACCCAAGGATCGACCACGTCTATGTGTTGTAGCGCGACTAGGTTTGCTCTTTCAAAGTCAGCGAGTCGACCCTCGAAGTCGACATGCATTTCGCGGCGACCTTCACGGTGACCCCATCCAGCGAGCCTACTGAGGTGCCTATTGACGGGCAGACCAACGGGGTTCTCGATGCCTAGATAATTCGTGTAGTAGGAGATGCACCCTTCGGTCAGAAAGCCCCTGGCTATACTTCCCTCTGGACGTGACATGATGCGAATGTATCCTTTGATGACACCATTCATCCTTTCGAACGGCATCATGCAGTGCAGGAACGTCGGCCTGAGTTGGATGATATCCTCCACGATATGGACCAGCAGATGCACCATAACGTCGAAGAATGCGGGCGGGAAGTACATCTCAAGCTCGCATAGTATCACCACGATCTCTTCCTGTAGCCTTTTGAGTTGCCTCACGCCAACCGACTTCCGAGAGATGACGTCGAAAAAGTTGCATAGGCCAAATAGCGTTTCACGAACGTGCGCATCCATGATCCCACGGATTGCAACTAGAAGTATCTGCGCCATCAGCACGTGACAGTCGTGAGACTTCATCCCGCTGAACTTCTGCTTCGCTGGGTCTAGGTATCTGCTTATCTTCCCCGCGTAACCGTAAGGAAGTTTTACTCCTACGAGGCAGGTGAAAAACTGCTCGATCTCCTCCTGACTTAGAGTGAAGCACGCGGGAGGGTAGTCATTTCTGGTCTTCTTGGCCTTTTTGCCTTTGTGACGACTTTCTGTGTCCTGCTTCGCCTCATCATCATCATTAGCGTGAAGCTCCTGCCTGATGCCCATTGATTTCAAGTCTGCCCTTGCTTTCGGCCCATCTTTGGTCCACTCTGGAATGTTGAGCAAGGTACCAAGCAGACTCTCACACACGTTCTTCATGATATGCATGACATCAAGGCTGTGAGGCACACGGTGGATCTTCCAGTAGGGCAAGTCCCAGAAAACAGACCTCGTTTTCCATACCTTCAGCAGTGGCTCTGGTGCCTTTCGCTTCTTTCCCGGCTCTGGCGCCTTTTTCTTCTTTCCCGGCAGTGGGCAATCTTTCCAATTTTTCAACAGCTCGTCTATTTCCTCGCCGCTCCTCATACGTGGGCGACTTCGGCGTTCGGTTTCACCATCGAACAGATCCTTGCGTTTCCTCCACGGGTCATCGTCGCGAAGCCACCTTCGATGTCCCATGAATACGGTTTTCGAAGACCCGGGATCTCTATCTAGCTGGCGATACGTTGTGTCATCCATGCACCTGACGCATCCAGAAAATCCGTGGACCACCAGCCCCGCGAGATATCCGTAACCGAGATAGTCGTGCACCGTCGTGAGCAGTGCGGCTCTCATAGGGAAATATTCTTTCTCTGTGGCGTCCCACGTATTGGTTGGCGTTTTTCACAGCGTGTCTAGCTCCTCTTTCAGCAGCCCCAGATACGGATTGATGTCGTTCCCTGGTTGTTTCGGCCCTTCAATTAGCATACTCATGTGAATGTACTTCCTCTTCATGCACAACTAGTGGGGGAGGTTGTACATCCACACAAACACAGGCCAGGTGCTATGTGTGCTTCTCTGGCTGCCAAACGAATTGACTCCATCGGTGCTCGCGCCCAGCACGATGTTCCTTGGATCGTTCCCAAATTCTGGGTCTTCGAAGTTCAACGCTTTCCACTGGCTCGCATCCTTAGGGTGACTCAGTATCTTGTCTTTTTTATTTATCTCCGGATCATTTTCGTCATCTTCCCGCTTCTTCTCCTCCCTATCCGCGTGCCAACGCAGGAGCTTTGCTACCTTAGGGTCCGCGAAATACCACTACAGACGAGGAGTGATCGAAAAGTACCACACCACTTTTCGAGGAGCTTTCTTCCTCTTCTTGTATCGAGTGACGCCGCACACCGGACATATGGTAGACTCCGCGTGATCGTCCTGATAAATGATGCAATTGTTCATGCACACATGGTATTTCACGTGCGGTAAATCCAGAGGACACACGATTTTCTTCGCCTCCTCGAAACTGGTAGGGCACTTGTTCCCCTTGGGAAGACGTTCGTGCCAGAATGACATGTTCTCGTCGAAGCATGCGTCGGTCATTTTGTGTTTTACCTTCATCTCCAGAGCCATGAGCGTTACTTTCAAGCGGGTATCCTCGGGCCTGCATCCTTCATACAATGGAGTAACCACGTCTATCTCGAGTTGATCCAGCTTGACTTTCTCTCGGGCGGCAGCTCTTGCGTTATCCGTCTGCTTGAGAAGCAGCTCTTGAATATGAGGGTCCTGCACCCAGCCTCCATCGTCGTCTGCTCCGGTATCTTCATCTTCATGAACATTCCCTTCGTCTTGATCTTCCTCATCATCATGTCCGGTATCTTCTACATGATGACTGTGTACAGCATCACTGTCATGATCATGTCCTGGAGATTCTTCGTCTTCTTGCCCGCCCGAGCCGCGGTGGTTGTCTTGCTACCCTTCCTCATTTCTTGCCCGGCCCCCATGGACGACTTCATAGTCATCTTCATCACCTTGCCACCGATAGCCATCCATGAAACCACGCAAGAGCAGGTGGTCCCGCACCTGCCCGGAATCCGGGTCCACAATAAGGCTCTTCAGCTTGCATCTTCGACAAGGACATCTTATCTCCGTTTCGTTCTTTTGAAGTATCTCGGCCTTCGCGGAGCTCAAAAACCTATTCACGATGCCTTCGGTCATCGTGCGGGCCATGGTCGCCTGCGGGGTAGAGCAAAACGATATTTTAAAACCAAGAAAAAATTTGGCATGACTTTCCCTAAAAATAGGACAAAAAAGAATGCATAGTGCCAAAATTCTCGCCGAAACGGAAATGAATCAACATTCCGGCAAAATATTGGCAACTATCGCATTTCAAATACCGGTACCTGCAAACACAAACATATATGCAACACCACAAACATATGCAACACCACAAACATACATAGATCTAGCTAGGCCACAAAAAGTGCATGTGCACATTGTTGGAGCGAGCTAGGGAGAAAAAAAGTAGATCTACAACATAAAGATAGCTTTCCCCTTACTTACCTATCAAAATAAGATAATTTAACCACTTAATTTTGATGAATCTATGGTGCAAATGAGGTGAGGAGGAGGAGGCAGCCGACAAGCTTGGAGAAGGAGGTGGAGGGAATGAAGTGGGGAAAGTGAGTGTGTAGGTGTGGCCGTCCAAAATATCTAGCTGGTCCCAAGTTACTAATGGCGCACCACCCACACATGCGCCATTAGTAACCCAATATATTAATGGTGCACCTGCTGGCCGCGCGCCATTAGTAGTTTTGCAAAAAATAAATAAATATATATATATATATATACTAATGGCGCACGTTGCGTAGTGCGCCATTACTAGTTTAAACTAGTAATGGCGCACTATGCCACGGTGCGCCATTAGTAGTTTTACAAAAAAAGAATAAAAAAATACAGTAGTGGCGCACTGTGTGGCTGGTGCGCCATTACTAGTTAGAACTAGTAATGGCGTATTTTGCCTGGATGCGCCATTAGTATATTTGGAAAAATGAAAAAAAATGTTACTAGTGGCGCATCGTGTGTCTGGTGCACTATTAGTGTCTTCCACACTAATGGCGCATCAGCGCATGGTGCGCCATTAGTATATAGTAGTGGTGCACCTCTTGTCTGGTGCACCATTAGTGTCAATTTCATCTATAGCCCTTTTCCTAGTAGTGAAAGCTCTCACTTCATTTTTAAATGTAATTCTAATTGAAGAAAGCTGATTTATAATGCCTTGGAATGTAATCACATAATCTGCAATTAGATTGCCCTCTTTGTACCTCAAGCACATCAATTGTTTGATCAAGAACATCTTGTTTGTACCTTCTTTTCGGGCAAACAGCTCTTCCAATTTCTGCCATAAGGTGCATGCATGTGTCTCATCAATTATATGGTTCAAAACATTGTCATCGACCCATTGCCGAATAAACCCACAAGCTTGGCGGTGAAGTACCTTCCACTGCCCTTCCTCAATGCCCTCCGGCATCTCAGTGGAGAACACTGGCGTCCAATATTCTTTCACATACAAGAAGTCCTCCATCTCAGTGGGGAACCCCGTTAAACATTTTTAAAATCCTCAAAAACCTAACAGAAAAAAAGTTACGGGGCTTTTAAGATCTAGAGTGGAAAAAATCGAAAAAATTACTAGTCAAATCTGGTCAAACAATGGTCAAACTGTCGTCAAACAATGGTCAAACTAATTATTCTAGAATATTAGTGTTACTAAATAATTATTTTAGTTATTTTGAATTTTGGTCAAATCTGGTCAAACTGTGGTCAAACTAATTATTCAAGAAATATTAGTGTTACTAAATAATTATTGTTTTTTAAAACAATAGTTTCAAACTCAAACAGTGAAATGTGTCACTTCATACTCAAGCAAAATTCATGAAGGTTAATAGGATTGACATCTTAGTATTGTCAGGAAAACAACAAGTGCAGACTTGGAAACGAGAGAGAATAGAACCCGGAAGTTAAGCGTGCTCAGGCTGGGGGAGTGGGAGGATGGGTGACCGTTTGAAAAGTTAGATGATTTGGAATGATGAGGGGTGATTAGAGGATAAATTGAGCAGTGACGAGGGGTGGTGATTACACACTAGAGGTTAAAATAATTCAGAAATTTGAAAATAAAAACAAATAAAAACAAATTCAAAAAAAGTTTCAAAAAAAATTATAAAATTTCCTTTAGTCCCGGTTGGTGTTACCAACCGGGACTAAAGGTGGAGCTCCACGTGGCCGCGCCCTTTAGTCCCGGTTCGTGTAAGAACCGGGACTAAAGGGGAGAGGCATTAGTACCGACCCTTTAGTCCCGATTCGAAAACCGGGACTAAAGGGGCCTTACCAACCGGGACAAAAGCTCCTTTTTCTACTAGTGTGGGGCATGCTGCGTCTCAAGGAGGAGGGCATGCTATGCACCTGCCATGTGGGCCAACCAAGACCATGGCTTCTCCTGGAAGCTGACTCTGTCAAGCCCAGCAGGTAGCCGGTGCTCGCGTGACCGACTCTGCCCATTTACCGGACGTGCCCCTCTTAGGCAACAACTAAGGCTAACCTGAGGGAATAAGCATTATAAACGAATATTCTGTCCGTCTATCTTCCTACCCGCTACTCTATGGCCCTGTTTGGTTCAGCTTTTATCGATGGATTCCGCTGCTGCGCAGCAGAATCTGAACCAAAGGGCAAACCCAACATAATCCGATTTCAGAAATCCGCTGCCAAAATCTGAACCAAAAGCGAAAGCAGCCCAAGACGTGTTTTTCAAAATCTGATTCCGCTGCGGGACAAAATCTGAAAAGGTTGTATCAGCTGGTTTGCCAAATGACTTACATCTTTTTCATATCAGATTTTCCACAGCTGTTTTTCCACAGCGAATTTTTCACAGCTGCTTTTAGAAATCCACAGCCGAACCAAACAGGGCCTATATCTCCGCTTTCCCCTCTTCTCATCTATAGAACTCTGTGTTCTTGTGCTGAATCCTTTGTGTGACACAAAGCGATTGCTACTAATCTTCGTGGGTTCGTAGCAGTCCCCATTTTCGGGGCCCCACACAAGGTCACCACCCATTACCCAGGTCGTGCTTGTTGAGCACCTCCATCCCCGACAGGAGGCGACCTCTCAATAGTTGCCACACGGAATTTTTCATCTTCTTAGGTAGGGGCACCTTCCACAAAGGACAAACCAACGGAATAGTCGGCCTCCGACACAAGGCGTGGTAACAGACGCAATAGAATAAGGATGTGTCTAGGGCACATCTAGATGTGTTTTAGTTATTGCACATCTAAGTGAGTGAATCAAGCATAAAGAGAAAAAGAAAAAAGAGAAAGAAAATATTCACACGAATCTCAATGTACGATCAATGACATATGACTTAGATGTGCAATACTTATGACACATCTAGATATGTTTTAGCAAAACTGATAGAATAATCTTACTAGGGAGAGGCGCTCCAAGAAGCAGATTTGAGTGAAGTAGACTTTGTATCCCTGCAAGGAGCCGACGATCGATCTTGCGTGTGTGGTGAAGTGCTAATTGAGCAAATGGGATGTATGTCATCTAAAGTATTTTCTAGATTTCAATATGTCTTTTAAGAGATTTCAATATGAACTACATATGTATGTATAATTGCATATAGACGTATTTTAGATTGTAGATTCGCTCGTTTTCTTCATATGTAGTTCATATTAAAATATCTAAAACAATTTATATTTAGGAATGGAAGATATGTTTTGCTAGATATAAATTGACTACCTAAATTCCCGTGTCAGGCTAATATTCTCGTTCTCCGAAGAAAGTACTCCCTCCGTCACAGTTTAAAAGGCACAGTTAAATTTGCGTGTGTTTTCACAATAGACAAGGTTTAGGGCGTATTGCATTTATTTCTAGTAGCTAATTAGTACTCTGATATACTATTTTTATATGCATGCATAGTATGAATGCTATTTTTTAGCCCATCTCACAACCAATAGATAACCACCTAGGTCCCTGAGAATTTTCAAGCGCGCCTTTTAAACCGTGACGAAGATAGTAGTAGCACTGCGGTTTAAATTAAATACGTACAAAGTGACATGAGCATGCATAGTGTCGTGCCGATCAACGACTTCTTTATCCCCATATCTATGCATCTATAAGTACGAATCGCATAGAGCGTTGCTATACACAGGACAAGTTTATGGCCGATGGCTGCAGGATCGTACGTGGAGGGCCTGCAGCAAGCATGTAGGGAGGAGATTATTCGTTTTTTTTTTCTAGCTGATGCTAGTGCAGCTTTTTTTTTTGGTATAAAGAGAAAAAAAAATATTCGCACGAATCTCGACGTAAGATCAATGACATAGGATTTAGAAGTGCAATACTTATGGCACATCTAGATGTGCTCTGGCAAAACTTTTTTTTTTTTTGCGATGGTGATGCTAGTGCTGTTGGGCACGAATTACCGTTGGCGGATCATGCCCAAAGTGTCGTCCATGAATCAATTTCGAATCATGTATGGTCGCGAATAATGTTTAACATGACAAGGAAGGAAGATAGCAGACAAAGTTGGTCAAGCTGGATACTATGTCGTGGTCCCTCATTTCTTTAATGGGCAACCTTTAACAGGGGCACCATGTGAAAGCCTCCCACAATGGCTCAGTGAGCACTCTCCGGTAATATATTCCAATAATAACATTCCCTTAACTTTTTATTAAACATTTACATTACTTTTCTTGACTATTAGTCTAATACACCTTGGAGTGTACTATCATCAAAGTGGTATGTTCCAAAAGAAACCGGTATACTTCGTTGAAGTTCTGTAGTGGATCGGGCGGAGATAGATTTACTGTCAAGATAATTCCACAAATGTTACCTTCTTTACTTGGTTCATCTAACAGGTAAAAGTTGCTCAAGATGCTAAAGGAATATTTGCGACCTTGAGAAAAGAGCGAAAATTTATTCTTGGAGTTGGAGGATATTTTGGGGTGGTCGATCAGTGAAATCAATTTATATTATTGAAAGCAATCATAATACAATCGACTTTAATTCCCTCATCCTAGACTTAATCCGTTGATCCTATTGTTATGTTGCACTAACAGGAAAGTTTGCAGTGGAGATAGTGAAAATGAATGAGGTGAAGGCAATTGTCATCTCCCACCCTTACTCAGTCATTGTCAGTGATATGAGAGGTGCACTTTTATTTCTACTTATGAGGTTGTTAATTTTAGTGTGACTCCCTTATTTTCATATTTGAAATTTATCTGGAACTCAGAGGTCAAGTGTCCCATTGAAATCCTTGAAGGCGAATATGACCAAGCTATCACTACTGGAATCAGGATCTTTGCCGTCAGCCAGCTCTTTGTCGTCAGCCAGCTGACAGCAAAGAAGGTCTTTGCCATCAGCTTATAGAAAACTGACGACAAAGACTGACGACATAGATCATGTTTGCCGTCAGCAAGCTCTTTGCCGCCCGCTAGCGAACGACATAGAAGCTTTGCCGTCTGCTAGCAGACGGCAAAGAAAGAGGATGGCCCACAAATGAGTAACACCTAACAGCCACTTTCTTTGCCGTATGCTAGTAGATGGCAAATAGAACGGCAGCTAACGGCTATGGCCCACCCCACCTCCCGCTCTCCATCTCTCTTTCTCTCTCACTCCACCATGCCGACCGCGACCACAACCACCGCCGCCGCCCTCGACCCCCACTGCCCTCGCCGCCCCTGCCGCCCCGCCGCACCGGTCCACCACCCGCCACCCCGCGGTCTACTGCGCCCCCGCGGCCCATGCAGCTCGACACCCCGTCGCCCCGACAACCAGCCTCCCCGATGCCCTCGCCACCCGCCGCCCTCGCCGCCCCGACTCCACGATAACCAGGTGCCTGATACGTCCATTTTGCATCATGCTTTTATATCAATATTTATTGCATTATGGGCTGTTATTACACATTATGTCACAATACTTATGCCTATTATATCTTATTTTATAAGGTTTACATGAAGAGGGGGAATGCCGGCAGCTGGAATTCTGGCTGGAAAAGGAGCAAATATTAGAGACCTATTCTGCACATCTCCAAAAGTCCTGAAACTCTACGAGAATTATTTTCAGAATATATAAAAAATATTGGGAGAAAGAAATACCAGAGGGGGGCCACCCACCGTCCACGAGGGTGGGCGGCGCGCCCAACCCTCCTGGGCGCGCCGCCTGCCTCGTGGGCCCCGTGGTGGCCCTCTGATGCCCATCTTTGGCTATATGGAGTCTTTCGTCAAGGGAAAAATTATAAGCAAGATCACGGGACGAAACTCCGCCGTCACGAGGCGGAACCTTGACCTCGTGTTCTTCCTTCCCTGATTATATATAGTATAGTATATAAAGGCCGATTTGAATATATCATGTTTGAATACATACGCCACATGCAACACGGCATGCAATACGGATCCCGAGTTCGGACGCTGTAGGAAAAAAAAGAGTTCTGTGCTATACGGCCGGACACCAATACTAATAATCGGTTCCAGCAACCGCCCCGTGCATACAAGCATCGAGCAGGAAACCTTAGATCAATCAATCGATCTATCGAAGGTATGTCTCGCCGTGCCGACGCCGCCTCAATCGCATCGCTCGGGCCGCTATCAAAAGCATGGCTGTGACGCCCCCGATTTGGCCGTACACTAATAATACAGGCACACGTGTACGATCAAGATCAGGGACTTACGGGAAGATATCACAACACAACTCTACAAATAAAATAAGTCATACAAGCATCATATTACAAGCCAGGGGCCTCGAGGGCTCGAATACAAGAGCTCGATCATAGACGAGTCAGCGGAAGCAACAATATCTAAGTACAGACATAAGTTAAACAAGTTTGCCTTAAGAAGGCTAGCACAAACTGGGATACAGATCAAAAGAGGCGTAGGCCTCCTGCCTGGGATCCTCCTAAACTACTCCTGGTCGTCGTCAGCGGGCTGCACGTAGTAGTAGGCACCTCCCGAGTAGTAGTAGTCGTCATCAACGGTGGCGTTTGGCTCCTGGACTCCAACGTCTGGTTGCAGCAATCGGATATAGGAAAGGGGAAAAGGGGAAGAAAAGAAACCGTGAGTACTCATCCAAAGTACTCGCAAGCAAGGAGCTACACTACATATATATGCATTGGTATCAAATGGAATAAGGGTATCATATGTGGACTGAACTGCAGAGTGCCGGAATAAGAGGGGGATAGCTAGTCCTTTCGAAGACTACGCTTCTGGTAACCTCCATCTTGCAGCAGGAGAAGAGAGTAGATGGTAAGTTCACCAAGTAGCATCGCATAGCATAATCCTAACCGATGATCCTCCCCTCGTCGCCCTGTGAGAGAGCGATCACCGGTTGTATTTGGCACTTGGAAGGGTGTGTTTTATTAAGTATCCGGTTCTAGTTGTCATAAGGTCAAGGTACAACTCCAAGTCGTCCTGTTACCGAAGATCACAGCTATTCGAATAGATTAACTTCCCTGCAGGGGTGCACCACATAACCCAACACGCTCGATCCCATTTGGCCGGACACACTTTTCTGGGTCATGCCCGGCCTCGGAAGATCAACACGTCGCAGCCCTACCTAGGCACAACAGAGAGGTCAGCACGCCGGTCTAAATCATATGCCGCAGGGGTCTGGGCCCATCGCCCATTGCACACCTGCACGTTGCGTACCCGGCTGGTGAGCAGACCTAGCAACCTCCATTACAAAGAAAGTTGCGTTACGCGGTCCAACCCGGCGTGCGCCCCTCAGTCGCTGACGTCACGAAGGCTTCGGTTGATACCACGACGTCGAGTGCCCATAACTGTCCCCGCATAGATGGTTAGTGCATATAGGCCAGTAGCCAGACTCAGATCAAATACCAAGATCTCGTTAAGCGTGTTATTCTGAAATAACCACGGACGCCGACCAGGGCCAGGCCCACCTCTCTCCTAGGTGGTCTCAACCTGCCCTGTCGCTCCGCCACAAAGTAACAGTCGGGGGCCTTCGGGAACTCAGGCCCACCTCTACCGGGATGGAGCCACCTGCCCCTTCAGCCCCCAACATCGAAATCACTCGCGGGTACTCCTATGAGCCGACCCGACTTTAATCACCACAAGTATCATATATTATGTATAAGTATATACCCGTGACCACCTCCCAAGTGATCACAGCCCGATAGTATAGCATAGCAGACAGACAAGAATGTAGGGCCACTGATGGTAAACTAGCATCCTATACTAAGCATTTAGGATTGCAGGTAAGGTATCAACAGCTGGAGCAACAATGACAGGCTATGCATCGGAATAGGATTAACGGAAAGCAGTAACATGCTACACTACTCTAATGCAAGCAGTAGAGAGAAGATTAGGCGATATCTGGTGATCAAAGTGGGGGCTTGCCTGGTTGCTCTGGCAAGAGAGAGGGGTCGTCAACACCGTAGTCGTACTGGGTAGCAGCGGCGTCGGTCTCGATGTCTAGCGAGAGAAGAGGGGAAAGAAACAATAAATATAATGCAAACAAATGCATGACATGACAAAGCGTGATGCTAGGTGTGCCCTAACGCGGTACGAGGTGGTACCGGTGAAGAGGGGAAACATCCGGGAAATTATACCTGGTGTTTCGCGTTTTCGGATAGACGAACCGGAGGGGGAAAGTTGCATGTTCGATAGGTTAGGGATGCGTGGCGGACGAACGGGCTGCGTATCCGGGTCCGTCTCGATGTTCTGAGCAACTTTCATGTACAAAGTTTTTCGATCTGAGCTACGGTTAATTTTCTATTATTTTTCAAAGTTTTAATATTATACTGAAATTATTTTTAATTCGAAAATAAATGCTAAATTGCTAGGCGCACCCAGCACAGTGTGCACAAAGTGTACCCAATGGCTGACAGGTGGGCCAGAGGGACCCAGTTGACCAGTCAACGTTTGACTGGTCAACAGGGGTGGGACCCCCCTGTCATTGACTGTTTTAGTTAATTAGGGTTTAGGTTAATTAGGTAACTAATATGCAATTAGTAGTTTAATTTAATTAATCAAAATTAATTAAGTTAATTATTTCTTTAATTAATTTATTGATTAATTAATTAATTATTTTTATTTTTATTTTTATTTTTAGTTCTATTTTAAAAAAACGTTCCAGGGCAGTGGCCCAATTGTCATAGGCCCAAGGCCTAACGGGCACAGAGTGGTGCGGGCGTTGCGGGCGAACGGGCACAGGGCGCCCGATGGGCGCGAGGGCCAGGCGCGGCGTCGCCCGAGCGGGAGCGCCGACGAGCATGGCGGCTGCGGGGCCGGGCGGGGTGCGGCGAAGGAGGAAGCGGGGGCGAGGCGCGGGACGACAGGAACGGGCTGCCGGCGGCAGCAGGCACAACGCAGCAGCAGCCGCAACACACAGCAGAGAGCGCGGGGGGAAGAAGAGGCGCCGCGGGGTGTAGCGAGAGCAGCGGCCGAACGGGCGTGGCGCGGCGTCCCAACCGCTGTCGGGGCAGGCGCGTGGTCGCGCGGACGTGCGCGCGGGCGGTGCACCAGGGGGGAGCGGTGCGGTGAGCGCGGGCCGCGGTGGAGGGCGCAGTGCACGGCGGGGGTGGCCGCAGCGGGGCTGGGCGCGGGCATCGCGGCGCGCGGCGGTGCATGGCGCGGGACGGGCGCGGTCACCGCGCGGCGAGAGCGAGCGCGCGCGCAGAGGGGAGCAGCGTGCGCAGCGACAAGGGGACGCGCAGCCGGAGCGACAAGGGCTCGGCCCCTGGCATGGCGAGGGCGGCCAAGGCCACGGAGCAGGGCAGCGCACGAACGGGGACGGGTGAGGCGGAGCGGACAGAGAGGAGGGAGGCGCGAGCTCACGGAGCCGGTAGGGTTTGGGCAGCGGTGCTCGGGGCGGTGGTCGGAGACGACGACGAAGAGCGACGCAGGCCGGCGAGGTCGTCCTCCAGCGGGGTGGCGATGCGGCGAAGAGGAGGCAGGCTGGTGGGGAAGCTCCGGACGCCGGCGTCGGGGGTGGAGGGGCGAGGGGATCAGGCGCGAGGGGATCGGGCTCTCCTCCCGATCCAGATCCCATCGAGAAGGAAGTGGGCGGAGCGAGCGGGGCGACGGGGGAGTGGTGCGTGGGGGCTAGGGTTTCAGGGGCGTGGGGGCGTGGGGGGGTTTAGTGAGCGATGGTGGGCCTTGGCCTAGATGGGCCTGTGGCCAGCCTAGCTAGCTGGGCCGTATGGCCCAGGGGAAGGTTTTGTTTCTTTTCTTTTTTGTATTTATTTGTTTTCTGTTTATTGGGTTTTTATTTTATTTTCTATATATTTTTGTTTTATAAAATATACAACTAGTACAATACCCCAATGTCACAAAAAGTTTGGTGACAAAAATAAAATAGTTTAGTAATTTATTAATTATAAAAGGCATTTAATTAATTGTTTTTGCTACTGTTTAAATCGTTATAGTTCATTTAAGCATTTTATAAAAGCTTGCTTTCTCCATCATAATTGCTTACGATTTATTTGAAACAATCCGAACATTTTGGTGTTAATTTTTTGAAAACTTTAGTTGTTTGCTTTTTTTTTAAATTTGAATTTGAATCTGTTTCGAACTAACACGAGATTAGCAACAGTAACCGTGGTAACGCGGCATTATTAACGAAGGTTTACTGTAGCTTAATTATCCGGACGTCATAATGGCGCCATGTCCCGCCTAACCTGCTGCGTGAGGTCTCCGGCCGCCTGCGCAACGCCAACAACTTCACGCGCTTCCACGCCGTCTGCACGGCATGGTGCGACGCGCTGCCGACACCGCCGTGCAGCCTTCCCGCGTTCCTGCCGTTTCTTCTCACCCTCACGGCCTGCGAGGGCTCGCCCATGGCCTGCGACGACCGCCTCATCCTGCATACCGCCGTCAATTTCTCCCCCGAGAGGATGCCACGGTCGAGGTACTGCTATGAGGGCGTCCGTATCATGCGGCCGCCGGGAGAATCATCCCTGAGGAACTGGCTGACCAGCACAGATGGCACGGCTGCCTGGCTCTTGACCACGGATACAGGAGCTGGACTCCACGACCCTTTTACCGGAGTCTTCACCCCGCTGCCGGCATACCAACATGAGCGGCGGCGGATGGAGAATCCTCGTGGCAACATCTGCTGCGACGGTACCGTCTTTCTCTACAATATTTTTTCTGGCGGGTCAACCGGCAAGCTCCTTTTCAGGGCGGCTGTCCTACGTCCAGGCGACACAACGTGGACGCTGATGAAAACAAAGCTCGATCGTTTGCCACATATCAGCAAATATAATGGAATCACAGTGGTGTATCACAACGAGAAGATCTTGGTGTGCCTAGGTTCGTACTGGTGCATCCTCACATTCAAAGATGACGGCGCTAGCCGCAGGCTCGAGCCGATGCCATGGATCGACAGAGGCAACCGGTACTCAACGAAGACATGCTACGCCTTAGAGTTCCAGGGTCAGCTGTTGTGGGTCACAGTCCTAGTCCACGCTAGCTACACGAGAGAAAGACCAATGCTGTCTCTGGTGGTGCATGCGTGGGATGAAGACATGATGCAGTGGTTGCCGAGGGATGGCCGGAGCTTGAGCGACAGCGTGCTCTTCCTCGACTCCCGTGCTAGCTTCGCTGTGGATGCCGCGCAACTAGGCCTGGACAGTGGGTGCGCCTACTTCATCTTCATTAGCAACGACGGGGTTCAGGTACAAATTTATCAACAATGAGGGCAAGGCCACCCTCTGTGAGCACCTTCCATCGGGATGGCCTGCAGACAATACATGGGACGTGTACTGGCTACGGCCTATGTTACATTGTACGGGGATACGGGTACGGGGATACGGATACGGCGATACGGGAAAACGGCATTTTCTGAAAATAGACTTACGGGGATACGGCGAGTATAGATACAAATGCATAAAAAATCAGCATCAAAAAACAATATTTTAGAGGATGAGAAAATCGACGTTTATGAAGTAACCTGATCAGGGATATGAAGTTGTCCCAACTCCTTATGCAGTCCTTCTGTTCGTCAGAATCATGGTAGGTTCTCCTCGGAATCATGGACGGCGTTACTTCCATACCCAGTCCCAGATTGAGCAACATAGGATCAAATTGTTCGACCTACACGCCATTCCCTAACACTAGTGCAGAATCGGGCAATAGCACCGGTTCGTAAAGCCTTTTAGTGCCGATTCCATAACCGGCACTAAAGTGTGGTCACTAAAGCCCCCCCCCCCCTTAGTACCGGTTCAGCACGAACCGGTGCTAAAGGGCAACCACATGGCACGAGTCAGCTCTGGGGGCCGGGAGCCCTTTAGTACCGGTTGGTAACCGGTACTAAAATGTTTGGGGGGTTTTTGGTTTTATGATTTTCTTTTCATTTAATTTTGTGTTTTCCATTTTAATTCTTTTTCGTTTGCTGGTATTTTACGATACTACACATTGTACACGTTATGCACATATATATATATATATATATATATAAATAGAATTTTTAGTAGAACCAATCTCATATATATCATCATTGTCTCACAAACCACCATATTAATTCACACATACACACATGTATAGCTATATACAATTTCTCCTACATATGCATGTTGCCTTCGGAGCCAGTGGCATTAGCCTAATTGGTGCCTTCGGAGCACGATGACAATTGGAAGTGGTTCATGACCTGGTCGATGGGGGCGGTAGCGGGTAATAGTATTCTCCCTTCGGATTTATGACCTGGTCGAGCAAAAATCCCGCTATTTCCTCTTAAAGTGCTTCTACACGCTCCATTTCTAGGAGCTTGTCCCGCACCTCTTTGAACTGTTAAGAAGGAGATCAATATGCATGTGTATTAGTTGTGTGACTAGATATCGATAATGGTGTAAAAATTGTGAATAGTGTTCTGACAAGCGTACCCGTTCCTGTCTTTGAGATCTGCTCCTTTCGGACGATATCATGCGAATGTTCTCACAAACGCAGAATGCACACAGATCAGTCCCCTGCGCCTGCTTCAGGGCCTTTATTACGAGAATGAAATTTAATTTGATCAGATAATAATTAATCAAGCATGATAATTAAAGAGATGGCAGCTAGCTAGCTAGCTAGTACTACTTAATTACTTACCTTGGGTCGAAACCATTTCAGCTGCTGTTTCCATTCGCCTTCCGTGACGCTGATGAACCTTGCCCAAGCCCTGCTCGCCGACAAAGAAAATGAATAAAGGGGTTATTAAATAGTTCATATCATGAAATGACAAACTAAATAGGCCGAGATATATAGTTAATAATGATTGAAATTACCTGTTGACTATCGCAAACAAGATGTTATAGTCACTATTTGCTTTGAGTAGTGAGTCCAGTATTTGAACTGTTCCGGCGTCAACTTTAATGATACACAAGATCCAGTGAAATCTACATGCACACACGTTTGCATGTCTTAATTAAGCGGGCATATGTAAGCAAAAACATGTAGCTAGCTAGTAGGCAAAAACAGAGAATTTGTAATACAAGAAAGTGTGACTCACTGGAAGTTGTAAGGAAGTAGTATATCTTCATTGTATTTGAGGCGCTTCAAGAACTCTAGCATGCTGTCCTCTACCTGCTTTTCATGATGCTTGTTTATTTTCCATGTGTATTCATTAATGGTGTTTGGGTCAATGAACCCAATGCCATAGCGTCCACCTTTTCTCATTTCATACATCTTCATCCTGCATAATACCACAGAAAAGAATATAGTGAGGATAATTACAGGTAATGATTGATCAAAAGGATCACTACAGCTAGCTTGAGACTTAAATTACAGAAAGAAGTCACTTACAGACAATAGCAACTGACGATAGATTTGTCGAGTGCGTCTTGATTGTATAACTAAAACAGTTCAGAATATTCAACGGTCACAGGTTTCTCATGGTAGTAATGATCCTTCTTGACTTGCACCATGAGGGACTCTCGATCGGATCTCTTGGTAATGTCCATGTACCATTGATGCAATTCATACATTCTCGTTGGGAGCTTCTTGACCTCTTCTGGCTTGACCAAAGGTTGGCCCCGGGCATATTTCCGTTTTATTTCCTCCTCTGTAAGCACAGGCATGTCCTCGATCTCGAGGAGTTGTCCAACAGTGATGTTGAGAGTTTCAGCCTGCATTATATGCTCCTGAGTTATTACCACATCGCCCACCTCGGGAACGTAAACTGTTTGCCCACAATAATATTGGGCGCCTGTACTGTCACGTGTTGTTCGCGGCACAACAAGCGGGGGGATCGATTGCGCCGCCTGTTCTCCCAGCTGGGCAACGGTTTTTCCCGCATTTTTTGACAGCTGCTTGTTGTTTGCTCGAGCTCGAGCTCGCCTTCTTCTGTAGACGTTGTCGATGTAACTTCCTGATGTGGCGCTCATAGTCTGTGTCAACAGGCTTAGGAGCTGGTGGTTGAGCCATACGAATGAAGTGGTCAACTACTTCCACAGGCACTTTCTCCCTTGGCGACGGTGGCGGTTTCGGTCCAAAATGGGCGTCGACTTCTGCCCGCACTAGTTTGCTCCTCGGTCCTGTCGTAAGCCCTCTCAGGAAGAGGAGTAGTGAGGTTTGGACCATATTTATATCGCTTGCCTCCGCCTGTACTTCCTGTACTATGACCTCGACTCATACCGCTACGCACCATAGCTGCGGGGTGTCTCTTCTGCGATTGCTGAGGCGACGGAGACGGCTGACGGGGCTGAGTTGGACGAGGAGGAGTGGCCTGAAGCTGTGCCGGACTTGCAGTGGCCTGAGGTTGTGCCGGACTTGGAGGAGGAGTGGACGTCTGACGCTGTGTCGGACTTGGAGGAGGAGTGGCCTAACACTTTGCCGGACTTGGAGGAGGGGGAGTGGCCTCACGCGTTGGTGGACTTGGAGGAGCGGGAGTCTGCTGACTCGGTGGCGGACTTCGACGAGGAGTCGGGTGACGCGGTGTCGGTGGCCTTCGAAAGATGATGCAATCCTTTCTCCATAGGATGATACGATGTTTGGCATCTCCGAGTGTGTGCTCCTCGTCACCTCCAGGAATGTCAAGCTCTAGCCCCGAATATTGGTCCACCACCTCATCAACCACGACACGAGCATAGCCTGCTGGAATCGGGTTGCAATGGAAGGTTGCGTCCGGGGAATTTGTATAAGCAACGCCGTCCGCCACCTTCAAGGATATGTTCTTAATTTTGAAGTGTAGCTCGCAGTTAGTGTTCTCCGCGATGTCATCCACGGGGTATCTATTCAGCATTGCGTCAAACGGGGCGGAACCCACGCTGCTTCTCGTCATGGATGGGGCGGTGGTATCCAATGCTGGATCATCCGCTAGCTGCTGCAGCTGTTGAGACCCCCTTTGCTGGCTAAGTGAGTCGATCTTCTCCTGCTGCCGCTGGAATTTGATTACCAAGTCCGCGTGCGCTGATTCTAGGCCTTGAAGGCGTTCATAGTCGAGCTTCCTCTGCTCCTCCTCCATCTTCCTCTTCTCCTCCTCCGCAATCTTCTTTCTCGCACGGGTTCTGTAGTCGGCGTTCCAGTTCGAAAACCCCTCATACCACGGAATAGCGCCCATGCCTCGTGTTCTTCCCGGGTGTTCAGGATTTCCCAGGGCACGCGTAAGCTCGTCGTTCTCTCTGTTGGGCTCGAACAACCCGGATCGAGCCTCTTCTATTGCAACAAGTAGCTTATCTTCGGCTCCGTCCAGACATGCCTTCTTGGAAACTTTGCCTGTCTTCCGGTCCAACTCCCCCCATGCGCATAGAAGTACTGCACCTGGGGGGCAGCTCAATGTTTCTGGAGTGACACTTGCATCCAGCATCTCTTTCTCAGACTTATCCCACTTAGGCATTCCCACCGCATAGCCACCTGGCCCCAGCTTATGGAACTTATCCTTTTTTGCGGCATTGGCCTTGTTTATTCTTGACCGTTCCTTAGATAATTCTGAATCCTTGAATTTCACGAAATCGTCCCAATGAGCACTTTGATTCTCTAGTGTAACCTCGAATACTGGAGTCTTCCATCCTCCCTTGACGTACTTGTCACATTCACGATTCTTGTGGTTCTTGAATGCAACCGCCATCTTCCTAAGAGAAGCGTCCTTGACTTTCTGCACATCTGCTTCTGTGAAATGATCTGGTAGGGTGAAATGTTTCATGAGAGTATCCCAAAGCAGACTTTTTTTGTCTGTCGTCGACAAAAGTAAGATCTGGACGTGGCTTTGCTGGCTCTCTCCATTCTTGAAGGGAGATTGGGAGTTGGTCCTTCACAAGAACTCCGCACTGACGAACGAACTTGTCCGCAATCTTCTTAGGCGCTAATTGTTCGCCATTAGGTTTGATTGCCTTGATATTATACTTTATGCCCTCCTTCAACTTTTTATTCGGGCCTCGTTTCGTCCTGTTGCCTGAAGATTTGCTCGATCCGGATGGCTGAAAGAAGAAAGATCGATTCGTTAATATATCTTCAACTCATTTAAAACATGTGATGATCACCAGATGCCTGCTTATATAAATATATATACCTCTCCGGTGTTGTCATAATCGTAGTTCATGACTTCATCAATTCGGTCGTCGCGATCGAATATCATATCACCCTCTCCGGTGTTGTTTAGAAATTCGGAGCCGTCATAATCTTCTTCATTCTGATCATCATCTGGCCCGCGTATTATATCGAACATGGTCTGTTCTCCCTCTCTGTCGGTATTGTCCGCCATAGCTTTTATTTAACTATGCCAAAAGAAATATAAAACAATTTAGTATTCAAAGTACATCGTCTCGAATAATAGATATAATCTCGAATACATCGTCTCGAATAATAGATATAATCTCGAATACATCGTCTCGAATAATAGATATAATTTCGAATACATCGTCTCGAATAATATATAATCTCGAATACATCGTCTTGAATATTATATATCGAGTACATCACTGGCTAGGTAGCTAATAAAGATCGAATACTACAGAAGAATCTAGGACACTCGCGGTTCCTGCGGCGCGGGCAGTGGACACCCAAAGAGAAGGAACCCTCACAGGATCATAGCTGAAGTGAGATCCCTGAAGAAACTGCCAGGTATTGGAGAACCTGCCGCCCTCTAACGCAACCATGTAGCGATGGACGTGCTCGTCCTCCTCCCTGACACGGCGACGTACCACCTCCGGCGGGGCCGGCTCCCTCCGCACCGAAACTGGCCCACGCGAACGCCACCAAATGAGATCAGGGTCGACGACGGGACCCGGGGCCGGGTTCCTCATCAAGCAGCGCGCCCCTCCAGGCAGCACCTCCCAGTGCCAGTCCGGCGGAGCCCAGTCCCGGACATGGGTCAGTCAGACGTCGTCGTGGACGGGTCGACGGCGAGGATGCGGGCCGGGCATCGTCGAGAACAAATACTAGCTATATGCCCGTAAAAAGTAACATTTTTTTAATGATTGGATTTTGATAACTAAAATTTCTAACATTTCTATATAACTATAACATTTCTATAACATTTCTAATATTTCTAGAACTAAAAAAAGAAAAATTTCTAACTTTTTTATAACTATTTCTATAACTAAAAAACAAAAAAAATCTAACAATTCTAACTTTTTTATAACTATTTCTATAACTAAAAAAACAGAAAAAATTTCTAACAATTCTAACATTTCTAACTATTCTAACAATTCTAACATTTCTAACTATTCTAACAATTCTAACATTTCTAACTATTTTTAAAAAACAGAAAAATTTCTAACAATTTCTAAAAAACAGAAAAATTTCTAACAATTTCTGAAAAACAGAATTTTTTTAACTATTTGTATAACTAAAAAAATGTATGTGTGTGTGCGTGCGCTCACCGCCGAGGCGAGAGGCGACGGGGGGCGGCGACGGGGACGGCGACGGGCGCGGCGACGACGGGGATGACGACGACGGGGACAGGGACGGGGCGGCGATGACGGGGACGGGGACGTACGGGTTGGGGCGGCGACGATGACGGGGACGTATGGGGCGGCGACGACGGGGACGGGGACGACGCGGGACGGGCCGGGACGGGGCGGTGATGACGACGGGGACGACGGGGACGGGGACGATGGGGCGGCGACGACGGCGACGGGGGCGGCGACGAGGGATGGAGACGTACGGGGGCGGCGGGCGACGGTGCAGAGGAGAAGAAGCATATGAGAAACTGAAATTTTCGTAAGTGTTGTTTATATAGGAGGGGCCTTTAGTACCGGTTGGAGCCACCGACCGGTACTAAAGGCCTGTTTTGGCCAAGCCAAGCGGCGGGAAGCGACCCCCTTTAGTACCGGGTGGTGGCTCCAACCGGTACTAAAGGCCCCCCTTTAGTACCGGTTGGTGCCACGACCCGATACTAAAGGGGGTGCGCTGGCGCAGGTGCGGTGCGGCAAGTTTAGTCCCACCTCGCTAGCCGAGGGGCGACCGCACTGATTTATAAACCCCCGTGCGGTAGCTCTCTCGAGCTCCTCTCCAAAGCAGGCCTACTGGGCCTACATGTTCTGTGCTGCCTTATTGGCCTACTGGGCCTTTGCGGGCCTGCATCCTGGCCCAACAACAGGTTGGGTTTCTAGTCGTATGCAGGCCGCTTTGGCCTAGTAGGCGGGCTTTTTTTATTTTATTTTTTGCTTTATTTATTTTTGAGTTGTTTTTTTGTGTATTTAGAGTTTCTTTGTGAATATTTTTGCTTTAGGTACAAAAAATTACAAACTTTCTGTTAGTGCCCATAGTTTTCAAATTTGAATAGTTTAAATTTTGAATTATTTGAAATTAGTGTGAATCACTAGTCTATGAATAACTTAACTTTAAAAATCAGTAAAGGCATGAAAGAATTTATTTGCACATAAAATTTCTTCGCGTTTCAAATGCCAAAACACATAATTAACTACCCTAACTATTACAGAGATTCCCTTCTGGGTGTGAAACACAGAAGAAAGTGATGATAGTGAAGCCGATCACATCCCAGATCTTTGGGTGTGAAACTTTTTCTTCGCGTGTGTCCCTTTGCGCCGTAACCATGGAAAATCTTCATCATTTAACGGGATGCTCGGGTCAATATTCACTATGAATGGAGCAATTTCATCAAACTTTTCATAATCTTCTGACTTGTCTGTCTTGTTATCCACTCCCACGATGTTTCTCTTCTCAGAAAGAACTATGTGCCGCTTTGGCTCATCGTACGATGCATTCGCTTCCTTATCTTTTCTTTTTCTTGGCTTGGTAGACATGTCCTTCACATAGAAAATCTGTGCCACATCATTGGCTAGGACGAATGGTTCGTCTGCATACGCAAGATTTTTGAGATCCACTGTTGTCATTCCGTACTGCGGGTCTTCCGTTACCCCGCCTCGTGTCATATTGACCCATTTACACCGAAACAAAGGGACCTTCAAACTACGTCGATAGTCAAATTCTCATATGTCCTGTATATAACCATAATATGTTTTCTTTCCCGTCTTGGTTTCTGCATCAAAGCGGACACCACTGTTTTGGTTGGTGCTCTTCTTATCTTGGGCGATCGTGTAAAATGTATTACCATTTATCTGGTACCCTTTGAAAGTCATTATATTCGAAGATGGTAACTGGGACAGCAAGTACAGGTCATCTTCAATAGAGGTGTCATGCATGGTACGTGTCTGCAACCAGCTGGCAAAACTCCTGGTTTGTTCACGTGTAATCCAGTCATCAGACCGCTCCGGGTGTTTGGAGCGTAGCAAATTCTTGTGTTCATCCATATACGGAGCCACCAAGGCGGAATTCTGTAGAACTGTGTAGTGTGCTTCAGTGAGAGAATGTCCGTCCATACATATTATTTGTTCTCCTCCTAGCGTGCCTTTTTCATCCAGTCTGCCCTTATGCCGCGATTCAGGAACACCAATCGGCTTAAGGTCAGGAATAAAGTCAATACAAAACTCAATGACCTTCTCATTTTGACGGCCCTTGGAGGTGCTTCCTTCTGGCCTAGCACGGTTATGAACATATTTCTTTAAGACTCCCATGAACCTCTCAAAGGGGAACATATTGTGTAGAAATACAGGACCCAAAACGTTAATCTCTTCGCATAGGTGAACTAGGACGTGCTTCATGATGTTGAAGAAGGATGGTGGGAACACCAACTCGAAACTGACAAGACATTGCATCAAATCATTCTCTAACATTGGTATGATTTCTGGATCGATTACCTTCTGAGAGATTGCATTGAGAAATGCACATAGCTTCACAATGGCTAATCGAACGTTTTCCGGTAGAAGCCCCCTCAATGCAACCGGAAGCAGTTGCGTCATAATCACGTGGCAGTCATGAGACTTTAGGTTCTGAAATTTTTTCTCTGCCATGTTTATTATTCCCTTTATATTCGACGAGAAGCCAGACGGTACCTTAATACTGAGCAGGCATTCAAAGAATATTTCCTTCTCTTCTTTGGTAAGAGCGTAGCTTGCATGACCCTGATGTATGCTGTCTTTTCCGTGCATACGTTGCTGGTCCTCTCGTGCCTCAGGTGTATCTTGTGTCTTCCCATACACGCCCAAGAAGCCAAGCAGGGTCACACAAAGATTCTTCATCACGTGCATCACGTCGATTGCGGAGCGGACCTCTAGGTCTTTCCAATAGGGCAGGTCCCAAAATATAGATTTCTTCTTCCACATGGGTGCGCGTCCGTCAGCGTCATTCGGAACAGGTTGTCCACCAGGACCCTTTCCAAAGACCACCTTCAAATCCTTGACCATATCATGTACATCAGCACCAGTACGGTGGCGAGGCTTCGTCCGGTGATCCGCCTCACCTTTGAAATGCTTGCCTTTGTTTCTTACGGGATGCCTGCTCGGAAGAAATCGACGATGTCCCAGGTACACATTCTTCTTACAATTAGCCAAATATATACTGTCGGTATCGTCCAAACAGTGCGTGCATGCGTGGTATCCCTTATTTGTCTGTCCTGAAAGGTTACTGAGAGCAAGACAATCATTGATGGTCACGAACAGTAACGCCTTTAGGTCAAATTCTTCCCCCATGTGCTCATCCCACGCACGTACACCTGTTCCATTCCACAGTTGTAAGAGTTCTTCAACTAATGGCCTTAGGTACACATCAATGTCGTTGCCGGGTTGCTTAAGGCCTTGGATGAGCACTGGCATCATAATGAATTTCCGCTTCATGCACAACCAAGGAGGAAGGTTATACAAACATAGAGTCACAGGCCAGGTGCTATGGTTGCTGCTCTGCTCCCCAAAAGGATTAATGCCATCTGCGCTTAGACCAAACCATACGCTCCTTGCGTCATCTGCAAACTCCTTCCGTACTTTCCTTCGATTTTTCTCCACTGCGACCCGTCAGCTGGTACTCTCAACTTTCCGTCTTTCTTACGGTCTTCTCTGTGCCATCGCATCGCCTTGGCATGCTCTTTGTTTTGGAACAAATGTTTTAACCGTGGTATTATAGGAGCATACCACATCACCTTGGCAGGAATCTTCTTCCTGGGGCACTCGCCCTCGACATCACCAGGGTCATCGCGGCTGATCTTATAGCGCAATGCACCACATACCGGGTAAGCGTTCAAATCCTCGTACTCACCGCGCTAGAGGATGCAATCATTAGGGCATGCATGTATCTTCTGCACCTCTAACCCTAGAGGGCAGACAGCCTTATTTGCTTCGTACGTACTCTCGGGCAATTCGTTGTCCTTTGGAAGCATATCCTTTATCACTACTAGCAACTTTCCAAATCCCTTGTCAGATACACCATTCTCTGCCTTCCATTGCAGCAATTCTAGTGTGGTGCCCAGCTTTTTCTTGTCACCTACGCAATTCGGGTACAATAATTTTTTGTGATCCTCTAACATGCGCTGCAACTTCTTCTTCTCCAAATCACTTGCGCAGTTTCTCTTTGCATCGGCAATGGCCCGACCTAGATCATCAACGGGCTCATCTAATGCCTCTTCTTCAGCTTCTTCCCGCATTGCCGGCTCAGCTTCTTCCCGCATTGCCGGCTCAGCTTCTTCCCGCATTACCGGCTCAGCTTCTTCCCCCATTGTTGTATCATCGTATTCAGGGAACCCATGGCCAGGATAGCTGTCGTCGTCCTCTTCTTCTTCATTATCTTCCATCATAACCCCTCTTTCTCCGTGCTTGGTCCAAACATTATAGTGGGGCATGAAACCGGACTTAAACAGGTGGACGTGAATGGTTCTTGACGTAGAGTAATTGAGACCATTCTTACTGCGAGCACATGGACAAGGCATAAAACCATTCGCCCGCTTGTTTACCTCAGCCGCAAGCAGAAAAGTATGCACGCCCTCAACGAACTGGGGAGAGCATCGGTCATCGTACATCCATTGCCGGCTCATCTTCATTACACAACACCGAATAGACCAAATTAATACAAGTTCATACAACACTTAAATGCAACAAACAAATAACTCTCTAGCTAAAGCATTTAAATGCAACAACAAATACGATCAAGATCGCAACTAAGGTAACAATGGATCCAACAGCATAATGATACCAAGCCTCACTATCGATGGCATATTTTCTAATCTTTCTAATCTTCAAGCGCATTTTCTCCATCTTGATCTTGTGATCATCGACGACATCGGCAACATGCAACTTCAATTCCATCTTCTCCCCTCAATTCTTTTCAATTTTTCTTTCAAGTACTCATTTTCTCTTTCAACTAAATTTAACCTCTCGACAATAGGGTCGGTTGGAATTTCCGGTTCACATACCTCTTAGAAAAAATTTCTATGTCAACTTGATGGGCATAATTTGTCATAAACACGAAATGCAACTAGTTTTAAAAGAGAATATATATACCACATCCGAATCATAACAAGGACGAGGGCCGACGGGGATGGATATCAAAACCATGGCACTATATTTATAACAAACAACGTACGGGTAAGATAATTATACGAGTAACTATATATCCAAATCACACAAACATCAATTTTTATATAAAATTTCATGAACAAGAGGCTCACCACAAGGTGGTGCCGGCGACGGGACGGTGCGGGCGATCGACGGTGGTTACGACGGAGATTTAGAAGGCACTAAGTAAACCACACCTAGATATGCAAACTAAGTGTTATTTTTGATCTCAAATTGCATATAAATCAAATACTAGCGCACACACATATATATATATGTATCCTCCCAAATTACTAAACTCACAAGTTAATCACTATATAAAGCATTGCAAGAGCTAATCTAGCAATGAGAGATGAAAGGACAAAGTTGCTAACCTTTGTGATTATTTGAATGGATGGGGGCCTTCAAATCTTGACAAATTTTGAGCAAAATGTGTGATGAGCTCGAGAGGAAGAGGGGAAGAACATAGAGGAGAGGGGAAAGGGGAAGAACAGAGCGAGCTCGGGTGGACGAAGGGTTTATGTAGGACGATCTTTAGTACCGGTTCGTGCCAAGGACCAGTACTAAAGGGGCTGGAGGGGCCCCAGTCTGACAACATCCTGCCACCACTCTCATTAGTACCGGTTTGTGGCACGAACCGGTGCTAAAGGTTCGCCACGAACCGGTACTAATGAAAGCGGCCCGGCTAGCCGTTGGAACCGGCACTAATGTATACATTAGTGCCGGCTCAAATACAAACCGGCACTAATGTGCTTCACGTTTAATCATTTTTCTACTAGTGTAACATTGAGAAAAATAGATAAATAGATGCACTTCGTTCTGCCTTAAATCCTAATCCATAGCATGCTTGAAAACAGAGATCTTGAAGCAATGTATTTTGAAGCTTACTTGAGTCCAGTACATATTCCGGATGGGGAAGACTTGGGAGAATGGAGACGAGTTGAGATGTGAGGTGCCGCCGGCGCCGAGTCTGGAGATGCGCTGAAACTAGTCTCGCGATTTGGCAACTGCAAGATGACGGCGAGAGGAAAAAGCCCAGCAACAAGGTTTATCTATCCATCGAGTAGGCCTTCTGATGGGCTGCAGATCGAGTCTTACCAGGCCGGGCCCTCACGTATCCCTGATGTATTCATGCGTGTCCCAGCCGCACTCTGATTTTTTTGCTTTATTTTAATTCGAAAAAAATGTGATACGAAGGGATACGTGTATCCCACGCGTATCCGGGCGTATCCCCGTCCTGGTGCAGTATCCTGCACCGATACGGCACATCTGTGACGTATCCCTGCAACATAGGCTACGGCCTCAACCAACCATTGCTCCAATTCAGGAAATCAAGAAAAGGCTCGGGCTCCAAAAACGGCATCCACGGGATAGCTTTGTAGGCGAAAGATACATTGTTCTAGTTGATACATTCATCCTTTTAAGTTGAACCACAGATCTGCTAAATCTCAATCGGCTAAAATTTAACAAAGTCTCAGTCAAGTGCATGATCATCGGATGTAGATACATCTAGATTCAGGCCCTGCCCTGGGTGTTATATATTGTCATGTGATTTTGGCATGTGCCAGACCAGTAACGGGCCTTTCTTCAGTGTTTTTGTTAGTGTGCAGATGAGACGGGGATGGCCGAAGAAAGGGTCAAATCGGTCTTTTTAATTCTTTTTATTATTATTAAGAAAAAGTATAACGCAGCTAGCTAGGAGCCTCCACATCGATTTGACGTTCTCAACAGTCGGATTGCATCAATGTACACTCCAGATCTACATATCCAGCCACACAGCTCGCATCTGGAAGAGTTGTCTGCCACGCTGCCTGAGGCAGCCGCCTCCTCCCCATCTTTGTTCTACAGGAAGATAGTTGGTTCCAGCCAGGAAAAAACATATGCTCTGGCAAGATGTCGTGGTGACAGAGAGGGCTATGACTGCAAGAGATGTCTCACTCGGGCCTTCCAGGATGCCCGATTTGTGTGCACATTTAGGAAGAGTGTTTCCATCTACTATGACGTGTGCAATCTTGGGTTTGCTGAGAAGAACATCATATTTTCATTATGGAGATTTGCAAACAGCCTTTAGGATGGATGGTCCCTAGGTCCCTGCATAGTGCAAAGCATTCGACAAGGTTGGTAGTAATCTGCCCGCTAATGTGACCTATCCTTCAGGAATTTGTGTTGGGCTTGGGGGGGGGGGGGGGCAAAAGTCCCCTCGGCTATATACGGTTATCGGTTGGAACAATATCGATTCTTCAAGGCTTCGAACAGGTGAGTTAAGCATGAGATGCAGAATTGATTACTTCTTTTACATCATAATTTTCCTTGGGTTGCATGTCAACTACATGCAGGATACTGTACAATCATCTCACTGCTGCTTTGGTGATGGTTTCTGGTACAATTTTCTTCCTAATTCTTAATAATCCAACAAGTGATGTGTTGTGTCTCACCCTGGACACCCTGTGCATGTTCTGTTTCGGACTGCCTGTGTTAAGTTTCGTCCTGCAAATTTTACCTATTACATAGATATGCAGAATTGAACAATCTATGCATCTCAACAGAAGAATTAATTTTCCACTTTCTGAAAATAGGCGAAGCACAACAAATTAGCGGACAAAAAGTTGGATCGGAGTGAAGTGATTGTACTACATAAAGCCTGATATAAATGATTTAGTTTGTGGGCTAAAACGTCACTGTGATAAGATTGCATTATAGTACATGGACAGATTGGTTGATGAGGTTACTAAGATCAAGAAGCTACTTAGCATATCCACAATGTTTAACGAGTGATTTAATTTCTTAGACAAACTGCCACTACAATTCAACAATCCTAAATGGTTGTCGCAATTCTTGGGCAGGTATCCCTTCAAAGTGCACTTGCCAAGGAAAGAGCATTCAGGTTTTCCAACTAAGAACTAACCATTTTATTTAGAAGTACCAACTATGACTCCATTATGCACCACATGTGCTTTTAATTATACCTTGTCATCGTGTAAAGTAACTTACATGTTGGGAAATAACCCTTGGTTCCTTGTTGTATCTGCACCCTATATGGACACAAATTATAAATAATAATAATAATAATAATAATAATAATAATAATAATAAGAGTCAAAATAATTAAGAAATTTTTTAGAGTAAATTTGACTTTCTTCTTGTACTAGTATATGCACTAGTATATAAATTCTCACGAATAAAAAACCAACATTAACTTCAGGGCAAAAAATATATTTGTTATTAAAGAACACTGTTCACACTATTTTGGCCGAAGTTTGTTTTTTAAAGAAGTTAAAGGGGATTTTTTTCTTTTTGTGGAATTTTTTCCACAAGTAGAATGAAAGGTCAAGTTTATTTCAAAAACATTTTCAGAATTTTTTATCTTTTATTTAAGAGAGAAGTATGTTCTTGGTTCCTCAAGTTCACAAAAGTATACATTTAGTCCCTCGAGATTATTTTTTCGGTGATGTTTCATCCCTCAAGTACCAAAACCGGTTAAATTTCGTCCAAAACCATATCGGAGTGGTGAACCGGCTACATGGAGGCAATTTTGTTTTTCTTTACTTGCCACATAGCACGAGCAATTTAGTCAAGCACACTCACTGTTGCGCTGCTCGAGCCCATGCTCCTGTCGTCGTCTGGTCAACCACGTAGGGAGCTTGTCAGTGAGCAAAAAGAGGGAAGTTCCACAACGGAGACGAGATGCAATGGTGTAGGGGCAAATGGATTTGAGGTCCTGGGATGAGGACCTCGTCCACGAGGGAGAGACAGAGATGGTCAGAGCTCAGATCCGAGGAAGGTGATTCCCGATGTAGCAGAGAGGAAGCTAGGTCATC
Source organism: Triticum urartu (assembly GCF_003073215.2). NCBI lineage: Eukaryota > Viridiplantae > Streptophyta > Magnoliopsida > Poales > Poaceae > Triticum > Triticum urartu. The sequence continues at coordinate 690,553,368 of NC_053028.1, forward strand.
GATGCTGGAGCTCGTCGGGGTGTAGCTCACCGAAGCCTGCTGCACCAAAGAACACACGAAGGGAGCAATGGAAGGGTGGTGGCGCATGAGCCGAATCCCGTTATGGGAGGTGGGCGCGAATCGAATGGAGGGGAACTGCGGCTCGCCCTCACCCTCATCTCGTGGTTGAGCTTGCTGTCAGCAGGGATTGGGGGGTGTCGCATGGGAGATGCGGGCGACGCGCGGGGGATCGAGGGTGAGAGGGAAGGATGTGCGCATCCCCACCTTACGGCTGTTGGTGCGGCGGATCTGGCCAGTACATCCTGGATATCGGGTTCTGTGGAGAAGGAACGACACAACGGCAGCGGAAGAGCGGGGCAGAGCACCCAGTGGAGGAGGAACATAGTGGCGGGTTGAGGAGGGTCAGTGCAGCCGGTGGTTGTCGGGCTGGTGGTAGGGAGACCGAGGTGATGGCATTGGGGAGGAAGAAAGCTGTCGATGGTGGGGTGGGTCAATGTTTGACTAAATTTCTTGTCCTACGTGGCGAGTAAAGAGAGAAACCGCTTCCATGTGGCCGGTTTTCTCCTCAGATCTGGTTTTGGACGAAATTTACCCGGTTTTGAGACTCAAGGGATGAAATATCACCGAAAAAACCTTTAGTGACTAGATGTATACTTTCTGTAAACTAGAGGGATCAAAAACATACATTTCTCTTTATTTAATTACCAATCTGTTTTTCACAACACGGTGATATACACCCATCGACCAAAAGTTCCCCGCCCTTACATGTTGTTCTACATGCAACTTATATTTTCACCACACATTGCCATGCATGTCAAATCATTGGTCCATGCGTGCAGCTGATTGTTTTGCAATGTATGATGCGTGATGTATGTCCTTCCTTCCCTTGTGTACTATCTACTAGTTAAGGTCAATTTGATCCTGGTTGAACCAGGGTTCAAGTCTTGGTGCGCGTATTTATCCTGAATTTATTTTAGGATCTTCGGCGATACACATTGAGTGGGAGATGTTCCCGTCAACTACGATGCGCCTATGGTAACTTCGTAAAATTTTAAGATGATATGTCGGCTCAATCTCTCGAAGGTGCTCATAGGGGGTAGGATGTACGTGTGTGCGTTCATAGAAGTGAGTGTATGCACGTATATATGAGCGTTAGTTTCTTTACTGATGTTTAAAAAAATACTATGTACGCCACGTGAAACAAGTAACAAATGTACTAACTACTAACAATTGATTAATTGGTTTGTGTAATCAAAATGAAGCTACAATATTATGAATCTATAGATAATACTCCCTTCGTTTTTAAATATTTGTTTTTCTAGACATTTTAAATGGAATACGACATACTGATGTATATAGACATATTTTAGAGTGTATATTTATTTATTTTGCTTCATATGTAGTCATTTTTTGAAATATCTGCTGGAATTTAGTCTATTTTGGGCAGCCCAATAACTATTTCAGAAATTCCTAATAAATCCTAGAGGCCCACTTAGCCCATTTGTACAAGGCAAGGGATACTAATAAAGTTTAGTCCCACATTGCTAGTTTAGTGGGAGTTGGACCTCCTTATAAGGGAGGTTCTTTCCCCACTTGTACGAGCATAAGAACAAGAGGAATATCCACGCGCACTCCTCCTCCGCCGCCCGCCTCCCCACGCCTCGCCTCGCAGAGCCGATATCTAAATTTTTGCCACGCACGACGGGTATACGAAAGGTCACGTGGGATTTGAAACGTTTTCTGTAGTGGACACTGAATTCGAACGGCGCGCCTCTTCGGTCGCTGCCTGTTCGCTTCGTCTCCCTTCGTTGCTTCACCTCCTGCCGCAGCCTCTTCGTGTCCTTCTCCTGTGCCTATATAAGAGAGGTTGCTCCTCTCCAGAGAGACACAACAGAAGCTCCTCTTCCTCTCTCCACACAAAGTTCCGACCACTGCGCTGCTGCTACGTTCTTCCCCATCCCGTCTTGCGGCGTGCACCGCAAGTCGGGACAGTAGGCCTCTGAAACCGCACCTTTTGAGTCCTGTACAGGAGAAGGGTGATAAGGTTTTTGATGAGCGCTCAGCGCGACTACTGGCTGCTTCATCACGGACGATCCGGTCGCCGACGACTACTTCCCCGACGATGACTTCTTCCCCGACGTCCACGACCTCCTCGATGACATGGCAGGCGAGGACACCGACCCCAAGTCCAGCGCTTCTGCTGCTGTTGTCCCGTACGTGTTCTTGTCTTTCCTGTTAAAGGTTCTGCCGCAGTACCTTATTCTAGTCCTTGTCCTACACATGATAGGTTCTACTTCATATATGCTACTTGCTATACTGTCTGCTTTAGATATGATAGGCTACGGTTCATATATGCAGAAGCTATTTACCTTCTCTCTGTCAGAACGCATGACTTGTTTTATCTCTACTATATTAGTCATGCTTTATCTAGTATTTCTGTTAATAAAATCATTTGGTAAATTGCTCATATTTCCAACAATCCAAAAACCTTATTATAGGCAATTTACCCCAAGTGGTTTTGCTGCTTCCATGAGACCTCCTATGTTTGAGGGTATCCACTATAAGAGGTGGCGCGTGAGAGCAGTCTTATGGTTTCAAACCATGAGTTGCTATGACGCCACTCTCGGCAAACCTGAAGGAGAGCTTGATGCTCAACAGGCACAAGCTTTTCAGAAAATGGATACTCTGTTTAAGGCTGCTCTCTTGAGTGTTCTTGGTGAGAACATAGTTGATGCTTATGCGTCAATTGATAATGGAAAAGATATGTGGGATGCACTCGAGGCCAAGTTTGGGGTCTCGGATGCTGGCACTGAGCTGTACATCATGGAGCAATTCTATGATTACAGGATGACTGAAGAGCGCTCCGTGGTTGAGCAAGCTCATGAGATACAGTCATTTGCTAGAGAACTTGAGCACTTCAGTTGTATGCTACCGGACAAGTTTGTTGCCGGAGGTATCATACTAAGCTTCCTTCTTCATGGAGGAACTTTGCTACCTTGCTGAAGCATAAGAGGCAGGAGTTTCCATCCCGGATCTCATTGGCAGTCTTGATGTGGAAGAAAAGGAGAGAGCAAAGGACACACGTGCTCGAGGAATTGAGGGAGGATCTAGTGCCAATGTGGTACAGAAGCAGAACTTACAGCCCCACAAGTTCAAGAACAAGGGCAAGTTTGATGGAAAAGCAAAGTTTGGTGGGAAGAACAAGGCTGTGCAACACACGAACTTCAAGGAGAAGAATGGCAAGAAGAAAGGTGCTTGTCATGTGTGTGGGGATCCTGATCACTGGGCTCCTGGTTGCCCTAATCGCTATGACAAGCGTCATCCTGGGAAAGGCGGCAAGACCGCTAATGTTGTCATTGGAGACAATGACATGAAGGATGCTGGGTATGGTATATTTCCCACTATTCTTTCAGTATGTCATTCTCCTGACAGGTTGATTGACACGGGTGCTAATGTGCATGTATGCGGTGATATTTCCATGTTTTCGTCTTATCAGACCGCAGGGACTTCAACCGTGCTGATGGGTAACGGTTCAAGAGCTTATGTTCGTGGTGTTGGCACGGTCGATCTGAAGTTTACTTCGGGGAAGATCATGCGGCTGAAGAACGTGCATTATGTCCCCTCCGTCAATAAAAATCTTGCCAGTGGACCACTTCTGTGTAGAGATGGCTACAAGCTTGTCTTTAAGTCGAATAAATTTATAATATCCAAGTATGGAACCTTTGTTGGTAAAGGCTATAAGTCAGGAGGCCTGTTTCGTTTATCCTTATCAGACGTTTGCAATAAAGTTGTTAATCATATTTGCAACAATAGTGAATCCAATGTGTGGCATTCACGTCTTTGTCATGTTAACTTTGGTTGCATGTCGCGACTAGCGAAGTTGAACTTAATCCCTAGTTTCACCACCATCAAGGGATCTAAGTGTCAAGTGTGTGTGCAAGCTAAGCAACCTCGTAAGTCTCACACGACTGCGGAAATAAGAAATCTTGCACCACTAGAGCTCATACATTCAGATCTATGTGAAATGAATGGTGTGTTGACAAAAGGTGGAAAGAAATATTTCATGACGTTAATTGATGACTCCACTAGATACTGCCGTGTGTATCTTCTGAAATCTAAGGATGAGCCTTTGAACTTTTTCAAGATCTATAAAGCTGAAGTGGAAAACCAACTTGATCGCCCGATTTCGAAATGTTGCAAAGCCTGGGGTAGAAAAAAAGGGAGAAATGCTGTGGTTACAGGATGCAATTTCCTCTTCGAATAAACCTCGTAATCGTAAAAAAGTGGGTTTTTTAGTGCTGGGCCTAGCGTTTTGTTTCTAATTTTTCTGGACCAAACCTCCGCTCCGACCCAACGATACAATGAATTTTTTCTGTTCATATTCATAAATAAAAAATATTCGGAATCGCAGTATTATGAAATTCCATTCCCATTAGAATATTCATTGACAGATAATAAAAAAAGGAAAACTCTAATATAATAGAAAATGAAATGAAACGGTCGACCCAGACATAGAAGGTCGACCCAGGCGGGGACGCCAAAAAAGGGATCCTATCACTATCAACTAATTTGTTACGACCTAGGATAATAAGCTCATGAGCTTGGTCTTACTTCACCCTAAACGAAAGAAATCGAAGCTATTTGATGTCTGACTCAGGCCTATATGACCGATCGATCGAAATACTCCAAGACTCCACCTTTGTCATATAGATTTAAATGAGAAACCCTTCTATATATTCTATATTATTAAAAAAAAGTATAAAATATATAAAGAAAAAATGTTAAAAAATTCTTGTTGTCTTATCCGCATTAGACAAAATGAAGTAAAAAATAATTCAAAATTTAAGTATCGTGAGCTTTTTGTACGCCGTATGCCTACTTTTTTTGAAACATTTCCGGTTGTTTTGGTAGATTCGGAAACCTAAGGACTCGATCGTATGGATATGGAAAATACAGGATTTCCGATCCTAGCGGGAAAAGGAGGGAAACGGTCAAGGAAGCTTTTCTGATGGTATGCCTTTAGGAATCTCTGGTACTTTCAACTTTATGATTGTATTCCAGGCAGAGCACAACAAACCGTTGAAGATAGTTCTAAACCTAGGCCAAAACGAACTGGTGCAGGTAGTTTACTGAAACCCTTGAATTTTTAAAGAGTGGCATTCTATGTCCAATATCTCGATCGAAGTACGGAGGTCAGAATAAATAGAATAATGATCAATGGAAAAAAGAAAAAAATCCTTTAGCTGGATAAGGGGCGGATGTAGCCAAGTGGATCAAGGCAGTGGATTGTGAATCCACTACGCTGGTTCAAATCCAGCTCGGCCCAAACCAAAAATCTAGGGCTTCGTGAGTATGAACTAAATCCTTTTGTTACGGAGGGACGGAGGAGGCTAGGTTAGCCGAAAGATGGTTATAGGTTTAAGGACACAAGGTGACCCTGCTTTTTCAGGGTAAGAAGGGGTAGAGAAAATGCCTCGAGCAGAGGTTCGAGTACCAAGCGCTGCAGCGCTGAAGTATGAGCCCCGTGGACTAGCGATTGCTTCTCCACGAGGCTCATACCAGGCGCTACGGCGCTGAAGTATGTAACTGATGCCATACTCCCAGGAAAAGCTCGAACGACCTTCAACAAAAGGGTACCTGTACCCGAAACCGACACAGGTGGGTAGGTAGAGAATACCTAGGGGCGCGAGACAACTCTCTCTAAGGAACTCGGCAAAATAGCCCCGAAGTCGATTAGGGCGTGGGCATAAGGGCCTTTATGACACAATCAACAATTCGATTCATTTTCAGTTAGGTCTTGCTCTAGCTTCATCCTCTCCTTCCTCCGGCTTAACACCGGCGGTCTGTTCAGGGTTCCAAACTCATAGTGGCAACTAAACACGAGGGTTGCGCTCGTTGCGAGACTTAACCCACAAAAAGTTAATGGTATTTCATAACTAATGGATTGAGCAGCAGCTCGTAGACCGCCTGAAAAAGAATATTTATTATTTGAGCTATATCCTGCTAACTCTTCGATATATTTCTTGCTGAAAGTATCCCTGATCCCACTGATAACGAGTAGGCCCAAATAATTCGATTGGGGTCGTTGCTGACCCATACCACATAGTTCCCTGTCATATTTTTTTCTCCTATTTTTCTATTTTTATTTTAAAAATAGGAAGGGCGAGATAGAATTCGAGCACTATAGGCGGGGCGATTACCATATATAACATAAGACTTCTCCCCCAATTCTGTAGCTATTTTGAACAAATCCCTAAACTCTAAACTACCTGTTATCCAAAAAAAACCTAAAATTCCTCCACAAAATAGTACACCACAAGTAGGAGCTAATGAATAGGCCTGCGATTCCGTAGAAAGACATCACGACCCCCTGCGGAAAAAAAAGAATTTCTTGAGATGGAAGTATAGATATAATATTCTTACCAAGATAACTGGAAATCCCAATTCCCTTCATGACTCGTTTAGGAATAACGGATTCGTGGGGTGGTTGGAGTATTTCAGGAGGAACTGTAACAAATCCGGGTATTTGGACGAGATGAAATAGGGAAAGACAGAAGATAGAATAGAACTTAAAAGGATAATTGAAGTGACTCGTCTTCGAATCTACTTTGGTTGGAGTTCGAAAAAGGAATAAAAATAAAGTAAATTCAAGGAAGAAAATTCTTTCAATACAATGAAAAAAATCCAAAAGGGTTTCTATTTAATGATGAAATTAAAATAAAATGGATAAATAGAAAAGGCTTTTTGGATTTTTTAAAAATTTCTAGAATGAAAGTCTTTATGCTCTTATTAATAAGATTTACTAACCTTATGATTTTGCTTATTGAATACGTTTGTTTCTTTCATTTTTATTTTTATTTTTTTTCTGTCCCTTATCTTTCTTTCATAAAAAGGAATGAATGGCTCGGCTAGATGGAATAACCGAGCCAGAACAGAAAAAAAGTAGAACAGGTATAAATAAGACCTTTTCTATCTTTGCCAATAAATGATGAGCTACAAAAGGATTCGTTTTTTTTCGTGTCACAGCTGATTACTCCTTTTTTCCTTCTTCGACTTCTATTAGTTTCTTTTCTTCTTTAATGCAATAGCTATAGTTTGATATAAGAATCCATTTCTCAAAGTAATGGAAACCATTCTCTTATAGGAAATGGTTCGAAAATCGCTATTCCACGAGGCTCATAACCTTGAGGTCACGGGTTCGATTCCCGTCTCCGCACTTAGCAGTCTGTATAAAAGGACTATTCTATTTCTCTAGATTTTCTTCCCCTTCCCCTTTCCCCAAACTAAATCGCCCTAAGACCATTACCATTAATTTGTATTTTCCCATCAACTAGCTAAAATTGATTAACCCTAGGATTAGGATCCTTTTTTCTTTTTTCCTCTATGTGTATTTTACATACCACCTCGGACGAATTTTCAACGTTCTTGGGGAGCCTGTTGACAATTTGGGTCCTGTAGATAGTAGTGCAACGTTCCCTATTCATGTCGCAATTTCCCGATTTCGAAATGTTGCAAAGCCTGGGGTAGAAAAAAAGGGAGAAATGCTGTGGTTACAGGATGCAATTTCCTCTTCGAATAAACCTCGTTCCAGTGCACTAGATCTTGTAGCACTTAGCAACGAAGCCCTATCCATTAGTATTCCACATAATGAAACAGATTTCCGGACGTCCATAGAAAGATTATTGCTAATTGCCCAAAGTGAGAAGCAAAAATGTTCTGATAAAGACGTTCTTCAGTAATATCATCAGGAAGAGTGCACGTAGAATAACAAAAGGGGTTATTCATGTTCAAGCTAGTTTCAACAATACCATTATAACTGTTACAGACCCACAAGGTCGGGTGGTTTTTTGGTCCTCGGCCGGTACTTGTGGATTCAAAAGCTCTTCTTTTTCATCTCAATATAAAGAAATGGGAAGTTTTATTGTGTTAACAATGTATGTTTTAAGATAGAATCTATCGAGGAGAATAATAGAAACTGGATCAAAAAAAGCAGGAATAGATTTTTTGAAAAAGATTGGCGTATTTTTAATGCTCTCTAATTCTACCAGAATTCCTATAAGAATTTGTTAGGAGTAAATTCCTTGAACTGATTGATCCATGGCCTTTCCAAAATGATCTATTAATCTGCTAATAAGTCGTTTCATACCAGTTCCGTCTATCTCTTTATTATGAAAGACCAGATTGGCCCGTTCCGCCATACATAAGTACCCCCTTTTCGGCTGAGTAGGATTCGACAATTGCTGAGTAGGATTCGACAATGGGCCTGAGTCAGTGATTCGAAAATTTAATTAAGCCAGCCATCGCACTGTAAAAATAGGATAGGTTCGATCTATGGTCATTGAGGGCCTCCTAAAAGGATCTACTAAATTCATCGAGTTGAATAATCAAATTCTTCAATTAAAATTTAAAGTTTTCGAGATCTTTAAAAAAGTGGATTAATCGGACGAGGACAAAGAGAGAGTCCCATTCTACATGTCAATACTGACAACAATGAAATTTCTAGTAAAAGGAAAAATCAAGAGGCTTAGGTCCGGCCGTGGTGGAGAGTATTTTTCCAATGAATTTGATGCTTTTTGTGCGGAACATGGTATAATCCATGATAGGACGCCTCCCTATTCACCTCAGTCAAATGGGGTGGCCGAAAGAAAGAACCGTACTCTAACAGATTTGGTTAACGCCATGTTAGACACTTCGGGTCTCTCCAAGGCATGGTGGGGGGAGGCGATATTGACTGCATGTCATGTCCTAAACCGAGTTCCCACAAAGAACAAAGAGATAAGTCCATTCGAGGAATGGGAAAAGAGAAGGTTAAAACTCTCTTATCTACGAACATGGGGTTGTTTGGCGAAAGTCAATGTTCCAATTCCAAAGAAGCAGAAGCTTGGACCAAAGACTGTGGATTGTGTTTTCCTGGGATATGCTTTTCATAGCATTGGCTATAGATTCTTGGTTGTAAAATCTGAGGTACCTGACATACATATCGGTACGATCATGGAGTCGAATGATGTGACTTTCTTTGAAGATATCTTTCCCATGAAGGATATGACTACCTCATCTAATCAGGAGATGCCTAGTTCATCGAATCAGGAACCAGTTACAATTACCGAACCTGCCATTTCGATGGAACACTTTGAAAGTCCTGTGGAGGAGAACAATGAAGTTCCTACTAGGAGCAAGAGATAGAGGACTGCAAAGTCTCTTGGTGATGATTTTCTTGTGTATCTCATAGATGACACTCCCAGTTCTATTTCAGAGGCCTATGCATCTGAAGATGCTGACTACTGGAAGGAAGCGGTTCGTAGCGAGATGGATTCCATCTTGGCGAATGAAACCTGGGAGATAACTGATCGTCCTTATGGGTGCAAACCTATAGGATGCAAATGTATATTCAAGAAGAAGCTTAGGCCTGATGGTACTATTGAAAAGTATAAGGCTCGGCTCGTGCCTAAGGGTTATACCCAAAAGGAATGTGAAGACTTCTTTGATACTTACTCACCTGTGGCTCGACTGATCACTATTCGAGTTCTACTTTCACTAGCTGCCTCGCATGGTCTTCTCGTTCATCAAATGGATGTTAAGACTGCTTTCCTAAATGGAGAGTTGGACGAGGAAATTTATATGGAACAACCAGATGGGTTTGTACTAGATGGTCAGGAAGGGAAAGTGTGCAAGTTGCTGAAGTCTTTATACGGACTTAAGCAAGCACCCAAACAGTGGCATGAAAAGTTTGAAAGAACTTTAACAGCTGCAGGCTTTGTTGTGAACGAAGCTGACAAATGTGTGTACTATCGCCATGGTGGGGGCGAGGGAGTTATCATGTGCTTGTATGTTGATGACATACTGACTTTCGGAACAAATCTGAATGTTATTAAGGAGGTCAAGGATTTCCTATCTCGTTGTTTTGAGATGAAGGATTTAGGAGTGGCTGATGTCATTCTGAACATCAAGTTGTTGAGAGACGATGATGGTGGGATTACATTGCTTCAATCTCACTATATGGAAAAGATCTTGAGTCGCTTTGGTTATAGTGACTGCAAGCCCTCTCCAACACCATATGATGCGAGTGTGTTACTTCGAAAGAATCAAAGAATTGCTAGGGATCAATTGAAATATTCTCAGATTATTGGCTCGCTTATGTACTTAGCAAGTGCTACAAGACCTGACATCTCTTTTGTTGTTAGCAAACTGAGTCGGTTTGTTTCAAAACCAGGAGATGTGCATTGGAAAGCTCTAGAAAGAGTTTTGCGTTATTTGAAAGGCACTGCAAATTATGGAATTCACTACACCGGGCATCCAAAGGTGCTTGAAGGGTATAGTGACTCAAACTGGATCTCAGATGCTGATGAGATATGTATTCACTCATGGAGGTGGCGCTGTTTCTTGGAAGTCTTGCAAGCAGACCATCTTAACGAGGTCAACAATGGAAGCAGAACTCACAGCACTAGATACAGCTACGGTTGAAGCAGATTGGCTTCGCCGGCTCTTGAATGACTTGCCGGTTGTTGAGAAACCTGTACCGGGTGTCCTTATGAACTGCGACAATCAAACTGTTATCACGAAAGTGAGCAGCTCAAAAGATAACATGAAGTCATCAAGACATGTTCAGAGAAGGTTAAAGTCTGTCAGGAAAATGAGAAACTCTGGAGTTATTGCATTGGATTATATCCAAACGTCTAAAAAATCTGGCAGATCCTTTTACCAAGGGTCTATCACGTAACGTGATAGATAATGCATCGAGGGAGATGGGTATGAGACCCTCAATATGAGTTGTTCACAGTGGTAACCTATTCTTTGTGATCGGAATTAGATGTGGAAGACAAGCTGTTGGTCAACTAAGAGGAGAGTATCCTTACTATTCACAATACCACTCCATGAAGATGCAATACTCTCCTAATCTGCATGGCAGGTTGATGTATATCTTAATGTGTTCTAAATGGCTTATTTAAGCAGAGATGTTATCCTGCAGAACATCTTTTGAAGAACACACCTATATGAGTCTAATTGTCAAACGTCGCAATCTATGAGAGTAGGGTTCTCTCTAGTAAACTCATGAAAGGTCACGGAATATGACGCATAAGCTCCACCCGCGGGGAAGATCCACGGTAGCCACGTATCGGTCAAGGCTTTATGTGAAGCTAGACTCGCAGAAAACTTGCAGTTCAAGGCCCAGTCCACTGTTCAAGTTGCTTACTAGTATAGCATAAAGTTCTAGGTGGAAGTTCAACTTAACAGTCTCCACTGCAGTACCGGTATATAAAACAGTGTTTTCGAACCAAAGGCAAATTTCTGTGTGTCTCTGAGATCTGGTGGGGGATTGCCGGAATTTAGTCTAGTTTGGGCAGCCCAATAACTATTTCAGAAATTCCTAATAAATCCTAGAGGCCCACTTAGCCCATTTGTGCAAGGCAAGGGACACTACTAAAGTTTAGTCCCACATTGCTAGTTTAGTGGGAGTTGGACCTCCTTATAAGGGAGGTTCTTTCCCCACTTGTACGAGCATGAGAACAAGAGGGATATCCACGCGCGCTCCTCCTCCGCCGCCCGCCTCGCCTCGTCACGACGCGCCGCGCCGCGGGAATGAACCGAGCCGATATCTAAATTTTTGCCACGCACGACGGGTATACGAAAGGTCACGTGGGAGTTGAAATGTTTTTTGTAGTGGACACTGAATTCGAACGGCGCGCCTCTTCGGTCGCTGCCTGTTCGCTTCGTCTCCCTTCGTTTCTTCACCTCCTGCCGCAGCCTCTTCGCGTCCTTCTCCTGTGCCTATATAAAAGAGGCTGCTCGTCTCCAGAGAGACACAACAGAAGCTTCTCTTCCTCTCGCCACACAAAGTTCCGACCACTGCGCTGCTGCTACGTTCTTCCCCATCCCGTCTTGCGGCGAGCACCGTAGGTCGGGACAGTAGGCCTCCGAAACCGCACCTTTTGAGTCCTCTACGGGAGAAGGGTGATAAGGTTTTTGGGGAGCGCTCAGCGCGACTACTGGCTGCTTCATCACGGACGATCCGGTCGCCGACGACTACTTCCCCGACGACGACTTCTTCCCCGACGTCCACGACCTCCTCGGCGACATGGCAGGCGAGGACACCGACCCCAAGTCCAGCGCTTCTGCTGCTGCTGTCCCGTACGTGTTCTTGTCTTTCCTATTAAAGGTTCTGCCGCAGTTCCTTGTTCTAGTCCTTGTCCTACACATGATAGGTTCTACTTCATATATGCTACTTGCTATACTGTCTGCTTTAGATATGATAGGCTACGGTACATATATGCAGAAGCTATTTACCTTCTCTTTGTCAGAACGCATGACTTGTTTTACCTTTACTATATTAGTCATGGTTTATCTAGTATTTCTGTTAATAAAATCATTTGGTAAATTGCTCTTGATAAAATCATTCGCGACGGCCAGCTGACGGCGACGAATGCTCCCTGAAGCGCAAACCCTAAGTCGCCTAGGGCGTCGCGCGTGGAGTCGGCACGGAAACTGTGGAGATGCGTAGGTTATAGTAGAGGCCGAATTGATCCTGGTTTGAATACCTACGTACGCCACTTTCAACAAGCAATCCAATACGGACCCCGAGTACTAATTCCATCCGGCCGGATATATCAAATGCTAATATAATCGGCTCTTGCCGCCCGCGAATCCAGGTATCCAACCAGCAGAAACCCTAAATCAATCCGACGTATGTCTCGCCGTGGCCGCAGCAGCAGCCGCCGCTGCCGCCGCCGCCTAAATCGCATCACTCGTTCCGCTACGCCGTCACAGTGGCCCGACCTTCCGCCGGACCTTCTGGGCGACGTCTCCAGACGGCTGCATGACGCTACCGATTTCACGCGCTTGCACGCCGTCTGCACGGCATGGCGCGACGCGCTGCCGACGCCGCTGTCCCGCCCTCCCGCGTTCCTGCCATGGCTCCTGTGCACGGTCACGGCTTGCGAGGGGGCCGTCCTGCACTCCTCTATCAAGTCCTCCCGCCGCAGCAGGTGTGGTGACATCCATGTCGCGAATCCGCCTGGTCCATCACCAGTAAGGAACTGGTTGGCCAGCATGGATGGCACGGCCGCCTGGCTGCTGACCGCAGATGAAAGAGCAGGACTCATGGACCTCCTCACTGGAGCCCGGACCCCGCTACCAGCATACGATGACGACACCCGGCGGCAGCTGGAGAATCCCCGCGGCATGATCTCCAGCGACGGCACCGTCCTCCTCTACGACTCTAAACGCCAGTCGGCCCACAGGCTCGCCTTCATGGCGACCTTCTTGCGTCCGGGCGATGTGGCATGGACGCAGGTGAAAACCACGCTGGATTATTCGCCAGACACTGGCATTTGTTTCAGCGCCACGGCGGCGTACCACGACGGGAAGATCCTGGTGTGCGCGGACGTGAACTACTGGTGCATCCTCACGCCGGACGATTATAGCGTCAGTCACAGGCTCGAGCCGTTGACGATGTCGAAGCATTACAGAGGGTGGTGCCAGAGAAACAGCTACTTCCTGGAGTTTCAGGGTCAACTGTTGTGGGTGTCCGTCATGGTGAAATACAGGCACGATGAGCCAACACACATGTTATCTCTCGTGGTGCATGCCTTGGAAGAAGGCAAGACACGTTGGGCAGTGAGGGACGGCGCGAGCTTGGGAAGCCAAGTTCTCTTCCTTGGCTCCCACGCTAGCTTCACCATGGATGCTGCGCAGCTGGGTGTGGATGGCGGGTGCGCCTATTTCATCTTTACGCACGATGTGCTTAGGTACAACTTTGTTGACGGTGAGGTCAGTCTCGTGGAAAACCTTCCTCCAGACTGGCCTGCCATCAAAGAATGGGACTGGCTCCTGCCTCAGCCTACAATTGCTTCGGTTCAGGAAATTAGGAAAAGGCTCGGGCTTCAACAGGAACATTGACAGGATAACTAACTTTGTATACGAAAAGATATATTTCCTCAACTTTTATAGAGTACTACTTGTGATTTATTCGTTGATTTACCACGTGCAACATTTTCGCTGCAATCCTAATGTGGCAAATATTGTGTGTGTGTGTGTGTGTGTGTGTGTGTGTGTGTGTGTGTGTGTGTGTGGTGGCCAGCCCAGCTTCGGTCGGTGAAGGCTGCAGGCGCGGCGGACGGCCCTGCCTCGGGCAGCGGCCCGGGAACGGATTCACCGCCGTATGGCTGACCGGCGATTACTAGCGATTCCTGCTTCATGCAGGCGAGTTGCAGCCTGCAATCCGAACTGAGGACGGGTTTTGGAGTTAGCTCACCCTCGGGAGATCGCGACCCTTTGTCCGGCCCATTGTAGCACGTGTGTCGCCCAGGGTCGACCGTTTCATTTCATTTTCTATTATATTAGAGTTTTCCTTTTTTTTATTATCTGTCAATGAATATTCTAATGGGAATGGAATTTCATAATACCATTTCAATTTGATTTCAATTTGTACTTTTTAGTTACTTTACTTCTCCCCAATAAAGCTTAGAAGTAAGAATTTATTGATTGATTGTATCCTTAACCATTTCTTTTTTTTTGACACGAGGAACTACTCACCCCTGAAAGGAGAAGAAAGGCTGAAATGCCAACGGACCTCTGTCTATTCTCTAATTCACCCGATCCGATAGTACCCGTTTTTGGAACGTCCAGTGCCAAAGTCACTGAATGGGTAAGTCACCAATCCAATCCCTTTGACAACAAAAACGAGCGCAAACATATAATAGCGTATTCGGAATTGTACCCAAGCCCCTCCCATGGGTTCTATACCCGATTCATAACATGCCTTTTTTTCTCTTAAGGTTGTCGGAATTATTCGCAATAAAATATTGGCTACAATTGAGGAGGTCTTATCAATGAAATTTCCATTTACACGGGATCTAGGCATAATTCCCAACCCATTCTATATAGAATTGTTTTCTAGCAAGATATTGGGTATTTCTGTCTTTTCTTTCTTCAAAAATTCTTATATGTTAGCAGAAAAACCTTATCCATTAATAGATGGAACTTCAACAGCAGCTAAGTCTAGAGGGAAGTTGTGAGCATTACGTTCGTGCATTACTTCCATACCAAGGTTAGCACGGTTGATGATATCAGCCCAACTAGTCGCGTAGCTTCATAATAATTTTGCAAAGCTTCCACATAATTTCCTTCGGATTGAGCCAACATCCGTTACGGTCGTTCATTCTATTCAAAAAATCTCCGTTCCACAAAGAAAGATAATGGAAAGTTGCCCAAAATGAGCACTAAAGACTTTTCGAGAAATCTCCTCCAAATCACCAGTATGACTATCGAAATCGTGAAACACTAATGGCAACCCTTCGAGTCGACGAAATTCATAAAATTCTCCGCGAACGTATTGAACAATATAATAGGAAAGTAGGATGAGATTCCATGGATAGAGAGCCAGTTCCAATAGACTTATGGAATGTTCCCGTTCGTGTGCATCCAGCAGGAATTGAACCCGCAAATTTACCAATTATGAGTTGGGCGCTTTAATCATTCAGCCATGGATGCTTAACAGGGATCATCGTACATCGTAAATCTGGCATTAGAAAATATTCATCTTGACAAGAAATTATCTATATGTTAAGATATCTCTGATAAGGGCTATAGCTCAGTTCGGTAGAGCAACTCGTTTACACGTGCGCCAATGCTTTTCAAAGGAGCTTATTGCAATTAAACTCGGCTCAATCTTTTTTTTCTAAAAAAGATTGAGCCGAATAAAAATAGATCATGATATGATCATGATCTTAGATTGAAAAAAAAAGAATGCCCCTTAGGGACCTTTCTTTGGATACCAAGATTTCTGACATCTTATTCTCGTATTTTAAAAAGAACTTGTAAAATAAGGATTAGGAATTAATTTGGGTTGCGCTATATCTATCAAAGAGTATACAATAATTATGGATTTGGTAAATCAAATCCATGGCTGCGTTTGGCAGCGACGGGCCATCTGAACTCCGATTGGCGGCGGCAGCATGGAGGGCCTGGTGGATAGGTTGGCATCATGCGTGGTCTGGCCTCCGGTCAGATCTGATCTAGCCGGCGTGGTCTGCTCGCTACGCAGCGGCACAGATCGGTGGCAGCTCGTACACACGATGCTGGATGAGGTTCGTAGAGTAGATCCGGGTGAAAACCATGATCTCGACTAGTTGTCAAGGCCAGCGACGGCGGCGCTCTTCTGTGCCATTCCTTTCTTGAAGGCATCGCCGTGGAGAAGCTCCAGACCTCTATTCACTACCTCCCAGGGAAACCCTAGATCAATCGATCAGATGACATCAGAGCTCGTGTGTCGTTTCCCCCCTTGGAGGTGTGCATAGGCACGAGGGACCAGTGAACTGCTTCTGCGGTGGAGTGGTGGTTCCTGTGACGCATCGACGACATGGAGTCTCGGCGGCAATGGCGTTGCAGGGTCTTGGCGACGGATGCGTGATGATGGACACGCGTAGGGTGTTGGCATTGTATGGCGCTGTGGCAGCGTCGACGGTAGGCCTTGTAAGGTGGATACATCAGTACCTGCTCTGAAGATGGACCGGTGGAATACTGTAGCGACGGCCTCTGCAGTGCGCGCATGTGGTGACCACTAAGAGTATGTCGGACTGGTTTGTGAACCAGACCCTGCAATTCAGCTTGATTAGGGCCTCCGGCTCTAAATGTTGCGCTTTGGCGTGAACTCTGTGTATGCGGCCCTGACAATCTGCACCCATTCATCAAATGGATAGGAGTAGTGACAGATGTTAACAAGACAATGGATTCAGATATGTTGATGTATTACTTATAAAGTCTTGATAAATAATTAATAAAATGGCTACATGCATAGCCATGATGCAGATGCCGGGGGGCCATCCTCCTTTTCGAAAAAGAAAAGAAAACAACTAATTAGCTGGGCTACTATATGAACATTGACTCCATGTTGCAATATTAAGGAAGAATTGTGTCAATTCCTTTGCATGTCGAACAAATCACACATCTTGATCATGTTAACCCGAAAAGATTGAGCATGCTCCTTGAAAGAATCGCCATCTTAATTACACTTTAAAAAAAATAATTAAATGTGTGAACCAAAAATTTCTTGTAGTTAAGTTGAGTTTATGCTAGAATTGTGCTATATCTACAATGGTTTCCATACGATATAGCATACGATACCAAATGACAGCCACCAATTTTGTTTGTTGTAGGGCTAAGATCAGGTCGTATGAAAATCATACCTAATTTCATCTTATGCAAAGCAATTCCTTTTAAGCTAACTAAAAGTTACAGTTGATGAAAAACTATTTATTGAATTTAATATATCTCAAAATTTAAGGGTTCTGAATGAGTTTTACTTCTTCTTTTTATTCTTGCCCTCTTTACTCCATAAACTCCCTAATATTATTTGGGAGTTTCATTTGTCTTTATAAATTAATAAAAACTATTTAATATTGTAATACTACCTCGTGTTTGGAACATATATAATTACAAACAAAATCTACACCTTTTGGCCTGTTAACGTAATTTAGATTATAAATGCAAAGCATTCTAGAAATATGCCATGGACAAACAAATATTCATCTTTTAACAAATTTCATTTATGAAAAAGAAATCTAAATGTCGCCATGGAAAAACAACTTAATTTGTAATATGGCTAACATTGCTAATTTGCCATGGTCAGAAAATCATCTTTCTGATGTGTGGGAAGAAGCATATACAATAGCCATGGCAAAAAACATGTGAAGTTGCCATGGTTAAAGAGTAAATTTTGCCATGGATAAACAAATAATTCTTCTTTTAACAAATGTCGTGTATGAAAAGGAAATCTAAAAGTTGCCATGGCAAAAAAACTTAAGTTGTGATATGTCTAAGATTGTTAATTTCCATGGTCAGAAGGTTCTCCCCACCTAGGCCCCGTTCCAGTGGTGCTTCTAGCATCGTCAGTGGGCGTTTGGAGTTGTGTCTCCAACAGATCTATCTTTGGTGAATTTACTCGGATCTGGTCATTCTTCGTCTATGTTCTTGTGTCTTCAGGTTGGATTCTTCTAATCTATGTTGCTCTTCATCGGTGGCGGTTGCGATTATGTTGTGCTGGTCTTATGGGGTCTTAGCACGACGACTTCCTGACTGTCTAATACAACAAGTTTTGCCCGGCTCCGGAGAGGGAGGGACGATGACAGTGGCACGCCTTTGGCTAGTGCTTGTAGTCGTCGCTAGGTGGTCTATAGATCTGGATGTAATTTTTATTATTTCTAGTGTTCTTTGTACTATCATGATTTTCCGCATTCTTAAGTCTCTTTCTCAAGCATCAACCATATCCATTTTCCGCATGAGGCAACAAATAATTTGAGATTCACACACGAAGATTCTTATGCAGTGTCTTGGTGACGAAAGCGTGATGATGGACGCACGTAGGGTGGTGCCATTGTATGGCACCGTGGTGGCGTCGACGGTAGGCCTTGTAAGGTGGATACGTCAGTACCTGCTCTAACGATGGATCGGTGGAAGACGGTGAAGGGAGCAGAAATAAAGATCAAGGGATTATGTGAACTACCAACTTTCTTCAGGGTAATAAAATGGATTTATTTTTCTTTTTTCAAGCAAGTAGTTCATTATTTGTAACTTACCTACTATTTTCTTCTTAATCAACATTTTTTTTCGAATCAACACTTTTGGTCTATATTGAACAGCAGCAAGGGAACCTACAAGATTTTTTCTTTTGTTTCCCTGAGAAGCTACAACTAATTTTTCAGGGGTTTTCAGTATACCAAATGTGCCTCAATTCAAACGCATTCTTAAGTCTCTTTCTCAAGCATCAACTATATCCCATTTTTCTGTAGTAGGGATTTATTTTTCCCAACGCACTTGCCTACTAGGTTTATTTCACCCCTGAGCAACTACTACCGTTTTGGTTTCAAGGTTCTGAGCAACTACTTTTTTGTGCAGAGGCCAGGTGCAAGGCAGTAAACAACCTAAAACAACATCAAAAGGAGATCGGCAGCTTTAGCAACATAATCAGGTTCATTAGGGGGCAAGAAGGGCGGAAAGATCCAAGGTGTCTAAGCATGTAGCATACACATGGGTACATTGAGAGTTCCAACTAGAACATAGGGTTTGTGAATATGTTGACAGGAACAACCAGAACCTGGGTGCCTGAAAAGGGAAACCATTCGATCTTTATCCAACGGCCATGAACAGATCGCGGTACTCAGGTACAAGTCAGACAGTGTTGCCAACACATTCAGCACTGTCCTGAGGTACCAGGCCTAGGATATATATCGTTGCCCCCGCTCAGCCTAGGCTATTTGCCCCCACTGCTTAATTTTTCTGTCATATAAAGCCTATCTGCACATGTGTGAGTTGCTGCCCATGTAGAGAGAATACGAGCAGGCAGATGCATACGGGCAGTTGCTTGCCAAATCGCCGTTCCTAAGGAGAAAAGAAATACGTGCGCTACTCATCAATCTTTCAATCAAGGTAAGCCCTAGGTTCATTTCTCATTTTTATCTTCTAATTTTCATATTTTCAGTCTATTCTGATTCCGTGTTTAAAAGGTACAAATTGGTAATTAGGTTGATTTAATCTTGCTTTATGTAATAATTTCATATGAATAAGTTTGAGCACATGGGAGTAGAATAAATCTCTGCACTGTGTAATATTCTGCCTTCATATACTTCAATTTATTTAGAAAGCTAATGGACCTTTTTTTTTTGCAAAATCCGCAACTGGTAGTATACTTGAAATAGTCGATCTATCTGAGCAAGCTTACTCGGGATCCATCTAAAAGAAGGATACTTGCATATTTTAATATCAATCATCTAAATGGAAGGTAATGTGCTCAAGCTTATATTTTTATCAGTCAACGTTTACACTCTCTCTTTACATTTAAACGCTTTTATTTTTCCTGCAGCTTGAAGGCTAGAATTCACGGACGTGCCAACAAAAAGGAACGACATATTCATATTTCTCAAGTTATTGTGCCTAAAGTGGTTAGTTTACTTTTATTTTGGCAATGATTTTTTTTCTTTTCTTTCACACTATATGTATGCTTTGTGTGGTCAGTTTCTTGAATGATCTAGCTATTAGTTCGTATACACGTTTCTGAAGAAGAAAAATTCTATACCTCTTTGCCCCCTCTCGTGTTTCATCCTGGCTCCGCCCCCTGGATGCATGCACTATATTTGGGATATTGTGATGAGGTACGCTAGCTTACTCCTGGAGGCCGTAGTGCAGAAGCAAGCACAAGTCACTCACTTCACTCACTGCTGGACCAGGTAACCCAATTGCTTGGCTGGAATGTCATACGCCGAGCACTCCCTGTACGTACCTCAAGCTCAAGGCCAACACCAACTGGTTCCGAAGGCCAGAGAGACAGACACCGACAGGAAAATGTAATAGGGAGCCTGAGTTGGCCGAAACATGACTCCTGATCTAGCTGTGATACTGGCTGTGATGCGCTTCTTCTTATGGTACACAGTTAAATGTCACCCGATCTAGCTGCTCCTTGCTGGGTATCAGAGTCGCAAATTTTATCAGTGGACACAATTGTTGTCTATATATTTATTAACACGAGTTTGAAGAGGACATGTATATATTTATCATCCACTCAATGCATCTGTTTGGCAGGCTCAGAATGGAGGTACATACACATAGGGGAACTGGCGCCATCCATACATCTTACTTAATGTATTTGAACTGACATTTTGCTACCCATGTTGATGCTCTGTTGGAAGCCAAACTAATGGACATTTGTACCCTGCTGTACACAGGACCTTACCATCGATCCAAACTGATGGGACAATCATACCTATTACCTAGCGAACAGATTCATTCCTGGAGTTGCCTGTTTCGCTTTGGTTTTATTTATGCCAGTGTAGTCCCTACAATAATGTAGTAAAAACTATCGTTTCATGCAAAGATAAATTCAGAATTTGTGTTTACATGTATTTTCATTGGATACCCGAAAGACGTTGTTTTCTTTGAATCTGATAATATACTGTAATGTTTCTTTCCAATGAAGCACGTTGTAGTTTTCTCTTTGATGTCGCCGTAGACAATTTTACAGGACCTCGGTCATTAAGCAGGTACTTTGATCCAACTGTAATTTTTGACAGTTTTCAGGATTCTCCACCAAACCAGTTTGATGTCAATCCAGGAAGCATTATAAGAAAATCTTCTATACTTACAAATACACCACCACATCACTTGTAACTTAAGCAAGAGGGGTTTCTTGTTGGCAAGCCAAAATCTAGCGCTTGATTCAAACGAATTGTCAATAGAAACACAAAATATCTAGCAATGTCTAACCAAAGCTCATTAGACACAGCCAAAGAAAAGATAAGGAAGATTCATGATCAGAGCAAAACAGACAATCTTCAGACCTTGCAAGGTTTCTTTTCTATAACTTGTCTTTGGTCATAAGCTGGTTATTATCCAGCGGCCACATGAAGATGTGTATCCTAGGGGGAACACATAATTTCCAGACAGAATGAACATAAATAGTCTGAACTCCTCTAAAATTTGTAAACCGACAATGCTCTTTTTAGTCTGGCCAATACATGAGCTTCCACATCTCCAGATCCTTGCCTCTGTTGTATTCTCTGATGTACTGAGGAACCCTCGCAAGGTCTACCTGCTCCCCCACAAGGCCTGGTTTCGATGTAGCATTGTCCTTGCCTCCACACCCTGGAGACAATGGGATTGACCGGAGGTTAGTTGAGATAGCCTGATGGAGCAATTATTTTGCCATCTTGTCGGAGTATCTAGCAAGGATGTTACCATCTTGAACCGCGAAGAAGCTTCGAAAATGCTTGTAACCATTGGGCACGACGTCTAGTTCGTCCAGGCTGAAGTTGTACCTCTTCTCCAGGGTCAAGTACAACACCTACCAGATGAAAAGGAGAATCTGAGTCTTCCTCTCAACCATCTTAACTAGCTAGATTTCTATGATTAGATAATGGTTGTCAGTGAATATACAATGATACCTTCTTGGCACCACGTGACATAAGCTGCCTCACTGCGTCGAAGAACAAATCGGTCAGATTGTCACTGTAAATAACATCTGCAGCGAATAGCAGGGTGGCTTGCTCAGCCTCCTCGATTTCACTTGAAGACCATGAGTATATCGAACTGCACTGGAGGAGATGTAACTTAAGCTCGGTGACGAGGAACATTTACCAAAACTCAAAATATTCAATAGTCCATCAAATGTCTGTGCACAGAGATTATGCATTAAGACAATGCATGTCCACACACGTATGTATTCCTTTTTGTTTATTAGTAACTGGAAGTGATAAAGCAACTTATTGATTTTATTCTTGAATATGCTGCCTAGAGATCAGTGTATTGTGGTGCATAGTAAGCAATAGAACAATCATGACTGCAATCGGTGTAGAAAAAAACCTTGGATCAGATGCATCATGTGTACCCACTGGCGGAGGCCATGACATTTTCCAGTCCAGTTCCCGTACATGGACTTTAGCTTCATCAAACTTTAGCATGCTAGAGTTGAGACGGACATTAGCCAAGCAATTATCGAGGATATGATTGCCTCTATCTGTTCATTCCCATTGGTAAATAAAATATGTAAGGATTGAAGATAGCAACATGGCACAAGAAACTTTGATTGTTCCATGGATTACTCTTTCGGGGTGCATGTAAAGTATCATGTCAAATTTTCAAAATCAAAACATTCAGACTTTCAGATATTGTACAAGCTTCCTAAATTATTAGGTGTTATGACTGAAATGGACGATTTGACAGATATCCTAATATATATGACATTACAATTTACAAATATGACCATACAAATGAAATGTTCAGACAGTAAAGAGCAATACAGAAAAATTAAGTAATGCGTACTGGAATTCAGATAACACTGTCAAATTCGGTATTGGTGGTGCTACATGGTATTGGAACAGAATGATCAAACCATACCTGTTGGACTGACTGCGGAACATGTAATTCTACTGCCAAATTGTACTTAGGAGGAGGATTAAGTACCTGTAATGAAAATCCTTCTAGCAACTCGAGCTTGTGCCAACCCTACCAACCCTGGCAAACATTTTGCGATTACATGCATATCGTTAGTGTTCAGGAACAATCCGTACTGCCCATACAGTAACCTCGTACAGAATGCTAACGTAACGTAAGCGGCAGATGAAGCAAAGGCGGTAGGACTCTGTATCAAGAAATTTCATATCGGGCCATCACCTGTGCCAGCACCGATCTCCATGGCAATAACACCGTCGAATTCAGACGACGTGAAGCTCTTGTGCAACACAAAGTCAGTTAACAGCATGGCGGCCTTCCAAACCTGCAAAGCAACAACAAACAGCAGAAAACAATGGTTCACAGGCGATACAAAGACGAGAAGACGCTAGGAAAACCGGCATGGAAAGCTCTCTAACCTGAAGCCCGACGCTCCGAAGCGAAGAGGTGACGCCGTGCTGCACGGCGAGCACATGATCTTCGCTTCTCCTCCCTGCATTCCAAGGAGGACAAAATAATTGGCGACTCACCGGCAATGACAGCTACGGTAACAAACGCCTTACTCTCTCTGTTCCTTCTTCTCCGGTGGAGAACGAGATCCCCGTCGTCGTCCACAGCGACAGCGTCAGGTGAGCCACCTTCTCAACGAAGCCGAGAAACAAGTCAGCACAGCGAGCAATTCACCATCCATCAGCTACGGCAAGAGCAATGCAATGCAAAACTCACTCGCTGGCTCATAGGAACTGCTTGTTGATGCGACGAGCTCGCGCCCATCGCTACCCTCGCCGTCGTCGCCTCCGGGTATCTCTAGAAAACATCAGGTGACACGTCAGCACGAGCCAAGCCGACAACCTCGTCTGGAGATGAACCAAGAAGCGGCGCAGTAAAGGTATATGATGAAATGCGCCTGAGAACAGAGGAGGGGGCGAGTGAGTTCGGGCTGCTGTGCTCTTTACCTAGCGGGCGGGAGGAGAAGGTGAAGCGGGAGAGGTAGAGGCCCGGGAAGCGGGGCGGGCAGCCCAGGTGCACCTCGCTCATCACCTGCTCCTCCTCCGCCTCCGCCTCCAAGCCTCCTCCGGCTTCCATGGCCGCAGAGAAGACGCTCCTGGTTTCCTCTGGGCTCTCGAGATGAGAGACTGGAGGCGGAGTGGAATAGCTTTGTGGTGTCATATTGGGCCGCGCAGTGTATGGGCTGACCTTCCGTCCCGGGCTTCGGCTTGCGCCTTGCATCTTTTTGTTGCAACCGTGCCCTGCTCAGCAAAGTTGTGGTTGGGCTATCCCACGGCATGTGGATTTTGAGCAATAAAACTTGGTTTAACCCCTCAAAAAAAAAGTGGTGGTTGAGCTTATGGGACACCGTAGCTCCGGGGAAGGTAAAAACACACATGTGGCGGCTTATTCGGAATGGGCTTGCCGTGGGCACCGAACTTCAGAGGAGGAAGATCAAGGAGGGAGTTTTCTGTGTGGCGTGCGGGAGGGAAGAGACGAACTATCACAGATTTTGGGGCTGTTTCATGCAACTAATATGTAAGGTTTGGTTGCATGAACCACCGGACTGCATTCTGCAGGTTGTGTCAGACGAGATCCCTAGTTGGGAGACTTAAATAAAGTTTTAGTAGTGAGTTTAAAAAAAAAGTGGTGGTTGGACGCATCAAGTGGCGTACACTGGGCTTACCCCCTTGAACTATATGACCCCACAAAGATGCCCAATCTTACTAAGTCAATTACATTGGTGGTGCTACAACTTGGCGAAAATCTTTCACTTTGATGCTAGAAGTATGGTGTGCATCAAAGTGGTGCAAAATTTTGGCATTGACATGCAAATACAGTGCTTATCTCATTTTATGCGGAGTCGGTGCTGACTAGGAGCATGGGGCCCGCTATCAGCCACTGGACCAGAGAGAAAGGGTTAGGTGCATCAAGTGGCACGCTCCCAGCACACCCAAAATGCCCGCTTGGTTTGCCCCTGGTACCACTTAATTAGTTGCTCCCGCCTCCGGCTCCCATCGCCCCGTCTCTCAAGGGAAGATATTATGCGGAGACTGGCAGCGAAGAGGAGCTGGTTTTGTATGGGCTGCTCTTCCTTCATGGGTATGCTTGGGCTCTTTTTGTCGCTCACTAACGTGGTTAATGGGCCAGCCAAATATACATTACGCAACAAGAATGAGTGCTAGCGCAGAGGGCTGGGTTTCATATAAGTCGTTTTTATTCTAATCTAAAAAATGTTCACAAATAAAAAATTATTCATGGATTTAAGAAAAAGTTCATGAACTAAGAAAATGCTAACTAATTTGGAAATTTTTTGTAAATTTTAAAAAATTATGAATTTCAAATATATTCATGAACTCAAAAAGAATTTACAAATAAAAAAATGTTCACAAATTAAAATTGTGAATTTTGAATGTGTTCTTGTATTCAAAAAATTTCCAGAGGTTTTAAAAGTAGTCACATATTAAAAAAGGACAAAAAGGGGAACATGAAAGAAAAACAGAAAAATAGAAAAGTAAAGTAAAAAAACAATTAAGACAATAGAAATAAAAATCTTGTGGAACCTTCTGAAAATTGTGCTTCTTGAAACCGACGCTCAACAGTTTGTTGTCCACAAGCATACTTCGCCTAAATGGACCAGCCCAAAGCCAATCGCTAGTGAGCGATTCGCATGCAGTGCTCACATATAGTTTGTGACGCCGATACAGGGCCAGTTTTTTTTGTGATTCTACCAGAATCGCCACTTCATATTATTTTTACAATCCTAACTAATTAGACTATAACTAGATAGGATTGTAAAAAAATAATAGAGTGGCAATTATGAGAGAAGCTGAAAAGGAGGGCGATTATGAGAGAATCGCTCAAAAAACTGGCCCATATTGTCGGTTGTAAGGGCTATGCTCTTGTCGCTCGCAGGTACCTACGTTCGGACGTCCCTCTCGCTCAATGGTAAGCATGGGGTGGACCAGTCCATTATCTCTGACTGTTAGCTTCTCTAGCATATGGCGTAGCGTACGCATGGTTTTGCTTTTTTTTGGTTTCCAAAACAGTTTTTGTTTATACTTTGGCTTGTGGATAGATTATTACTTGATCATGAGAAGTTTTATGATGAATAATTATTGTTATAATAATGATCATAAGCATGATGCTTTCATGTCCATATTTTCTTTTATCAACACCTCTCTCTCTAGACTCGTGTGAAGGAAATATGCCCTAGAGGCAATAATAAAGTTGTTATTTATATTTCCTTATATCATGATAAATACTTATTATTCATGCTAGAATTGTATTAACCAGAAACTTAGTACATGTGTGAATACATAGACAAACAAAGTGTCACTAGTATGCTCTACTTGACTAGCTCGTTAATCAAAGATGGTTAAGTTTCCTAGCCATGGACAAGAGTTGTCATTTGATGAACGGGATCACATCATTAGAGAATAATGTGATTGACTTGACCCATCCGTTAGCTTAGCACTATGATCGTTTAGTTTATTGATATTGCTTTCTCCATAACTTATACATGTTCCTATGACTATGAGATTATGCAACTCCCGAATACCGGAGGAACACTTAGTGTGCTATCAAATGTGACAACGTAACTGGGTGATTATAAAGATGCTCTACAGGTGTCTCCGATGGTGTTTGTTGAGTTGGCATAGATCGAGATTAGGATTTGTCACTCCGATTGTCGGAGAGGTATCTCTGGGTCCTCTCGGTAATGCACATCACTATAAGCCTTGCAAGCAATGTGACTAATGAGTTAGTTACAGGATGTTGCATTACGGAACGAGTAAAGAGACTTTCCGGTAATGAGATTGAACTAGGTATTGAGATACCGGCGATCGAATCTCGGGCAAGTAACATACCGATGACAAAGGGAACAACGTATGTTGTTATGCGGTTTGACCGATAAAGATCATCATAGAATATGTAGGAACCAATATGAGCATCCAGGTTCCACTATTGGTTATTGACCGGAAGTGAGTCTTGGTCATGTCTACATAGTTCTCGAACCCATAGGATCCGCACGCTTAACGCTCGATGACGATCGGTATTATGAGTTTATGTGTTTTGATGTACCAAAGGTAGTTCGGAGTCCCGGATGTGATCATGGACATGACAAGGAGTCTCGGAATGGTTGAGACATAAAGATCGATATATTGGAAGGCTATGTTTGGACATCAGAATGGTTCCGGGTGAGTTCGGGCATTTACCGGAGTACCGGGGGGTTACCGGAACCCCCTGGGGAGCATATGGGCCTTAATGGGCCTTAGTGGGAGAAAAGAGAAGGCAGCCTGGGAGGGGGCGCCCCCCCCCCCAGCCCAATCCGAATTGGGTGGGGGGCCGGCCCCCTTTCCTTTCTCCTTCTCCCTCTTCCTTCTATTCCTAGTTGGACTAGGAAAGGGGGAGTGAGGGAGTCCTGGATTAGGGGGTGTTCGGGTAGCCGGACTATACCTTCCGCCGAACTCCAGGACTATGAAGATACAAGATTGAAGACTCCGTCCCGTGTCCGGATGGGACTTTCCTTGGCGTGGAAGGCAAGCTTGGCGATGCGGATATTCAAGATCTCCTACCATTGTAACCGACTTTGTGTAACCCTAACCCTCTCCGGTGTCTATATAAACCGGAGGGTTTTAGTCCGTAGGACAACTTCATCATACAACAATCATACCATAGCTAGCTTCTAGGGTTTAGCCTCCTTGATCTCGTGGTAGATCTACTCTTGTAATACCCATATCATCAATATTAATCAAGCAGGACGTAGGGTTTTACCTCCATCAAGAGGGCCCGAACCTGGGTAAAACATTGTGTCCCTTGTCTCCTGTTACCATCCGGCCTAGACGCACAGTTCGGGACCCCCTACCCGAGATCCGCCGGTTTTGACACCGACATTGGTGCTTTCATTGAGAGTTCCTCTGTGTCGTCGCTTTCAGGCCCAATGGCTTCTTCGATCATCAACCACGATGCAGTCCAGGGTGAGACTTTTCTCCCCGGACAGATCTTCGTCTTCGGCGGCTTCGCACTACGGGCCAACTCGCTTGGTCACCTTGAGCAGATCGAAAGTTACGCCCCTGGCCATCAGGTCAGGTTTGGAAGCCTAAACTACACGGCTGACATCCGCGGGGACTTGATCTTCGACGGATTCGAGCCACAGCCAAGCGTGCCGCACTGTCTCGATGGGCATGATATAGCTCTGCTGCCGAACAGCGCCTTGGAGGCCGCACACGCATCGGTTCCGACCATTGATTCAGAGCCCACTGCGCCAATCGAGGATCAGCGGTTGGACGCTGCCTCAGGGGCTGCGATCTCAGAGGCGATCGAGCCGAACTCCAGCCCCGCACTCCGCATGGCCCGTGACTCCAAGGAGCCGGATTCCTCTCCGAACTCCGAGCACCCCGCGCCCCCGCCAATCGAATCCGATTGGGCGCCGATAATGGAGTTCACCGCCGCGGACATCTTTCAGCACTCGCCCTTCGGCGACATCCTGAATTCTCTAAAGTCTCTCTCTTTATCAGGAGAGCCCTGGCCGGACTACGGTCAGCAAGGTTGGGATACGGACAATGAAGAAATTCAAAACCCACCCACCACCCACTTCGTAGCCACTGTCGACGACTTAACCAACATGCTTGACTTCGACTCCGAAGACATCGACGGCATGGACGACGATGCAGGAGACGAACAAGAACCAGCACCTGTAGGGCGTTGGAAGGACACCTCGTCATATGACATATATATGGTGGACACTCCAAAGGATGGAGACAGCGATGGAACAGCGGTGGACGATACCTCTACGAAACAGCCCAAGCACCGGCGTCAGCGGCGCCGCTCTAAATCCCGCCAAAGCAAAAACGGTGATTCCGGCACGGGAGATAATACTACTCCGGACAGCGCCGAAGAACACCCCCTCCAGCAAAATTCGGCACAGGAGGACAGAGAAGCCAACCCTCACGAGAGGGCGGCGGACCAAGAGGTTGAGGACGATAATTATACGCCTCCCTCCGAAGACGAGGCAAGCCTCGACGACGACGAGTTCTTCGTGCTAGAGGATCTTGCCGAATAAGAGCATTTTAAACGCAGGCTCATGGCCACGGCAAGCAGCCTCAAGAAAAAGCGGCAACAGCTTAGAGCTGATCAGGATTTGCTAGCTGACAGATGGACTGAAGTCCTTGCGGCCGAAGAGTATGAACTCGAACGCCCCTCCAAGAGTTACCCAAAGCGCAGGCTGCTACCCCGACTAGAGGAGGAAGCACCTACATCACCAGCGCATGACATGGCCGACCGGCCACCTCGTGGCCGCGACAGAGAGGCCTCTTGGCCCTCCACTCAAGCCATGCCGCGGTACCGCGTCAAGCATACTAAGGCACGGGAAAATACGCCCGACCTGCGCGACATCCTGGAGGACAAGGCAAGGCAAACAAGATCGATCTACGGATCGCGCAGGCGCCCCACGGCACGTGACGGTGATCGTCACTCCGGACGCAATGAATCCGGCCGGGCCGAACTCAACAGACAAAGCTCCTTCGAGCTGCGTCGTGATATAGCCCAATACAGAGGCGCCGCACACCCACTATGCTTCACAGAGGAAGTAATGGATCATAAAATCCCTGAGGGCTTCAAACCCGTAAACATCGAATCGTACGATGGCACAACAGATCCTGCGGTATGGATCGAGGATTATCTCCTTCATATCCACATGGCCCACGGCGATGATCTACACGCCATCAAATACCTCCCACTCAAACTTAAGGGACCGGCCCGGCATTGGCTTAACAGCTTGCCAGCAAACTCAATCGGTTCTTGAGAGGACCTGGAAGCCGCATTCCTTGACAACTTCCAGGGCACTTATGTGCGACCACCGGACGCCGATGACCTAAGCCACATAATTCAGCAGCCAGAAGAATCGGCCAGGCAATTCTGGACACGGTTCCTAACAAAGAAAAACCAGATAGTCGACTGTCCGGACGCAGAGGCCTTAGCGGCCTTCAAGCATAATATCCATGACGAGTGGCTGGCCCGACACCTGGGACAGGAAAACCCGAAATCTATGGCAGCCCTCACGACACTCATGACCCGCTTTTGCGCGGGAGAAGACAGCTGGCTAGCTCGCAGTAACAACTTAACCAAGAACATTGGTAATTCAAATACCAAGGACAAAAGTGACAGGTCGCGACGGAACAAACAAAAGCGCCGCATTAACAGCGACAGCAACGAGGATACGGTAGTTAATGCCGGATTTCAAGGCTACAAATCCGGTCAACGGAAACAACCATTCAAAAGAAAAACTCAGGGCCCGTCCAGTTTGGACCGAATACTCGACCGCTTGTGCCAGATACATGGCACCCCCGAAAAGCCAGCCAATCACACCAACAGGGATTGTTGGGTGTTCAAGCAGGCAGGCAAGTTAAGAGCCGAAAACAAAGACAAGGGGCTGCATAGCGACGACGAGGAGGAGCCCAGGCTGCCGAACAACAGTGGACAGAAGGGATTTCCCCTGCAAGTGCGGACGGTGAACATGATATACACAACCCACATCCCCAAGAGGGAGTGGAAGCGTGCGTTACGGGACGTATATGCGATGGAGCCGGTCGCCCCAAAGTTCAACCCATGGTCCTCCTGCCCGATCACCTTTGATCGAAGGGACCACCCCACTAGCATCCGTCACGGCGGCTTCGCCGCATTGGTTCTAGACCCAATCATTGACGGATTTCATCTCACAAGAGTCCTCATGGACGGCGGCAGCAGCCTGAACCTGCTTTACCAGGATATAGTGCGAAAGATGGGCATAGATCCCTCGAGGATCAAGCCCACCAAAACGACCTTTAAAGGCGTCATCCCAGGTGTAGAAGCCAACTGTACAGGCTCAGTTATTCGGATCTCCGGATAACTTCCGAAGCGAGGAGTTAATCTTCGACATAGTCCCGTTCCGTAGTGGCTATCACGCACTGCTCGGGCGAACCGCGTTCGCAAAATTCAACGCGGTACCGCACTATGCATACCTCAAGCTCAAGATGCTAGGCCCTAGGGGAGTAATCACGGTCAATGGGAACACTGAACGCTCCCTCCGAACGGAGGAGCACACGGCAGCGCTCGCAGCAGAAGTACAAAGCAGCCTCTCTAGGCAGTCCTCCAGTTCGGCCTTCAAAAAGCCGGACACTGTTAAGTGCGCCCGGAGTACCCTACAACAAGACCGCCTGGCACGTTCCGAGCTAGCATAGCAATGCGGCCCCAACCCTAGCCCTCGCGATATAACGAAACCAACGCTTCGCGTACATAACTACGCTCTTGAAATACCATGGGCACAGGGGAAGGGGCACTATCACGGCATGCCCGAAATACGGCTTAAACCGCACCAGGGGCTGCCGGATTCCTTCTTTTTTTCTCTTACTCTCAGGACTCCATACTTCGGACGACCCGTTCAGCAATTCAACTGCCGCACAAACGATGCAAGATCCAGGGAAGTAGACAAGCCACACCGCATTATGGAACTCCCAGGTGGTCTCTATTGCGAGCAGTATACCTATTTTTTAATACAATTCCGCCAGCCTGCCCCTGGCCAGGACATGTTAAATAGTCCAATTTATTTTGCCTATCACACTATTTGTATCGTTCCGCTTTCATAGCAGCCTTTCTATAAACAATGCATAGATTTTTGTCTATATTTTGCATTACCCTCTTTTTATATATATATTTATTAATAACATGCTGCATCCGTACATTGTGGTACGGCAAAATACGCCAGGGGCTTCAGTACCCATCAATATGGCGTGAGAAGTCCATCCACTTTCACAAGTGCGGCACCCCGAACTTATAGCACTATATGCATTGGCTCCGAATCATGATTTGGGTCAATAGTTGGGTTTGCCTGGCTCCTATGTTTTGGTGCCTTACATTCCACTATATCGGCTAAGGTAGCACTAGGAGAACCACTGCGATTGTGCCCCAGTTGAGCTGGGCCGAGCACCTCAGTGGAGAAAGCTAAAACTGACTGTCATGATGAGGCGAGAGACCGGTCGCTGTTCGAGAGGTTTTTCGAGTCCTTAAAGGCTTATGCCGCTTCGAGCGAGGAACCGACTTTGTCCGGCCAAGGCGTGGATAGCGCCCCAAACTCGGTCTTCCGAATACTAGGGGCTTCGCCGAAATTTAAAATTATAGAGTTCTATGGCTAAGTGAGAGTGTTCAAGCATTATAGTCCGATTGCCTTGTTCGTTGTGCTGACCGCCTCTCTCGACGGACCCAATCATGGGAAAAAGAGCGCTCAGGTTTATCCCGAACACCCCAGCACTAGTGGCATGGGGGCAGAAGCCGACGACTGGCCATCTCTCAATTTTTTGATAAACGGCCGCACAGAAAGTAATATTTTAAATTCAAGCATTGCTTAGCGCATATGAACAAGTTTTCAGCGCACAGGATAACACGAGCGAGTTCATTCAAAAATTACATCCTTGGTACATTCATCCGCCACAAGGCGGGCACCAGCAAGAACATCCTTGTAATAGTTCTCGGGCTTGCGATGCTCCTTCCCCGGCGGCGGCCCGTCCTTCACAAGCTTCTCACCGTCCAGCTTACCCCAATGCACCTTTGCATGGGCAAGGGCCCTACGGGCACCTTCGATGCAGACAGAGCGCTTGATGACCTCGAGCCTTGGACAAGCCTCCACCAGCCGCCGCACCAGTCCGAAGTAGCTCCCAGGCAGGGCCTCTCTAGGCCACAGCCGAACTATGAAGCCCTTCAGGGCCTGTTCGGCCGCCTTGTGGAGCTCGACCAGCTGCTTCAGCTGGTTGCTCAAGGGCATAGGGTGTCCGGCCTCAGCATACTGAGACCAGAACACCTTCTCCGTCGAGCTGCCTTCCTCGGCTCGGTAGAATGCGGCGGCATCGGATACGCTGCGGGGAAGATCTGCGAATGCTCCTGGAGAGCTCCGGATTCGGGTAAGTAACAAGTAGTTTACTTTTATATGTCTGCTTTGCATATAGAATGCCTTACCCGCCGCTATCTTTTTCACCGCCTCTAATTCCTGGAGGGCCTTCTGGGCTTCGGCCTTGGCAGATTTCGCAGTTTTAAGGGCCGCAGCGAGCTCGGACACTCGCATGTTCGAGTCGAGCACCAAACTCTCATGTTTTTGCATGAGAACCTGAAGCTCTTACCGCACCTCGCCGACCCGCGCCTCAAATTTCTCCCGCTCAGCGCGCTCCATGGCCGCTTTCTTCTCGGCCTCGGACAGCGCCTGCTTGATGGTCGCCACCTCAGTTGTGGCCCCTACAATAAGCAGTATACTCCTGTCATTTTTTGCAATTGCACCTTCCTATAGGCATTTTTTCTATAAGGTATCTCCTACCTTCTTTCTCCTCGAGCTGCCGTTTGGCAAGGCTGAGCTCTTGCTCGGTCCGCTCGAGGCCCTGCTTCAGGGCGCCCACCTCCGCAGTCAGTGCGACGGTGGCCAGCAGTGAAGCCTGCATACGTATATTGACTCCTTTTTAGTTAGACTCCTGCGATATTTAATAGATCCTCTATTCGGCTTTTCTTTCCGAACGCCAAACAGAGCATCAGGGGCTACTGTCTATACGGTAATATTTTTACATATTTTTACTTACCTCGAAGCCTGTTAGAAGGCTAGCACAAGCTTCAGTCAGTCCGCTTTTGGCAGACCGAACCTTCTGGATCACCGTACTCATGATGGCACGGTGCTCCTCATCGATGGAGGCGCCCTTAAGCTCCTCCAGCAGATTGTCCGGCGCCTCCGGCTGGACGGAGGACGCCAGCTCAGTAGGCTTGCTCCTCTTGGCAGGAGTTCACCTACCGCGGTCCGGAACCGTTGATGATTCCGGCGCAGTGTCCGGCTTAAAGCCGGACTTGGAGCCCAGGGGGGTCTTGTCCCCTTCACTCCTGGAGTCCGGGAGGTCGCCTCGCGGCTCCTCCTGGACCACCTCCTCTTGCCCCGGAGCTTGTCGCGACGCCACTTCGGCTTCATCCGCAGCACAGGGGGAAGCAGTAGGCGGAACTGAATTCACGTCCGATGAATCCAGGGAGCCGCTCGACGACTCGTCGAGCCCGTCCTTGGGCGGACTGCATGATTATATCCGACATTAGGGAAAGCTGTGCAACAAAAGGAATATCACGAGTTACTCTGGTATCCGAACACTTACGATCTCGCCGGACGCTTGGCCCTGTCCGGCCACTCCTCTTCGTCCTCGTCGGCGTCGGGGACGTAGTCCGGCGAAGGGGTTTTCCTCTTCTTGGACCCCTCGGCTTCCCCTACTGGGGCGGCCTTCCTCTTCTCTCCTCCCCCCGCTGGAGGGGGAGAGGTTTCTTCTTCCTCCTCCTCGTTTTCACGGGAGGAGTGCGTCTCAGACTCGTCGGACGACGAGTCCGACACCACCATATGCCGGGAACTCTTTCGAGTCCCCGTGGCCTTCTTCTTCTTGGCCTTCTTCTCCGGCACCACATAAGGTGCCGGAACCAGCAGCTTCTCTAGGAGAGCAGGGGCTGGGTCTTCAGGCAAGGGAGCCGGACAGTTAATCTGTCCAGACTTCTCCCGCCAATCCTGTCAAAGGTGAGGGAGTTTAGATCCCGCATAGAGTCAAACTATGAAAAAACTTAACATCCTGTAAAGGATGGAAATATCTTACCTCGCCAGCAGGACGCTGCGAGCTGAATCCGCGGTCTTCGGAGGCGGATGTGGGAGCCTCGGCGCCTTTGGTTAGCCCCCTCCAGACATCTTCGTACGTCGTGTCGAAGAGCCTACTCAGAGTGCGGTGCTACGCCGGGTTGAACTCCCACAAATTGAAGTCCCGTTCTTGACACGGAAGGATCCGGCAGACGAGCATGACCTGGATTACGTTGACAAGCTTGAGCTGCTTGTTCACCAGGGACTGGATGCTTTTTTGCAGTCCGGTCAACTCTTCTTCTTCGCCCCATGACAAGATCGTCTCCTTCCGGGACGTGAGCCGTGTAGGGGGTCCGGATCGGAATTCAGGGGCTGCGATCCACCTCGGATCGCGTGGCTCAGTGATGTAAAACCACCCTGACTGCCACCCCTTCAAGGTCTCCACAAAGGAGCCCTCGAGCCATAGGACGTTGGCAATTTTGCCCGCCATGGCACCTCCGCACTCTGCCTGGTTGCCACGCACCACCTTTGGCTTGACGTTGAAGGTCTTGAGCCAGAGGCCGAAATGGGGGCGAATGCAGAGGAAAGCCTCGCACACGATGATAAACACCGAGATATTGAGGATGAAGTTCGGGGCCAGATCGTGGAAATCTAGGCCATAGTAGAACATGAGCCCGCGGACAAATGGGTGGAGAGGAAAACCCAGTCCATGGAGGAAGTGGGGAAGAAATACTACCCTCTCATGGGGCCTTGGGGTGGGGAGAAGCTGCCCCTCCTCGGGAAGCCGGTGCGCGATGTCTTTGGACAAGTATCCGGCCTTCCTTAACCTTTTGACATGGCCCTCCGTGACGGAGGAGACCATCCACTTGCCTCCCGCTCCGGACATTGTTGGAGAGGGTTGAGGTAGAAGTGTGGGCTTGGGCGCTGGAGCTCGGGCGCGCAGAAGAGGGATAGGCAAAAGAGGAAGAAGGCGTAGGTAAAAAGGTGGATCCTTATCCCCTTATATGGGCGGATGCGACTATGCGTCCCCACCAGCCTAGTAAAACTCGCTTGCCTCCCAAGCGCCATGATAAGTGGCGCGGTTGGGTTACCCATGTCCGTATTAACGAGAATCACGTAAACAAAGGGGACACGATCTCTGCTTTGACAAGACGTGCCAAGGAAACCGCCTCGCAAAACACGCTGAGGTGGAGAAGTGAAAACGATTCGAATAAAGGCTTGGCCGTAGTGTGATGTCATGCTGCGGGATACGTCAGCAGATTAGATTTGTGTTAATATTATTCTCTCTATGGCAATACGTGGAAGCTTATTTTGCAGAGCCGGACACTACTCTTGGTGTTTACAAACTTTTATGAAGAATTTGGAGGAGGAACCCGCCTTGCAATGCCGAAGAAAATCCGCGCGCCAGACTCGTCGTCATTAAAGCTTGGTTCAGGGGCTACTGAGGGAGTCCTGGATTAGGGGGTGTTCGGGTAGCCGGACTATACCTTCAGCCGAACTCCAGGACTATGAAGATACAAGATTGAAGACTCCGTCCCGTGTCCGGATGGGACTTTCCTTGGCGTGGAAGGCAAGCTTGGCGATGCGGATATTCAAGATCTCCTACCATTGTAACCGACTTTGTGTAACCCTAACCCTCTCCGGTGTCTATATAAACCGGAGGGTTTTAGTCCGTAGGACAACTTCATCATACAACAATCATACCATAGGCTAGCTTCTAGGGTTTAGCCTCCTTGATCTCGTGGTAGATCTACTCTTGTAATACCCATATCATCAATATTAATCAAGCAGGACGTAGGGTTTTACCTCCATCAAGAGGGCCCGAACCTGGGTAAAACATTGTGTCCCTTGTCTCCTGTTACATCCGGCCTAGACGCACAGTTCGGGACCCCCTACCCGAGATCCGCCGGTTTTGACACCGACAGGGAGTCCTACTCCTGCTAGGAGGAGGACTCCTCCCCCTTGGCGCGCCTAGAGAAGCCAGCCGGCATCCCCTATCCCTCCTTTATATATATGGGGGGGCACCCTAGAACACACAAGTTGATCTCTTAACCGTGTGCGGTGCCCCCCTCCACAGATTTCCACCTCGGTCATATCGTTGTAGAGCTTCGGCGAAGCTCTCCGTCGGTAACTTCATCAACACCGTTATCATGCCGTCGTGCTGACGAAGCTCTCCCTTGACACTCACCTGGATCTAGAGTTCGTGGGATGTCACCGATTTGAACGTGTGCAGATCGCGGAGGTGCCGTATCTTCGGTGCTAGGATCGGTCAGATCGTGAAGACGTACGACTACATCAACCGCATTGTCATAATGCTTCCGCTTATGGTCTACGAGGGTACGTAGACAACACTCTTCCCTCTCGTTGCTATGCATCACCTAGATGGATCTTGCGTGTGTGTAGGAATTTTTTTTGAAATTACTGTGTTCCCCAATAGGATCTACATGTGAAGCGGAGTACATAGCTACTTCGGAAGCAGCAAATGAAGGAGTCTGGATGAAGGAGTTCATATCCGATCTAGGTGTCATACCTAGTGCATCGGGTCCAATGAAAATCTTTTGTGACAATACTGGTGCAATTGCCTTGGCAAAGCAATCCAGAATTCACAAGAGAACCAAGCACATCAAGAGACGCTTCAATTCCATCCGCGACCAAGTCAAGGAAGGAGACATAGAGATTTGCAAGATACATACGAATCTGAATGTTCAAGACCCGTTGACTAAGCTTCTCTCACGAGCAAAACATGATCAGCACCAAGACTCCATGGGTGTTAGAATCATTAATGTGTAATCTAGATTATTGACTCTAGTGCAAGTGGGAGACTGAAGGAAATATTCCCTAGAGGCAATAATAAAGTTGTTATTTATATTTCCTTATATCATGATAAATGTTTATTATTCATGCTAGAATTGTATTAACCGGAAACTTAGTACATGTGTGAATACATAGACAAACAGAGTGTCACTAGTATGCCTCTACTTTACTAGCTCATTAATCAAAGATGGTTAAGTTTCCTAGCCATGGA
Source organism: Triticum urartu (assembly GCF_003073215.2). Lineage (NCBI taxonomy): Eukaryota > Viridiplantae > Streptophyta > Magnoliopsida > Poales > Poaceae > Triticum > Triticum urartu. Next base: position 690,590,921 of record NC_053028.1, read on the forward strand.
CAAGAGTTATCATTTGATGAACGGGATCACATCATTAGAGAATGATGTGATTGACTTGACCCATCCGTTAGCTTAGCACTATGATCGTTTAGTTAATTGCTAGTGTTGTCTCCATAACTTATACATGTTCCTATGACTATGAGATTATGCAACTCCCGAATACCGGAGGAACACTTAGTGTGCTATCAAACGTCACAACGTAACTGGGTGATTATAAAGATGCTCTACAGGTGCCTTCGATGGTGTTTGTTGAGTTGGCATAGATCAAGATTAGGATTTGTCACTCCGATTGTCGGAGAGGTATCTCTGGGCCCTCTCGGTAATGCACATCACTATAAGCCTTGCAAGCAATGTGACTAATGAGTTAGTTACGGGATGTTGCATTACTGAACGAGTAAAGTGACTTGCTAGTAACGAGATTGAACTAGGTATTGAGATACCGATGATCAAATATCGGGCATGTAACATACCGATGACAAAGGAAACAACGTATGTTGTTATGTTGTTTGGCCGATAAAGATCTTCATAGAATATGTAGGAACCAATATGAGCATCCAGGTTCCGCTATTGGTTATTGACCGGAAGTGAGTCTCGGTCATGTCTACATAGTTCTCGAACCCGTAGGGTCCGCACGCTTAATGTTTGCTACCTCTTGAGCACTGTGTTGGTTTTCCCTTGAAGAGGAAAGGGTGATGTAGTAAAGCAGCGTAAGTATTCCCCTCAGTTTTTGAGAACCAAGGTATCAATCCAGTAGGAGACCACGCGCGAGTCACCTCGTACCTACACAAACAAATAAGAACCTCGCAACCAACGCGATAAAGGGTTTGTCAATCCCTTCATGGCCACTTGCAAGAGTGAGATCTGATAGAGATAATAATAATAAGATATATATTTTTGGTATTTTTATGATATAGATTGAAACTAAAGATTGCAAAATAAAATAGATGGGAAACTTGTATGATGGAAAATAGACCCGGGGGGCATAGGTTTCACTAGTGGCTTCTCTCAAGATAGCATAAGTATTACGGTGGGTAAACAAATTACTGCCGAGCAATTGATAGAAAAGCAAATAATTATGAGAATATCTAGGCATGATCATGTGTATAGGCATCACGTCTGCGACAAGTAGACCAAAACGATTCTGCATCTACTACTATTACTCCACACATAGACCGCTATCCAGCATGCATCTAGATTATTAAGTTCATAAGAACAGAGTAACGCCTTAAGCAAGATGACATGATGTAGAGGGATAAACTCATGCAATATGATATAAACCCAATCTTTTTATCCTCGATGGAAACAATACAATACGTGTCGTTTCCCCTGCTGTCACTGGGATCGAGCACCGTAAGATTGAACCCAAAGCTAAGCACTTCTCCCATTACAAGAAATATCAATCTAGTAGGCCAAACCAAACTGATAATTCAAAGAGACTTGCAAAGATAAACCAATCATACATAAAAGAATTCAGAGAAGAATCAAATATTGTTCATAGATAATCTGGATCATAAACCCACAATTCATCGGATCTTGACAAACACATCGCAAAAGAAGAGTACATCAAATAGATATCCAAGAGAATCGAGGAGAACTTTGTATTGATATCCAAAGAGAGAGAAGAAGCCATCTGGCTACTAGCTATGGACCCGAAGGTCTGAAGTAAACTACTCACACATTACCGGAGAGGCCATGGAGTTGATGTAGAGGCCCTCCGTGATCAATGCCCCCTCCGGCGGAGCTCCGGAAAAGGCCCCAAGATGGGATCTCTCGGGTACAGAAGGTTGCGGCGGTGGAATTAGGTTTTCGTGGTGCTCATGGATGTTTGCGGGGTACGTGGACTTATATAGGAGGAAGAAGTAGGTCGGTGGAGCAACGAGGGGCCCATGAGGGTGGAGGGCGCGCCCCCTGCCTCGTGGCCTCCTCGATTGTTTCTTGAGGCCCACTCCAAGTCTCCTGGATCATGTTTGTTGAGAAAATCACGTTCCCGAAGGTTTCATTCCATTTGGACTTCGTTTGATATTCCTTTTCTGCGAAACACTGAAATAGGCAAAAAAACAACAATTTGGGCCGGGCCTCCGGTTAATAGGTTAGTCCCAAAAATGATATAAAAGTGTAAAATAAAGCCCATTAACATCCAAAGAAGATAATATTATAGCGAGCAATCAAAAATTATAGATACGTTGGAGACGTATCAATCATCTCCAAGCTTAATTCCTGCTCGTCCTCGAGTAGGTAAATGATAAAAAAATGATGTGGAATGCTTTGTAACATATTTCTCAATGTAAATTTTCTTTATTGTGGCATGACTGTTCAGGTCCGAAAGATTCAAGATAAAAGTTTAATATTGACATAAAAATAATAATACTTCAAGTATACTAACTAAGCAATCATGTCTTCTAAAAATAACATGGCCAAAGAAAGTTATCCCTACAAAATCATATAGTCTGGCTATGCTCTATCTTCGCCACACAAAATATTTAAATCATGCACAACCCCGATGACAAGCCAAGAAATTGTTTCATACTTTTGATGTTCTCAAACTTTTTCAATCTTCACGCAATATATGAGCATGAGCCATGGATATAGTGTTGAGGAACGTAGTAATTTCAAAAAATTTCCTACGCACACGCAAGATCATGGTGATGCATAGCAACGAGGGGAGAGTATGATCTACATACCCTTGTAGATCGCAACGGAAGCGTTGACACAACGTAGAGGAAGTAGTCGTACGTCTTCTTCCCGATCCGACCGATCCAAGCACCGTTACTCGGGCACCTCCGAGTTCTTAGCACACGTACAGCTCGATGACGATCCCCGGGCTCCGATCCAGCAAAGCGTCGGGGAAGAGTTCCGTCAGCACGACGGCGTGGTGACGATCTTGATGTTCTACCAACGCAGGGCTTCGCCTAAGCACTACAACGATATGATCGAGGTGGAATATGGTGGCAGGGGGCACCGCACACGGCTAAGGAACGATCTCAATGATCAACTTGTGTGTCTAGAGGTGCCCCCTGCCTCCGTATATAAAGGAGCCAAGGGGGAGGGGTGCGGCCAGCCCTATGGAGGCGCAGGAGGAGTCCTACTCCTACCGGGAGTAGGACTCCCCCCCAATCCTATTCCAAATAGGACTCCCAAGGGGGAAAGAGAGAGAGAGGTGGCCGGCCACCTCTCCTAGTCCTAATAGGACTAGGGGAGGGGGGAGGCGCGCAGCCCACTATGGGCAGCCCCTTTCACCTTTCCACTAAAGCCCAATAAGGCCCATATGACTCCCGGGGGGTTCTGGTAACCTCCCGGTAATCCGGTAAAATCCTGATTTCACCCGGAACACTTCCGATGTCCAAACATAGGCTTCCAATATATCAATCTTTATGTCTCGACCATTTCGAGACTCCTCGTCATGTCCGTGATCACATCCGGGACTCCGAACAACCTTCGGTACATCAAAATGCATAAACTCATAATAACTGTCATCGTAACGTTAAGCGTGCGGACCCTACGGTTCGAGAACAATGTAGACATGACTGAGACACATCTCTGGTCAATAACCAATAGCGGGACCTGGATGCCCATATTGGTTCCTACATATTCTACGAAGATCTTTTATCGGTCAGACCGCATAACAACATACGTTGTTCCCTTTGTCATCGGTATGTTACTTGCCCGAGATTCGATCGTCGGTATCCAATACCTAGTTCAATCTCGTTACCGGCAAGTCTCTTTACTCGTTCCGTAATACATCATCCCGCAACTAACTCATTAGTTGCAATGCTTGCAAGGCTTATGTGATGTGCATTACCGAGAGGGCACAGAGATACCTCTCTGACAATCAGAGTGACAAATCCTAATCTCGAAATACGCCAACCCAACATCTACCTTTGGAGACACCTGTAGTACTCCTTTATTATCACCCAGTTACGTTGTGACGTTTGGTAGCACCCGAAGTGTTCCTCCGGCAAACGGGAGTTGCATAATCTCATAGTCATAGGAACATGTATAAGTCATGAAGAAAGCAAATAGCAACATACTAAACGATCGGGTGCTAAGCTAATGGAATGGGTCATGTCAATCAGATCATTCAACTAATGATGTGACCTCGTTAATCAAATAACAACTCTTTGTTTATGGTTAGGAAACATAACCATCTTTGATTAACGAGCTAGTCTAGTAGAGGCATACTAGTGACACTCTGTTTGTCTATGTATTCACACATGTATTATGTTTCCGGTTAATACAATTCTAGCATGAATAATAAACATTTATCATGATATAAGGAAATAAATAATAACTTTATTATTGCCTCTAGGGCATATTTCCTTCATATAGCACCATATGTGGAATAGAATGGTGGTTGTGGAGAAGACAAAAAGGAGAAGATAGTCTCACATCAACTAGGCGTATCAATGGGCTATGGAGATGCCCATCAATAGATATCAATGTGAGTGAGTAGGGATTGCCATGCAACGGATGCACTAGAGCTATAAGTGTTTGAAAGCTCAACAAAAGAACTAAGTGGGTGTGCTTCCAACTTGCTTGCTCATGAAGACCTAGGGCAATTTTGAGGAAGCCCATCATTGGAATATACAAGCCAACTTCTATAATGAAAAATTCCCACTAGTATATAAAAGTGATAACATATGAGACTCTCTATCATGAAGATCATGGTGCTATTTTGAAGCACAAGTGTGGAAAAAGGATAGTAACATTGTCCCTTCTCTATGTTTCTCTCATTTTTTTCTATCTGGGCCTTCTTTCTTTTTCTTTTTGGCCTCTTTTCTTTCTTCTTTTTTTGTCCGGAGTGTCATCCCAACTTGTGGGGGAATCATAGTCTCCATCATCTTTCCTCACTGGGACAATGCTCTAATAATGATGATCATCACACTTTAATTTACTCACAACTCAATACTTAGAACAAAATATGACTCTATGTGAATGCCTCCGGTGGTGTACCGAGATGTGCAATGATGCATGAGTGACATGTATGAAGAATTATGAACGGTGGCTCCGCCATAAATACGATGTCAACTACATGATCATGCAAGCAATATGACAATGATGAAGCGTGTCATAATAACGGAACGGTGGAAAGTTGCATGGCAATATATCTCGGAATGGCTATGGAAATGCCATAATAGGTAGGTATGGTGGCTGTTTTGAGCAAGGTATGTGGTGGGTTTATGGTACCAGCGAAAGTTGCACGATACTAGAGAGGCTAGCAATGGTGGAAGGGTGAGAGTGCATATAATCCATGGACTCAATATTAGTCATAAAGAACTCACATACTTATTGCAAAAATCTATTAGTTATCGAAACAAAGTATTACGCACATGCTCCTAGGGGGTAGATTGGTAGGAAAAGACCATCGCTCGTCCTCGACTGCCACACATAAGGAAGACAATCAATAAATAAATCATGCTCCGACTTCATCACATAACGGTTCACCATACGTGCATGCTACGGGAATCACAAACTTCAACACAAGTATTTCTCAAATTCAAAACTACTCAACTAGCATGACTCTAATATCACCATCTCCATATCTCAAAACAATTATCAAGTATCAAACTTCTCATAGTATTTAATGCACTTCTATGATTTTTTATATTATTTCTAAAAGCAAATTTCCATGTTGTTCTAAAGGACTCTCAAAATAATATAAGTGAAGCATGAGAGATCAATTATTTCTACAAAATAAAACCACAGTCATGCTCTAAAAGATATAAGTGAAGCACTAGAGCAAAACTATATGGCTCAAAAGATATAAGTGAAGCACATAGAGTATTCTAATAAATTTCAAATCATGTGAGTCTCTCTCAAAAGGTGTGTACAGCAAGGATGATTGTGGTAAACTAAAAATCAAAGACTCAAATCATACAAGATGCTCCAAGCAAAACACATATCATGTGATGAATAAAAATATAGCTCCAAATAAAGTTACCAATAGACGGGGACAGAAGAGGGGATGCCTTCCGGGGCATCCCAAGCATAGGCTTTTTGGTGTCCTTGGATTTTACCATGGGGTGCCATGGGCATCCCCAATATTAGGCTCTTGCCACTCCTTGTTCCACAATCCATCAAATCTTTACCCAAAACTTGAAAACTTCACAACACAAAACTCAAAAAATAGAAAATCTCGTGAGCTCCGTTAGCGAAAGAAAACAAAACACCACTTCAAGGTACTGTAATGAACTCATTCTTGATTTATATTGATGTTAAACCTACTGTATTCCAACTTCTCTATGGTTTATAAACTCTTTTAATAGCCATAGATTCATCAAAATAAGCAAACAACACACGAAAAACAGAATCTGTCAAAAACAGAACAGTCTGTAGTAATCTGTAGCTAACGTAAACTTCTGGAACCCCACAAATTCTAAAATAAATTGCTGGACGTGAGGAATTTATCTATTAATCATCTTCAAAATGAATTAACTAAATAGCACTTTCCAAATAAAAATGGCAGCAATTCTCGTGAGCGCTAAAGTTTCTGTATTTTACAGCAAGATCAAAAAGACTTTCCCCAAGTCTTCCCAATGGTTCTACTTGGCACAAACACTAATTAAACACAAAACACACACATCGATTCTGCATCTACTACTATTACTCCACACATCAATCGCTATCCAGCATGCATCTAGAGTATTAAGTTCATAAGAACAGAGTAACACCTTAAGCAAGGTGACATGATGTAGAGGGATAAACTCATGCAATATGATATAAACCCCATCTTTTTATCCTCGATGGCAACAATACAATATGTGTCATTTCCCCAATTGTCACTGGGGTCAAGCACCGTAAGATTGAACCCAAAGCTAAGCACTTCTCCCATTGCAAGAAAGATCAATCTAGTAGGCCAAACCAAATTGATAATTCAAAGAGACTTGCAAAGATAAACCAATCATACATAAAGGAATTCAGAGAAGAATCAAATATTGTTCATAGATAATCTGGATCATAAACCCACAATTCATCGGATCTTGACAAACACACCGCAAAAAAAGATTACATCGAATAGATCTCCAAAAAAATCGAGGATAACTTTGTATTGAGATCCAAAGAGAGAGAAGAAGCCATCTAGCTACTAGCTATGGACCAGAAGATCTGAAGTAAACTACTCACACATCACCGGAGAGGCCGTGGAGTTGATGTAGAGGCCCTCCGTGATCAATGCCCCCTCCGGCGGAGCTCCGGAAAAGGCCCCAAGATGGGATCTCTCGGGTACAGAAGGTTGCGGCGGTGGAATTAGGTTTTCGTGGTGCTCCTGGATGTTTGCGGGGTACGTGGACTTATATAGGAGGAAGTGATGTCTACTACACAACCTTCTTCTTGTAGACGTTGTTGAGCCTCCAAGTGCCGAGGTTTGTAGGACAGTAGAAAATTTCCCTCAAGTGGATGACCTAAGGTTTATCAATCCGTAGGAGGCGTAGGATGAAGATGGTCTCTCTCAAGCAACCCTGCAACCAAATAACAAAGAGTCTCTTGTGTCCCCAACACACCCAATACAATGGGTGCACTAATTCAGCGAAGAGATGGTGATACAAGTGGTATATGGATGGTAGATAATAGTTTTTGTAATCTCAAAATATAAAAACAGCAAGGTAACTAATGATAAAAATGAGCGTAAACGGTATTGCAATGTGTTGAAATAAGGCCTAGGGTCTAGTGCAAGTTCCCTCAACAATAATAACATAATTGGATCATATAACTATCCCTCAACATGCAACAAAGAGTCACTCCAAAGTCACTAATAGCGGAGAACAAACGAAGAGATTATGGTAGGGTACGAAACCACCTCAAAGTTATTCTTTCCAATCAATCCGTTGGGCTATTCCTATAAGTGTCACAAACAGCCCTAGAGTTCGTACTAGAATAACACCTTAAGACAAAAATCAACCAAAACCCTAATGTCACCTAGATACTCCAATGTCACCTCAAGTATCCGTGGGTATGATTATACGATATGCATCACACAATCTCAAATTCATCTATTCAACCAACACAAAGGACCTCAAAGAGTGCCCCAAAGTTCTACCGGAGAATCACGATGAAAACGTGTGCCAACCCCTATGCATAGGTTCATGGGAGGAACCCGCAAGTTGATCACCAAAACATACATCAAGTGAATCACGTGGTATCCCATTGTCACCACAGATACGCATGGCAAGACATACATCAAGCGTTCTCAAATCTTTAAAGACTCAATCTGATAAGATTACTTCAAAGGGGAAACTCAATCCATTACAGAGAGTAGAGGGGGAGGAGAAACATAAGATCCAGCTATAATAGCAAAGCTCGCGATACATCAAGATCGTGCCAAACCAAGAACACGAGAGAGAGAGAGAGAGAGAGAGAGAGAGAGAGATCAAACACATAGCTACTGGTACATGCCCTCAGCCCCGAGGTAGAACTACTCCCTCCTCGTCATGGAGAGCACCGGGATGATGAAGATGGCCACCGGAGAGGGATTGCCCCCTCCGGCAGGGTGCCGGAACGGGTCTAGATTGGTTTTCGGTGGCTACGGAGGCTTATGGTGGCGGAACTCCTGATCTATTGTGCTCCCGGATGTTTTTAGGGTATATGGAGATATATAGGTGGAAGAAGTACGTCAGGGGGGGGCCATGAGGGGCCCACGAGGGTGGAGGGCGCACCCAGGGGGTGGGCGCCCCCCTGCCTCGTGGCCTCCTCGTAGATCCCCTTACGTGCACTCCAAGTCTTCTAGGCTTCTTATGATCCAAAAATAAGTTCCGTGAAGTTTCAGGTCAATTGGACTCCGTTTGGTTTTCCTTTTGCGCGATATTCTAAAACAAGGTAAAAACAGAAACTAGCACTGGGCTCTGGGTTAATAGGTTAGTCCCAAAAATGATATAAAAGTGTATAATAAAGACCATAAACATCCAAAACAGTAGATAATATAGCATGGAGCAATCAAAAATTATAGATACGTTGGAGACGTATCAGCATCCCCAAGCTTAATTCCTGCTCGTCCTCGAGTAGGTAAATGATAAAAACAGATTTTTTTGATGGGGAGTGCTACTTGGCATAATTTCAATGTAATTCTTCTTAATTGTGGCATGAATATTCAGATCCAAAAGATTCAAGATAAAAGTTCATATTGACATGAAAATAATAATACTTCAAGCATACTAACTAAGCAATCATGTCTTCTCAAAATAACATGGCCAAAGAAAGTTCATCCCTACAAAATCATATAGTTTGGTCATGCTCCATTTTCGTCACACAAGAATGCTCTCATCATGGACAACCCCGATGACAAGCCAAGCAATTGTTTCATACTTTAGTAATCTCAAACTCATAAACCTTCACGCAATACATGAGCGCGAGCCATGGATATAGCACTATGGGTGGAATAGAATATGATGATGGGGGTTATGTGGAGAAGACAAAAAGGAAGAAAGTATCACATCAACGAGGCTAATCAATGGGCTATGGAGATGCCCATCGACTGATGTTAATGCGAGGAGTAGGGATTGACATGCAACGGATGCACTAGAGCTATAAATGTATGAAAGCTCAACAAAAGAAACTAAGTGGGTGTGCATCCAACTTGCTTTCTCACAAAGACCTAGGGCACTTGACGAGGTCCATTGTTGGAATATACAAGCCAAGTTCTATAATGAAAAATTCCCACTAGTATATGAAAGTGACAAAACAAGAGACTCTCTATCATGGTGCTACTTTGAAGCACAAGTGTCACAAAAAGATAGTAGCATTGTCCCTTCTCTCTTTTTCTCTCATTTTTTGAGCCTTCTCTTTTTTATGGCCTTTCTCCCTTTTTTGGGCCTTCTCTTTTTTATGGCCTTTCTCTCTTCTTTTTTTATTATTATTCCTCACTTGGGACAATGCTCTAGAAAATGATGATCATCACACTTCTATTTATTTACAACTCAATGATTACAACTCGATACTAGAACAAGATATGACTCTATATGAATGCCTCCGGCGGTGTGCCGGGATTGCGATGAATCAAGAGTGACATGTATGAAAAATTATGAATGGTGGCTTTGCCACAAATACGATGTCAACTACATGATCATGCAAAGCAATATGACAATGATGAATGTGTCATGATAAACGGAATGGTGGAAAGTTGCATGGCAACATATCTCGGAATGGCTATGGAAATGCCATAATAGGTAGGTATGGTAGTTGTTTTGAGGAAGATATAAGGAGGTTTATGTGTGAAAGAGCGTATCATATCACGGGGTTTGGATGCACCGGCGAAGTTTGCGCCAACTCTCAGTGTGAGAAAGGGCAATGCACGGTACCGAAGAGGCTAGCAAGGATGGAAGGGTGAGAGTGCGTATAATCCATGGACTCAACATTAGTCATAAAGAACTCACATACTTATTGCAAAAATCTACAAGTCATCAAAAACCTTTGTACTACGCGCATGCTCCTAGGGGGATAGATTTGTAGGAAAAGACCATCGCTCGTCCCCGACCGCCACTCATAAGGAAGACAATCAAATAACACCTCATGTTTCAAATTTGTTGCATAACATTTACCATACGTGCATGCTATGGGACTTGCAAACCTCAACACAAGTATTTCTCAATTTCACAACTACTCAACTAGCACGACTTTGATATTATTACCTCCATATCTCAAAACAATCATCAAGCATCAAACTTATCTTAGTATTAATACTCTATATGAAAGTTTTTACTATTCTTGGATGCCTAGCATATTATGATTATTTAAGCAAATTACCATGCTATTTAAGACTCTCAAAATAATATAAGTGAAGCACAAGAATTCATCTATTTCTTCAACATAAAACCACCACCGTGCTCTAAAAAGATATAAGTGAAGCACTAGAGCAAATGACAAACTACTCCGAAAGATATAAGTGAAGATCAATGAGTAGTCGAATAATTATGCAACTATGTGAAGACTCTCTAACATTTAATAATTTCATATCTTGGTATTTTATTCAAACAACAAGCAAAACAAAATAAAATGACATCTAAGAATGGAAAACATCATTTGAAGAAGCAAAAACTTAGGATCAACCGATACTAACCGATAGTTGTTGAAGAAGAAAGGTGGGATGCCAACCGGGCATCCCCAAGCTTAGACGCTTGATACTTCTTGAAATATTATCTTGGGGTGCCTTGGTAATCCCCAAGATTGAGCTTCTGTGTCTCCTTAATTCCTCTCATATCACGGTCTCCCTAAATCTCAAAAGCTTCATCCACACAAAACTCAACAAGGACTCGTGAGATAAGTTAGTATAAACCATTGCAAAAACCTTATCATACTCTACTGTAGAAAATCACTAAAATTATTTTTCAACATTGAATACTAAATGCCTCTGCATATTTAATAGTCCTATCCTCAAATAGAATCATTAAAGAAGCAAACATATGCAAACAATGCAAACATAACAGCAATCTGCCTAAACAGGACAGTCTGTAAAGAATGCAGCAACATCCATAATTCCCTAGATCCAAAAATTATTAAAGAAAATTCCCACTGTAGTAAATTTTTCAGATCCTAATATGCAAAAGGTTTCAACATTTTATCACATTCTGAATTTTCTAGGGAATTATTGCAACAGCGGTAAACTTTCTGTTTTCAAACAGCAACATGTGGACTTCTAAAATAGGCTTAGTACAGGCTATCAATGCCACTTTTATTGAGATAAAATATGAAAAACATTGTTCTAAATAACAGAAAGCAAATTCTAACAAAATAAATTGACTCTCCAAGCAAAACACATATCATGTGGCGAATAAAAATATAACTCCAAGTAAAGTTACCGATGAATGAAGACGAAAGAGGGGATGCCTTCCGGGGCATCCCCAAGCTTAGGCTCTTGGTTGTCCTTGAATATTTCCTTTGGGTGCTTTGGTAATCCCCAAGATTAGGCTCTTGCCACTACTTATTCCATAGTCCATCGAATCTTCACCCAAAACTTGAAAACTTCACAACACAAAACTTAACAGAAAACTCGTAAGCTCCGTTAGCGAAAGAAAACAAAACACCACTTCAAGGTACTGTAATGAAATCATTATTTATTTATATTGGTGTTAAACCTAATGTATTCCAACTTATCTATGGTTTATAAACTCTTTTACTAGCCATAGATTCATCAAAATAAGCAAACAACACACGAAAAACAGAATCTGTCAAAAACAGAACAGTCTGTAGTAATCTGTATCAAACATATACTTCTGGAACTCATAAAATTCTCAAATAAATTTATGGACCTTAGTAATTTATCTATTAATCATCTTCAAAAAAGAATTAACTAAATATCACTCTTCAAATAAAAATGGCAGCAATTCTCGTGAGCGCTAAAGTTTCTGTTTTTTACAGCATGATCGCAAAGACTTTCCCCAAGTCTTCCCAACGGTTCTACTTGGCACAAACACTAATTAAACACATAAAACCACATCTAAACAGAGGCTAGATGAATTATTTATTAATAAACAGGAGAAAAAAGCAAGGAACCAAAATAAAGTTGGGTTGCCTCCCAACAAGCGCTATCGTTTAACGCCCCTAGCTAGGCATGATGATTTCAATGATGCTCACAAAAAAGATAAGAATTGAAACATAAAGAGAGCATCAAGAAGAATATGACTAGCACATTTAAGTCTAACCCACTTCCTGTGCATAGGGATTTTGTGAGCAAACAACTTATGAGAACAAGAATCAACTTGCATAGGAAGGTAAAACAAGCATAACTTCAAAATTTTAAGTACATAGAGAGGAAACTTGATATTATTGCAATTCCTATAAGCATATATTCCTCCCTCATAATAATTTTTAGTAGCATCATGAATGAATTTAACAATATAACTATCACATAAAGCATTCTTTTCATGATCTACAAGCATAGAAATTTTATTACTCTCCACACAAGCAAGATTCTTCTCATGAATAATAGTGGGAGAAAACTCAACAAAATAATTATCATGTGAGGCATAATCCAATTGAAAACTAAAATCATGATGACAAGTTTCATGGATATCATTATTCTTTATAGCATACAAGTCATCACAATAATCATCATAGATAGCAACTTTGTTCTCATAATCAATTGGAACCTCTTCCGAAATAGTGGATTCATCACAAAATAAAGTCATGACCTCTCCAAATCCACTTTCATAAATATAATTATCATAAATAGGAGGCATGCTTTCATCATAATAAATTTGCTCATCAAAACTTGGGGGACAAAAAATATCATCTTCATCAAACATAGCATCCCCAAGCTTGTGGCTTTGCATATCATTAGCATCATGGATATTCAAGGAATTCATACTAACAACATTGCAATCATGCTCATCATTCAAATATTTAGTGCCAAACATTTTATAGATTTCTTTTTCTAGCACTTGAGCGCAATTATCCTTTCCATCATACTCATGAAAGATATTAAAAATGTGAAGCGTATGAGACAAACTCAATTCCATTTTTTATAGTTTTCTTTTATAAACTAAACTAGTGATAAAACAAGAAACAAAAATATTCGATTGCAAGATCTAAATATATACCTTCAAGCGCTAAACTCCCCGGCAACGGCGCCAGAAAAGAGCTTGATGTCTACTACACAACCTTCTTCTTGTAGACATTGTTGGGCCTCCAAGTGCAGAGGTTTGTAGGACAGTAGCAAATTTCCCTCAAGTGGATGACCTAAGGTTTATCAATTCGTAGGAGGCGTAGGATGAAGATGGTCTCTCTCAAGCAACCCTGCAACCAAATAACAAAGAGTCTCTTGTGTCCCCAACACACCCAATACAATGGTAAATTGTATAGGTGCACTAGTTCGGCGAAGAGATGGTGATACAAGTGGTATATGGATGGTAGATAATAGTTTTTGTAATCTGAAAATATAAAAACAGCAAGGTAACTAATGATAAAAATGAGCGTAGACGGTATTGCAATGTGTTGAAATTAGGCCTAGGGTTCATACTTTCGCTAGTGCAAGTTCCCTCAACAATAATAACATAATTGGATCATATAACTATCCCTCAAACAATGCAACATAGAGTCACCCCAAAAAAGGTCACTAATAGCGGAGAACAAACGAAAGAGATTATGTAGGGTACGAAACCCTCAAAGTTATTCTTCCAATCAATCGTTGGGCTATCCTATAAGGTGTCACAAACAGCCCTAGAGTTCGTACTAGAATAACACCTTAAGACAAATCAACCAAAACCCTAATGTCACCTAGATACTCCAATGTCACCTCAAGTTCCGTGGGTATGATTATACGATATGCATCACACAATCTCAGATTCATCTATTCAACCAACACAAATGACCTCAAAGAGTGCCCCAAAGTTCTACCGGAGAATCACGACAAAAACGTGTGCCAACCCCTATGCATAGGTTCATGAGCGGAACCCGCAAGTTGATCACCAAAACATACATCAAGTGAATCACGTGGTATCCCATTGTCACCACAGATACGCACGACAAGACATACATCAAGTGTTCTCAAATCTTTAAAGACTCAATCCGATAAGATTACTTCAAAGGGGAAACTCAATCTATTACAAGAGAGTAGAGGGGGAGGAGAAACATAAGATCCAACTATAATAGAAAAGCTCGTGATACATCAAGATCGTGCCAAACCAAGAACACAAGAGAGAGAGAGAGAGATCAAACACATAGCTACTGATACATACCCTCAGCCCCGAGGGAGAACTACTCCCTCCTCATCATGGAGAGCACCGGGATGATGAAGATGGCCACCGGAGAGGGATTGCCCCCTCCGGCAGGGTACCGGATGATACGTCTCCAACGTATCTATAATTTTTGATTGCTCCATGCTATATTATCTACTGTTTTATACATTATTGGGCTTTATTATACACTTTTATATTATTTTTGGGACTAACCTATTAACCGGAGGCCCAGCCTAGAATTGATGTTTTTTGCCTGTTTTAGGGTTTCGAAGAAAAGGAATATCAAACGGAGTCCAAACGGAATGAAACCTTTGGCAACGTGATTTTCTCATCAGATAAGATCCAGGAGACTTGGACCCTCCGTCAAGGAAGCCACGAGGTGGTCACAAGGGTAGGGGTGCCCCACCTAGGGCGCGCCCCCTGCCTTGTGGGCCCCTCGAAGCTCCACCGATGTACTTCTTCCTCCTATATATATATCCACGTACCCCCAAACGATCGGGGGTGGAGCCAAAAACCTAATTCCACCGCCGCAACTTTCTATATCCACGAGATCCCATCTTGGGGCTTGTTCTGGAGCTCCGCCGGAGGAGGCATCGATCACGGAGGGCTTCTACATCATCATCCAAGCCCCTCTGATGAAGTGTGAGTAGTTTACTTCAGACCTACGGGTCCATAGCTAGTAGCTAGATGGCTTCTTCTCTCTTTTTGGATCTCAACACAATGTTCTCCCGCTCTCTTTTGGAGATCTATTCGATGTAATCTTCTTTTTGCGGTGTGTTTGTTGAGATCGATGAATTGTGGGTTTATGATCAAGTCTATCTATGAATAATATTTGAATCTTCTCTGAATTCTTTTATGTATGATTGGTTATCTTTGCAAGTCTCTTCGAATTATCAGTTTGGTTTGGCCTACTAGATTCGTTGTTCTTGCCATGGGAGAAGTGCTTAGCTTTGGGTTCAATCTTGCGGTGTCCTTTCCCAGTGACAGAAGGGGCAGCAAGGCACGTACTGTATTGTTGCCATCGAGGATAACAAGATGGGGTTTTTATCATATTGCATGAAATTATCCCTCTACATCATGTCAACTTGCTTAAGGAGTTACTCTGTTTTTAACTTAATACTCTAGATGCATGCTGGATAGCGGTCGATGAGTGGAGTAATAGTAGTAGATGCAGAATCGTTTTGGTCTACTTGTCTCGGACGTGATGCCTATATACATGATCATACCTAGATATTCTCATAACTATGCTCAATTCTATCAATTGCTCAACAGTAATTTGTTCACCCACCGTAGAATACTTATGCTCTTGAGAGAAGCCACTAGTGAAACGTATGCCCCCCGGGTCTCTTTCTCATCATATCAATCTCCATCACTTTATTATTGCTTTTATTTTACTTTGCTTTTACTTTATTTACTTTGCATCTTTATACCAAAAATACCAAAAATATTATTTATCATCTCTATCAGATCTCACTTTCATAAGTGACCGTGAAGGGATTGACAACCCCTAAGCGCGTTGATTGCATTGAGCTATTGTTTTTGTGTAGGTACGAGGGACTCGAGCGTAGCCTCCTACTGGATTGATACCTTGGTTCTCAAAAACTGAGGGAAATACTTATGCTACTTTGCTGCATCATCCCTTCCTCTTCTGGGAAATCCAACGCAGTGCTCAAGAGGTAGCAAGAAGAATTTATGGCGCCGTTGCCGGGGAGTCTGCGCAAAAGTCAACATACCAAGTACCCATCACAATCCCTATCTCCTGCATTACATTATTTGCCATTTGCCTCTCATTTTCCTCTCCCCCACTTCACCCTTGCCGTTTTATTCACCCCCTCTCTCTCTCTCTATCCTCCCTCTCTTTCTCCGTTTGCCTTTTTGCCCGTTTGCTTTTTGTTTGCTTGTCGTTATGGCTAGTATCATATCTTCTCCATTGTCTCCCGAGAATGAAGTTCTAAATTTTAAACAGAGGGAGGGAGAAAATCTAAAATATGCTTGGTATAGAATTTGCAATGCTCAAAATAGATCTACCAGGAAGCAATCTACTTCAGTTCTTCTCCGCAATTTTTATGTAGGTGCTAATCCTTGGTATAGATATATCCTTGATACCATTACCGGAGGGAATTTCTTGGGTAGCCATACTTTTGATTCTAATAATGCTATGTTAGATTTATTTGGCTCACCACCTCTTTTGGTTAATGGAACTATGTTAACTTTGGAGCATGTTATGAGAAGACTTGAAATTATTGAAAATAAAGTTGCTACTATTGAATTAATTGAAAATCTAAATAAAAAGATCCACAATCAAATTACCCAATACGGATCTAAGGTAGGAATGACTTTGAAAAATATTAAGGAAAAGGAACCCATAGTTAATGAGAAAATAAACTTAGATTCTACTAGAATCGATAAACTTGAGGGTATCATTACGAACTTGGGAACTGCTTTTTCTTCAGTAAAGAATATTCCAAGTCCTCCTACTAAAATTTCCAAGCTTATGTATGTTCCTAAAAATAAGGTTGAATCATCTAGTAAGGAAACTGGGGATCTTAAATCTATAAGTATTCATCCCAATCTTTTTGCTATCATTAAGGAACCAATTGCTACAAATGAATTTTTTGATATTGTGCCTAAGAGTTTGATAATAACTAGAAAGAAAGAAATTCCTAAGGGATATAGATGCCTCATTGAAGAATTGCCTACCAAAGATGGCAATACCTAGATCTATTCTTGCTTGTTATGCCTAGCTACGGGCGTGAAACGATAGCGCTTGTTGGGAGGCAACCCAATTTTATTTTTATTCCTTGCTTTTTGCTCCTGTTTAGTAATAAATAAATTAGTTAGCCTCTGTTTTGGTTGTTTTTCTTGTGTTTAATTAGTGTTTGTGCCAAGTAGAACCGTTAGGAAGACTTGGGGAAAGTCTTGTTTAACTTGCTGTAAAAAACAGAAACTTTAGCACTCACGAGAACTGCTGTCCTTTTTATTTGGAAAGTGATATTTAGTTAATTCTTTTTGAAGATGATTAATAGATAAATTCCTCATGTCCATCAATTTATTTTAGAATTTTTGGGGTTCCAGATCTTGCGCTAGCTACAGATTACTACAGACTGTTCTGTTTTTGACAGATTCTGTTTTCCGTGTGTTGTTTGCTTATTTTGATGAATCTATGGCTAGTAAAATAGTTTATAATCCATAGAGAAGTTGGAATACAGTAGGTATAACACCAATATAAATAAAGAATGAGTTCATTACAGTACCTTGAAGTGGTCTTTTGTTTTCTTTCGCTAACGGAGCTCACGAGATTTTCTACTTTAAGTTTTGTGTTGTGAAGTTTTCAAGTTTTGGGTAAAGATTTGATAGATTATGGAACAAGAAGTGGCAAGAACCTAAGCTTGCGGATTCCCATGGCACCCCCAAGACAATCTAAGGACACCTAAAAGCCAAAGCTTGGGGATGCCCCGGAAGGCATCCCCTTTTTCGTCTACTTCTATCGGTAACTTTACTTGGAGCTATTTTTTTATTCACCACATGATATGTGTTTTGCTTGGAGCATCTTTTATGATTTGAGTCTTTGCATATTAGTTTACCACAATCATCCTTGATGTACACACCTTTTGAGATAGCCATACATGATTTGGAATTTGATAGAATACTCTATGTGCTTCACTTATATCTTTTGAGCTTTATAGTTTTGCTCTAGTGCTTCACTTATATCTTTTAGAGCATGGTGGTGGATTTGTTTTATAGAAACTATTGTTCTCTCATGCTTCACTTAGATTATTTTGAGAGTCTTAATAGCATGGTAATTTGCTTAAAATCCTAATATGCTTGGTATGCAAGATTAATAATAAAACTTTCTTATGAGTGTGTTGAATACTAAGAAAAGTTTGATGCTTGATGATTGTTTTGAGATATGGAGGTAATAATATCAAAGTCATGCTAGTTGAGTAGTTGTGGAATTGAGAAATACTTGTGTTGAGGTTTGCAAGTCCCGAAGCATGCACGTATGGTAAACGTTATGCAACAAATTTGAAACATGAGGTGTTATTTGATTGTCTTCCTTATGAGTGGCGGTCGGGGACGAGCGATGGTCTTTTCCTACCAATCTATCCCCCTAGGAGCATGCGCGTAGTGCAGAGGTTTTTGATGACTTGTAGATTTTTGCAATAAGTATGCGAGTTCTTTATGACTAGTGTTGAGTCCATGGATCATACGCACTCTCACCCTTCCATCCTTGCTAGCCTCTTCGGTACCATGCATTGCCCTTTCTCACATTGAGAGTTGGCGCAAACTTCGCTGGTGCATCCAAACCCCGTGATATGATACGCTCTTTCACACATAAACCTCCTTATATCTTCCTCAAAATAGCCACCATACCTACCTATTATGGCATTTCCATAGCCATTCTGAGATATATTGCCATGCAACTTTCCATCATTCCGTTCATCATGACACATTCATCATTGTCATATTGCTTAGCATGATCATGTAGTTGACATAGTATTTGTGGCAAAGCCACCGTTCATAATTCTTTTATACATGTCACTCTTGGTTCATTGCATATCCCGGTACACCGCCGGAGGCATTCATATAGAGTCATCTTTGTTCTAGTATCGAGTTGTAATCATTGAGTTGTAAATAAATAGAAGTGTGATGATCATCATTATTAGAGCATTGTCCCAAGTGAGGAATAAAAAAGAAAAAAATGAGAGAAAAAGAGAGAAGGGACAATGTTACTATCATTTTACCACACTTGTGCTTCAAAGTAGCACCATGATCTTCATAGTAGAGAGTCTCTCATGTTATCACTTTCATATACTAGTGGGAATTTTTCATTATAGAACTTGGCTTGTATATTCCAACAATGGGCCTCCTCAAGTGCCCTAGGTCTTCGTGAGCAAGCAAGTTGGATGCACACCCACTAGTTTCTTTTGTTGAGCTTTCATACATTTATAGCTCTAGTGCATCCGTTGCATGGCAATCCCTACTCCTTGCATTAACATCAATCGGTGGGCATCTCCATAGCCCATTGATTAGCCTCGTTGATGTGAGACTTTCTCCTTTTTTGTCTTCTCCACATAACCCCCCTTCATTATATTCTATTCCACCCATAGTGCTATGTCCATGGCTCGCGCTCATATATTGCGTGAAAGTTTATAGGTTTGAGATTACTAAAGTATGAAACAATTGTTTGGCTTGTCATCGGGGTTGTGCATGAT